>NC_143520.1:24786427-25386427 GCF_031878675.1 Megascapheus bottae
CTATGTCATCTACATTTATATATATCTATAGATAGATATATAGATAGATAGCCTAGATATATATGTATAGATATATCTATATAAGTATATAGATAAATCTCTATATATGTATGTATATATATGTATATATGTGTATATGTATGTGTATATGTATGTATAAATATGTCTATATACATATATGTGTATATATATATATATATGGCCTCTGAATTGACTATGTATTACCATCCTCTCTGGGTTAATGCAAATAGGCAGTCTCTGACTTTTGTCTCTACTTCTTCACCTATCCTCTATGTCAACACTTTAGTAGTGCAGGTATGAAAGTGAAAGTCCTTGATCAGAATCCTCCCAGGCAAGACCACTATTCTAAGTGCTTATACTTGTAGATGTCTAATTTACTCAGAATAAGGACTGTGAAGACTGAAGAAGCAGGAATGGAAGCAGAGATCAGAACTGAGAAAACTGGCTTTGAATTTCAGCTCTGCTAGAAAATGATCTTGAAGGATCTTGTCTAAGTCACAATCATTTTTCATTTCAGTTTTATGTCTTGTGAAATATTTTTAGATTGTAACCTGCCAAGCACTTACTTCTTTAACTTTGTTATTGTAGAGCTGTCAAACAAAAATTTATCATCTTGAGGACAAATCCTTTGTTCTCCATCCATAGGTGAAGACAGGCTATTTACCCTCCCCTTGGATCTGAGTTGGCCTTGAAATCTGATTTGCTTTGAAACAGAAGTGAGCTATTCCTGATTCTGACTAATTGTTTTAAAGATGTTGGAAATTACTTCATTTGACCATCCAGAGCTGCCCTACTAGGTCTACTTTTCCAGGCTAGGGGGATGTCTCCCAGCTGAAACTACTTTATAGCTGAGTTTGGCATAGACATTAATGCAGGCCTATTCCTTTGAGATGTGATAATCTTTGACACAGCTTGGATTGAGGGATTCTTACTAATCTTGCAGGAATATCCTCAGAATTGGGTTATAATCTCAAAATAATTGTACCTATGATTCCTCTCTTCCTTCTCCTTCACAGATAGCAGAACTGTTTCATCATTGGAAAGTTCCTTTGCTTTCCTCAGTTTAATCTCTAATAAACATATCTTGGTAACTGATTTTCAGAAGACTTGAAATAAGTGAAATTTTTGCAAAGCAACAACTTAACTAAATTATGGTTGATAAATTATCCACAATTATCTATGACAAACATCATGTCATATAGTTTATTCAATAAGCATGTACTTGCAAAATGTTCAGTCAATAATAGTTATCCTCTTAAGACCTACCTATTAGTAATTAATGGTAATAAGTAATAATTGCTCAGACCAGCTATTTATATTTTTACTTTTCAAAAACATTTATGTTTTTATCTTGAAAAGAAATATTCATATTGTGTGATTAGTCTAAGAAAAAAAATCCTTCCTGGGCACTTCCTAAGAATCACTCATGATTGAAAACTATAATTTGACATAACAATAACTATATCAACAAGAAACATTTATTAGACTACAGAGAACGCTAGCATGCAAGTACAACCCACGGTCATGAGGTTAACTCCCATTTGATCTACCCTCTCAATGTATCTTCACTACTCGAATTGCACTAGGAAATTTCTACATTTAGGTAATGTTTGTAAAGCAACATCTTGGGACAGTGAAGTGTAGCTGTCCCCAAATTTGATCTGGGATCATGGTCCTAGACAAAAGTAGGTACAAAACTATCCCATGAGACTACATAGGAAGGAAGTTGAACATAGTGTCATCTATCACTGACCCTAGCAATCTCAGGATGCCAAAAGTAGGAAGATCTCAGTTTGAGTGTATTATGTGACAGGCATAGAGATTCAGTCCTAAAAATAATCAGTGATAAACATGGCTGAAAGTAATAGTCAACAATCAAATGTCAACATAGCAACAATGAGTGCAAACACTGGTAATGCCAAAAAGAATCGAAACAAAATAAAAGTGAATAGTAGTTGTGCCTGTCATTGTTAGAGGATAAGGGAAAATCCATTCAAGAAATACAGTGTAAGTACAAAGGGATGAATGTAAAAGAGGATGTCAGAAGCTGCAAGGAAGGTGAGGTAGCTAAATAAGGTAGTATTTTAATGTATAAATCTCCAAACATATTTATTTTACTAAAACTCATATTAAGTGAAGCAAGCCAGACCCAAAGAAACCTAAGCTGCATGGTTTTCCCTCACATTTTTATGATTAAAATGTTCCTATAAACCTTCAAGTAAACACACTGGATGGTAAAAGACAAAAAATTGTATTCATACTTGATAAATAATACAGAACTATAGACATTGATAGAGTATCTTTTGTCCTGTCTGTAAGTTTGTTTATTTGTTTTGTGGGTAATGGGGCTTGAACTGGGCCTGGGCTCTGTCCCTGAGCTCTTCAGTTCAAGGCTACCACCCTACCCTAGAGGCACAGCCCCAGTACCTGTTTACTAGAGGTTAGTTGGAGATAAGAGTCTCAGGTCCTTTTGTGCCTAGGCTGGCTTTGAACCTTGATCCTCAGATCTTAGCCTCCTGAGTAGCTAGGATTACAGGCATGAGCCACTGCCCCTGGCTATTATCTGTAAGTTTATATGTCTGGGGAATGGGAAGGGGAACACAGAAAATGGTTAGGAAAGGGAGAACAATTCACCAGTGATACTAGACACTATGTTAAAATGAATTGTACAACTTGTGGGAAAGTAGGAGGGGAAACCTGCAAGAAAACAAGGGAAGAGATGATACTGTTCAAAAAGAAATGTGCTCATTACCTCTGACTTATCTAACTGTAACCCCTCTGTACATCACCTTTATAGTAACAATGAAAAAGTGGGATTGTATGTACTGAAATACCATTAAATTATGTTAAAACAGATGAAATGAAATCATGCATGTGAAAATTCTTAGTTCTACAACATAATTAACCATTTTGTTGTTTGTGTATCACTAAATACAGATTTCTATTTTGATGGTCATGGGGTTGTTTAGAAATAGACTAAAAATTATGGATTATTAACATAAAAACAATTTATAAAAGGTCATTGAACATGAGATCTTCCCTATCATCAAGTATATCAGTAGAGAATACATATATTTGAGATAAACAGTAACACACTTATTTGAAATTATTAATGTTTTATAGCAACATGGGAATGACTCAGTTTTCCTAGTTATTTCATCTTTCATTGTATGGATGTCTTAAATGTTAACCAATCCAAATGGATATGCATTTAGATTATCCTCACTCATTTATCGATTATAATGCTGTAATCAATAATTTTCCCCCTTCCTCATCTTGCTTTCCCCTTACACTCTTGGTCTTCCTCCTGAGAAATGTCCTTTCTGAGGGACCCCAACAATTATTCATCATTCTTTCTGATAATACAGTTATAACTTTGGGATGATCTTTTTCTTTATCCTAGTTCCACATTTTTGTGCTTGGGACAACCTCTCTTTTAGAGCTCAGGATAGCCTTGAACTCACTCTGTATCCCACACCTGTTTTTACCACAAAATTTTTCTGTATCCTGAGTACTGTGATTACAGGCCTGCACTTACATGCTTTGGTGGGATAATCTTTTAAAATGAAAACATTAAGAGTATGTCAAAAGACCCAATCCCATACTGTATTCTTCACATGCAACAACAACAACAAAAAAAACCCTGTAATTTACAGTATTGCTAAACTGCTTGAAGGAGTAAGGGCTCACGTAACAAACAAGAATAAACAGAATAAGAGGACACTTATGAATCAGGCAAGGACAATCACCAAGAGGTCTCTGTTTTAATAATAAACCTCCTGGTGTTTTAGGAAACCTGCTTCAGTATTTTTCAGTCTAATAGCCCAGAAGTGAACATATCAGCTACTTTACCATATATATATTCCAGCTAATTCCCTCAGCAAAGATTTGCCTAATGCTTCAACTTAGTTTAAAAAATAGCATAGGAAGTTATTGGATATATTCTTTTTAACCACATTAATTACTTATTTGGAAAATCAATTCATTATATCAAACAGCCATCCTTAGCAAATTCATTTTATCTACAGCACTTTGGAGAGTACTTAAGAAATAAATCCACATACTATAAATAATAATATATTTGTTAATTAAAAGGCCCTCGGGAATATTAATGCCTCTACTTTAAATATACTTATTAATTCTATCTTCAATATTCTGCACATTTCCTTCTCCTGTTCCTCTTTTTTCTGATTATGCCAATTCCATTCTAATTCAGTATTAATGAACCTCATTAGGAGTAAGCATTATTAAAACTGTGTAAGTGAAGGCAGCAGTGTGAAATGTTACAAAGCAGAGGCCTAGAAGATATTCAATAAAATAGCATTTAGATAAAGATAAGTAGGAATTAGAAAATAAGGACCTTTAACCTTAAATTCTGATCTTAACTTCTGATAACCATGAATTGAGAAGTCTCTATTTCTGCATACAAACCACTAAAAAAAAGATTCCTTGGTTCATATTTTTGTTTAGAGATTTTTATAATCCATAAATCATGCAATGAAACAATTTCTCATCCTCATTTGCACTTAGTTCTTTACCTTGATTGAGTAATTCTAAAGACTTAATTAAGTGAAGCTAATGTAAAGATAAATGGGTAGAAGCTGTTCCTGAAATATGTATGATCCCAGAGAATATAAACCATCTTCTAATAGAAAGCTCAATTTTGAATTAAACAACCAAATTTATTCTTAGCCTTCTTTGTATCAGGACTTCTTTGTATAGCACTAAGGTGATGATGGATAAAGTTTGATATCTATCATTGTCTGATGGGAGAAATGTATATAAGCAAATAAATACCCTATAATAAGAATCCTAGAATTGAAAAATAACATTAAAACAACAAAGAGCTGAAATAATCAATAGGTTTTTATCTGCTATACTTCTTGGCATCATGGTAGCTTTTGGATAATGAATTTGAAGAACCTGGAACTGAGTCATTGACATTATCAACTACTGATAAGAACAGCAATTGTAGAATGCAGGTAATCAGTCTGCATTCTGTCCATTAACCATCTCTTAACCATGTGATGTACAATAGGTATATATGAAGGAGATTATGAGTCATGATTTTAAAGTCTTGACATTTACAAAGAATCTTAAAGACAACATAAATATGAAGGTGGTAAGAGTGGTCAACGAAAAGGGAGAAAGACAAAGAACAGAGAAAGTCAAGAAGCAGCTGCTGTGTTAAAATCAGTTTCTTGTTAACTAAAAAGTATGTTCAAAAAGAAGCAGAAACGGGGCTGGGAGTTTGGCCTAGGGGTTAAAGTGCTTGCCTAGCATGCATAAAGACGCGGATTCGATTCCTCGTTACCACATACATAGAAAAAAGCCAGAAGTGGTGCTGAGGCTGAAGTGGTAGAGCTCTAGCCTTGAGAAAGTCCAAGGATGGTGCTCAAACCCTGAGCTCAAGCCTTGGACTGGCAAAGCAGAGCTCACACCAATCCTCCTCAAGCTCTTCAACGAAATTAAAAAGGAAGGTTCCTTACCAAACTCATTCCATGAAGCCAGTATAACCCTCATCCCCAAACCAGACAGAGATTCATCAAAGAGAGAACTATAGACCTATATCTTTGATGAACATCGATGCAAAACTTCTCAACAAAATACTGGCCAACCGTCTACAACAACTCATCAAAAAAATTATACACTATGATCAAACTGGATTCATCACAGGAAGGCAAAGCTGGTTCAACATATGCAAATCAATTAATATAATTCAACACATCAACAGGAGCAAGGACAAAAATCACATGATTGTCTCAATAGACGCGGAAAAGGCATTTGACAAGATCCAACACCCCTTTATGTTAAAAGCTCTGGAGAAACTAGGAATCCATGGAACATTCCTCAATGTAATAAAGGCTGTGTATGAGAAACCTATTGCTAGCATTACACTTAATGGTGAAAATCTAAAGCCATTCCCTCTAAAATCAGGAACGAGACAAGGATGCCCACTCTCTCCACTCCTCTTTAACATAGTACTAGAATTCCTAGCCAGTGCAATAAGGCAAGAAGCAAGCATAAAGGGGATCCAAGTAGGGAAAGAGGAAATAAAACTATCCCTCTTTGCAGATGACATGATTCTGTATTTAAAGAATCCTCTAGACTCTACTCCCAAGCTCCTTGACCTGATTCAAAGCTTTGGAAGAGTAGCAGGCTATAAAATCAACCCTCAAAAATAAACTGCCTTCCTTTATGCCAACAGTGAGAGGAACCAGGCAATAATCAGGAAAGAAACTCCTTTCACAATAGCCTCAAAGAAAATAAAGTACCTAGGAATTAGCTTAAATAAGAATGTAAAGGACCTTTGTGACGAAAACTTTAAAACCCTAAAAAATGAAATTAAAGCAGAACTAAGGAAATGGAAAAACCTCCCATGCTCCTGGATTGGAAGAATCAACATTGTGAAAATGACAATCTTGCCAAGAGCTATCTACAAATTCAACATCCCAATGTCATTCTTTAAAGAAATAGAAGAGGCAATCCAAAATTTCATATGGAATAATAAAAGACCCCATATAGCAAAAACACTTCTTAGCAGAAAGAACAGCGCTGGAGGAATTTCAATTCCAAACTTTAGACTCTAGTACAGAGCTATAATTCTCAAAACAGCTTGGTACTGGCACAGGAACAGGCCTGAAGACCAATGGAATAGAACTGAGGACCCAGATATTAAACCACAGACCTATGGCCACCTAATCTTTGACAAGGGAGCCAAAAAAATAGAATGGAAGAAAGACAGCCTCTTCAACAAGTTTTGCTGGCAGAACTGGTTAAGCACCTGCAGAAAACTAAAGCTGGGTCCTTCTTTGTCACCTTGCACTAGAATTAACTCCAAATGGATCAAAGACCTGGAGGTAAAAGCTGACACACTGAAAACTCTACAGGAAGGAATAGGAGATACACTAGGCCTCCTTGGCACAGGTCGAAACTTTCTTAATAAGGACCAAGAATCACAACAAATCAGAGAAAGGCTGGATAAGTGGGACTGCATTAAACTGCAGAGCTTTTGTATGGCAAAGGACATAGCTAGTAAACTAATCAGGAAGCCTACAGAGTGGGAGAAGATCTTTACCAACCAAACAACGGACAAAGGCCTCATATCTAAAATATATCAACAACTCAAAAAATTGAATCACTCCAAAACTAACCACCAAAGTAACAACCATCCCATTAAAAAACTGGGCCAAAGACTTAAAGAGAGTCTTCTCTGAAGAAGAAACAAAAATGGCCTATAGACACATGAAGAAATGCTCAACATCTCTGGTCATAAAAAAAATGCAAATCAAAACAACTCTAAGATTCCACCTCACTCCAGCTAGAATGGCCAGGATCAGGAAAACGAATGACAACAGATGCTGGAGGGGATGTGGCCAGGAGGGATCACTACTACACTGTTGGTGGGAGTGCAAACTCGTTCAACCACTATGGAAAGCAGTGTGGCAGTGCCTCAAAAGGCTAAACATAGAACTCCCCTATGACCCAGCAATTCCACTACTTGGCATTTACCCAACCATCCAGAAACAAGGACATACTAAACCCACTAGCACAACAATGTTCATTGCAGCACTATTCACCATAGCAAAGATATGGAACCAACCTAGATGTCCCTCAGTTGATGAGTGGATCAACAAATTGTGGTATTTGTACACAATGGAATTCTATGCCGCTGTCAGAAATAATGACATCGCCCCATTTGTTAGGAAATGGAAAGACTTAGAAAAAATCATATTAAGTGAAGTAAGCCAGACTCAAAGGAACTTAGGCTCAATGGTTTCCCTCATTCATCATAATCAGTAGAAACCTTGGGCTCTACTAGCAGAGATTTGCAATAGAGCAAAATCTTGATACATAAGGACATATAATGTGAAGCTAATTGAAAGGACCTCCAGGATAGTGAAACAAAAGCCATATAATGAATGATTGTTGTCCTTAATGTACTGTGTTGTCTCTCATCTCCTTTGCTGTCCCTTGGTTATCTCATATTGGTATAGTATCTCACTTTGTTATCTGATATATTGAATTTATTTGTATTTGGATATTTGAAATTTGATAGGGAAGGGGGGAAAACCAAGATGGGTGGGGGGGTGTGGGGGGGGGAGGGAAACGGGTACCAAGACATGTGAAAGGCTATCAATGTATGTGAATTAATGCACCTTCTATCTGGCAAATATCATGTAACCCTTTTACTAATTACAATAAAAAAAAACTATTAAGAAAAAAAAAGAAGCAGAAAGTGTCATGATGGAAATTTCCATAGGAACCAATATTAAGAGCTGGTACACAATCTCCTGGATGTACTGGCAACAGAAGCCACAGGACACATGTATCCGCCTTGATTAGTCAACCAAATCAAAATTCCTAGGTGTGGAAATGAAAGTTTTTACTTTTAACAATCTTTCCAGGTAATTATTAGGCATACTAAGGAGATCTCACAGAAGAAAAGTGTTTTTCCATGATCAAACTGCTCAGGAACCATTTATGTTGAGCAGATAACTCATGTTGTTCACAGCTCCCTTCACAGGCTACACTGTATCTGTTTCCAACTCATTAATCATACTTATGCAGCGCTTCTAGCATACTGTTCAAACTATAACCCCAGGATTTAATTGTATTGGAAGCAAACTCATTTCAATTTGAACATTTTTCAGTAAATTGGTGCAAAACACATTTCATCCTTATTTGAGATATATTTCCAAAACTAGACATAAATAGTTTAGCCAAAGAATAATACACTGTCCTCAGAATGGCCTAGATTGTATTAAGTTTTTAATTCATTTGCTTTCAATGACCTACTTTCCTAGATTCATTGTAGAAAAAAAGGAAGAGCTCCTCTATTAATTTAATGGAACCATAGTTCAATAATTGAATAATTGATAGTAGTTAAACAGTCCACAGCTAACCTATTAGAATTATTTACGTGTAAGTATTGATTATACTCCAGTAGATCTTTTACTTTCTTTAAGAGCAGGCAAGTATAGAATGTAACAAATAGTGGATAGAAGGAAAAATACACACTTGCAGTTAAGATTTTATGATTCTATAATAATTAGTATTATTCCTGCCATATTTTATTTTACCTAGAAAATATAAATTTTCTTCAAATATTTGTTAGCACTTATTGGTTTGTTTACTCATTTATTCATAGTTTATCTGTTGTAATATTTCCAGATCTTGATAGAAAAATAATAACAAACAAAAACGATTCTGTCTATTGGATTTATGTGTAGTGGAGGAGTTGGCTACTAAGCAAACAATCCACTCATTTTGAGTCTAGTTTCAACTGTAATAAATACTGAAATGAGAAGTCCTATTAGGCCATGGCAGCATTCAACAGGGAAAACAAAAAGAATTTAAGGGGCTAGGAAATAATTCTCTGGGGAATGACACTTGATTTTTTAGTTGTTTAGTGGGAGACACTAATTATACATTTGAATTGATGAGGATTCTAAAAATAGGGAATGTTTGCACATAGACCACAAATTCTAGCATATGGGGAGAGTCACACAAATTGAGACAAATGTTTATATAGGGTCTTACTGATGCTAAATCATATGGCATGGGTGTAAATTTTAGATCTTTATTTAATAACTTAATCAAATTCGTTGATACATTAAGTATATATATATCAAGCTCTGTGATATTTTATATAATTGACAGTAGAAAGAGAAAGGTGTTGTTCAGGACTCAAATGTCAGGACCACAAACGTATTCTTCTAGGTTCTTACAGAGTTGCCTCAGGTAGAAAGCCCAATTTATTTCTATTAGTAGTCCATGGGTAAAGAAGCTCATCATCCCCTAAAATTAAGCCACTAACCACCATTCAGACGACCTTTGTCCAGTGACTAATTTATGCCAGGTTCAAAAATCTCCTTCCCTCCCTTAGCTTCACTAGAGTGCAGTGAAAACATATCCATGGAAAATGTTGTCCTTTGTAAGTTCTCACATTTGATGAGTTCATAACACTCACCTTTAAGTATTATGCTATCAAAGTAAACATAATCATATATATACATAGCATAAGTAAATTATATCAGCATGTATATGACCTTTCAAATAAAGTGAAAATAATATAACATCAACTAAATTAAAATGAGATGTTTTAAAATAAATCATTTCAGTCTATTTGAAAAGTTAAGGCGTTATGATCAGAGCCCCATTGATCAGTAGAGAATTTTTGAACTTCCAGGTTTAAAAAGCAGTATTTTTCTACATGTGTTTACAGAATGTCTTACATAATTTGACCATTTCTTACACTAAACTCCCTAGCCTTTTGTCTTCAAGACAGCATACAACATTACACCTCCTCTAAGCTTTCCTGACTCTTTTTTCCTGCCTTACTCAAAAATACTTTTCATCTGCCCACTCCTGAAAGTGTAAAAAGTTACATAATTCCAATTTCTGATCTTATGCTATTATTTTTCTTATTTGGGCTTCTTTCATTTTTTTTCATTCATTGACCACAATAATTTTTTTGCCAGTTCTGGGACTTGAACTCAGGGCCTGAGCACTGCCCCTGAGATGCCTCAAGGCTAGCACTCTACCACTTGAGTCACAGCACCATGTCTGGTGGTACTGAGGAAGCTAACCCAGTGATTCACATTTGCTAAGCAAGCACACTACCACAAGGCCAAACTCACAGCCTCCAAAACATAATTTTAATATATCTTATTTATTTTTGTAGTTATACAAAGGAATTGACATTCTTGAAAGCAGTTTATGAATACAGGACATCTTTATCAATGTCACCTCTTTCCCTATTCTCACCTATCCCCTACAATCTACCTCTTTGCTCATTTTTCTAACTTTTTTCTAATGCATTTTTCTGTCATTTAATGAGAAGTTTATGGATATAATACATCTTGATCTGTGTCATCCCTTCAACACATCCAGCCTCCTTCAACACATACATTCCTTATTTTTTCTTAATTTTCTGGTATACGCAATGTATTTTTCCCTACATTCTAATCCTTTTCTCTATTCATTTTACCCCTTGCTCCACTTCCCATGTTTTTCTCCCACTTCCCCTCCCCTGACAACCTCCCAAGTTGTAGAGTTAATTTCCAACACAGAGTCTTGTGTGTATCACTATTGTATTGGTTCACCCTTTGTCCTTTGTCTCATCATCTTCTTGCTTCCCTTCCCTTAATAAACAAATAAATGTATATGTAATACTCCAGGTACCAATTTCAGATACAGGAACAAGAGGGGATTAAATCATAAAGGAGCAAAAAACCCAAAGGAAAAAAGAATAACTCCACATAGTACACTTTAAGATTCCTCCATAATACTTTCTAGAGTGGTTGAACAATCTTACATCCCCACAAACAGTACAAGAGGGCTTTCATTTGGCCCTATCCTCACCCATCTTTTTTTAGCTATCTTGATAATGACCATTCTAACTGAGGTAGAATCTCAGTGTGGTTTAGAATTGTATTTCCTTTACAACTAGAGATGTTGAACATTTCATCACATGTCTATTGGCTATTTTTATTTATTCTTCTGAGAAGTCTCCCTTTAAATCAGTAGGCCATTTATTAATTTAATTTTACATTTATTCTGCATTAAAACTTGACATCATATATATATATGTGTGAGTGTGTGTGTGTGTATGTGTGTGTGTGCTGTACAGTTCAAACTGAACAAAATTTTTAAATGCATTTTTTGTATTTTCTCACAATGGTGAAGTAAATCCAGGATGTTGACTTACCAGATGAGTACTTCCCTAGTGAGCTATATCTCGACACTAAGATAAAATTTTAAAAGTCAAATAAAAACTGGACCCTATAATCTTAACTACTCAGATGGCTCAGGATCAAGCTTCAAAGCCAGTTTGTGCAGAAAAATCTGTGAGACTCTTGTCTCCAATTAATTTCCACAAAGTTATAAATGGAGCTGTTGCTTCAGTATGTGCCCTTTCAAAAAATTACACAAATTTTAATTCCTCTATTCATTACCTCAACAATAAAAAATAAAATGAAAAAATAACACAAATGAAAGAAAATATATTAAGGCTTTTCTAAGATAAAAAAGAACTCAGAAGAAAATAAGGAAAAAAACAATGATAATTATTTTAGCACTTTAGGACTGAATTAAAATACCAAACTAAGAAGTGAGGATATATAAAAGGAGTAAGAAGAGGTGCTAGCTACAGAATAAAGGACACATTCAAGCAATAGCAAATAGCAAAACAACAACAATAATAATACTTGCAAAATTTTGGAAAAGAGACATATCCAGATTCACAATGCCAAGGACTTTAGGATTCTAACTAGATGAAATCAGAAGAAAACCTAACAATGTTATAGTATTGTTAAAACTGTATATACAGAGAACAAGGAAGTTCTGGATTTATGTATTGTAGATTATTCTTGTAAGTATTTCCCAAATTAGTACCTTATTTTTTAACCACAACTTCTATTTGAAAAAGTGAGCTCTCTTTTTCTCAGTTTTATCTGTGGCCTCATCCCACTCCAATTCATCTTTTATATTTTTAACAGTAAGAATGAATTGAGAAAAAGCAAATTTGATGTCATTTTCCTTTTATTATACCCTCCAATGCTATTTCAACACTTTTCTACGTTAAACTGGTATACATTTCCGAAGATATGCTTTCTTATGTATATTCTAGAATTTGTCTTCATTTAAATAATAACTAGAACATCTTCTATTGTACTTAGTGGTATCCCCAAAGTGTTCAAAGTTTAAATAGGTTAAATATGTCATAGAGACTATCACAAATGACTTCACAATGATTTCTATAAGCAGAGACTGTACATTGTCACTGTGTAATATTTTACATACAATATCAATTAGTCAATGTGTGTTCTAATTTACATTTGTCTACTCTGGAACTATAGGCAAAAAACAGCATAAGATCATTTAAGTAACAACTTTGGAAAATGATTCATACTATATTATACTTGTTTTATTACTCCGTGTCCAGATTGTAGATGTCTATGCAAATTTCATAAATGTAAGAACACATTAAGAAGATAAGTGAAAAGTATATTAACCACAAATCACAATTTTTTATACCTTTGTTGAGTTAAATTTAAGGAAAATATGCTAAAATCAATATTTAATTTCCTTAATGCTAGGTTGGGTAGGTTTAAAAGAGGGATTAAGAAAAATTTCAGTGGAATTATATTGTATATTTAACTAGAGTAGATTATATAGAGAGGTCAAAATTTCACTGAAAGAAAAATATTGGATCATTAGAAACTACTTTTCTAGATACAGCCTTTCAAGTGTTTTCTTTTATATTAGAAGTATCTGTATGTTCATAGTTCCAGAAAAGCATTTGTTGTAACAAATAATATTTGAACACAGAATTATAGCTATGAACATTCCATAAATGCAGAACATAAGTGATTAAAATCTAATTTGAACAATTGGAAAATAGACATATTTATTCTTAAATTTAAAAGTACATTGATCTAAATTTTATATTTATTTTTCCTTCACATTTCAGTATTTAAGGCATATACAGTGGGTCGAATACAAACTTTGGCCTACTCAAAGTATTCAATTAGGGTAGAGATTAATATTATCATCATGGTTTCAACTGTAAAAAAATATTATATTATTTAAGTAAAAGGGAATAAAGAGCTGCGCAGTAAGTGGGTGATTCAGAGCTATACAAATACTCATCTGGAAGGGAAGGGGGTAAAATAAGATGATTCGGAGGGGGTTGGGGGAGAGAAATGGGGACAAAAAACATAAGAAGGTGTATCAGTGTTCTAGAAGTAATGCACCTACTACCTGCTAACTATAACTCCTCTATACATTATCCTAACAATAAAAATACATACATACATACATACATACATACATACTCAACGGGGAATCTTCATTCAAACTCTTCTTCTTCCTCAGAATTATAGGGATAATTTCCCATCTTGCTACACTGCCATCTGTCCTAAAGTAATCGTTATGTTTCTAAAGCAATTGCATTGTAGAATCTTCATTCAGGAGCAAAACACTACTTGGAACAATTAGGCTGGCATTGAGATTGTTGGTCCAGCAAAATGCATTATTCACTAATCCCACATGCTCTACATATGTTGGTCCTGTTGCAGACAACACTAGAACTCTATAATTCTATTGTGATTTGAAAGTATATAATAAAATTTAGTAAATTCCTTATAAAGGGCAAAAGTCAAAACCATTTGATATCTTTCTTTGCATTTGATGTCTTTTTAACTGTAGTAACCAACTGAATAATTCAGACATTCATGTCTCTGTTATATGTTCACATCTGTTTAGAACTTCACACTTGATCCTTATTCCTCTCCGTCTAACTTGTTGTCAGCAATCACAGCAATCTGCTGAAACCAGCAAAAACACGCATGGGAGATTCTGTGTGTTTGACAATCTCATAATGTCTTCTGTGCCAACCTTCCCTAAGAGCTGAAATAATATGTGTGCGAGGTAAAAGTAACCATCAAATGACGATTCTCTTTATTCCTTTGTTCAATGACTAGCAACAAATACCTATACAATTATGTGTGATCTTTATGAAAAAGCCCTTGAAGGGAAGTGATGGTTAAGCTATAGAGATGGCTATGCTTAGACCTGGTGTAATAATAAACAGAATCACCCTGAAAGACAGATTAAGCTACTTGAATTCATGGTATTTACATTTGTGATGACATTTTATTTTGATTTGGCAGTGTGTGTGTGTGTGTGTGTGTGTGTGTTTGTGTGTGTGTGTGTGTGTGTGTGCATGTATGCCCAATTTGGAGTTTGAACTCAGGGCTTGGACACAGTCCCTCAGCTTTTCTTGCTCCAGGCTAGCACTTTACCACTTGAGCAACAACTCTATATCCATCTATTTTCTGGTTATTTGGGGATAAGAATCTCAGATTTCCTGGTAGTTTGGCCTAGTGGTAGAGTACATGCTTAGCAAGCATGAAGGCCCAGGTTCAATTCCTCCGTACCTCATACATAGAAAAAAGCCAGAAATGGTGCTGAGGCCAAAGTGGTAGAGCTCTAGCCTTGAGAAAGTCCAACGACAGAGCTCAGGCCCTGAGCTCAAGCCCAGGACTGGCAAAAACAAAAACAAAAACAAAAACAAAAATGAATCTCAGATTTTCCTGCCCAAGCTGGCATCAAACCTCAACACTCAGATCTTAGATTCCTGAGTAAGTAGGGTTACAGACATGAGCAACTGATGAATAGCTTCATGTCATTTTTTTACCTAAAAATATCTACTCATTCTCTTTCTTAAGTTACTTAAAATACTTAATCAAAATGTTTAATGCCTCTCAAGGCTGACAGAAACATCTAGCGTATTTTTGACAGACTCAAATTTAGAAAATATCAGGTCAGTATGTGAGCAAGGGAGAGTCCTCATGCCTGAAGATTCCTTTCTATGAATGCAAAAGTATAGACTGCTCATCTGAACCAAATAAACCTGGTGATAGATTCAAATATGAGATTGGGACCTTTCTATGATGGCTTCGAGGGAAAAAAGGTTTACTTTTATCCTTCAAATAAACCAGTCAAAATTACCAATTTACAAAAGTATCTCTACAAATCATTTTAGTTACAACTTTTCTTTATTCACATTAATATAGCTATTACAAAAATATGAAAACACAAATGTTGGCCAAAATATAAGGAAATTGTGAGCTGATGCTGACAATGTAAATGCTCCAGTATTTCCAGAAAACAATTTCATGGTTCCTTAAGACATTTAAAATGTAATTTGTCATGTTACTATGTGTGCCGACTCCTACTTAGTGGCATAGGAGCCCAGGCTGCTTGCTACCTGTGCTGGAAAGCACATACACACCCAGTGAAGCAAGCAGTCTGGAGCCACAGGGCTCCTGGCCCTCTGGCCTGGAGCAGGAGCTCCAGGATACTCCCAGCAAGTGGGGCATGTCTCAGGACACCACTGATTGACAGTAGCATTCAGGAAAGACCCAATAACTGCCACCGCTCAATCTGTATTTAGCAAGCACATTTTCTAAAATAAAGTTAGATCTGCACTGAGAGTCTGGTCTCCGGAGTCTGTGTTCCCAGGATTATTCGTGGGTTCCGTCGCCAGTTTACCCCCGTCATAGATGTCCCAGAAGGACCCCAACAACTATGATTTCCATTTCTGGGTATACACCAAAAGATTTCCAAGCAGGAACTGGTTTATGTGCATAGAAACATTCAGAGAAGCCCAGAGGTAGAACTAATTCAAGTAACTATTGATGGGGAATCCATAAAATAAAGGTGGATTATACTTACAGTGAAATGTTGGTCAGCCTTTGAAAGAAGGGAATTCCTAAACATAGCTAAGCACTGAGGATAAACTTGGTAAAATGAGCCACAAAACATTGAGAGTATAATTCTACTCATATGAGGTAAAGTGATAATAGATACGAGCTAGAGAAAAGGAGGCACTCTAGTTCCAATTGCAGAAGATAAAAACAATTTACAAATAAATGGTGGTGATGATTGTACAACAATGTTGATATTGTTAACTGGATGTTAACTGTTAATGTAGCCACTGAACTGGGCAATTGCAAACTACATAACTGGTAAGTTTTATGGTATGCATGTGTATATACATGGTATCTATTTCTACAATCTTTAAATGTAAACTAAGATCCAAATAACTGTTCTTTCTTATAAATTACTTACATTATTGCTGAATGCTCTGTGTATAAATTTATATTTACAACAAAGGTACTATTTTTCAAAATGTCATTGTCTTGTCTCCACAGATACACAACTCTTTCATACTTTTATTATTCTACCTACCATTTTTCTCAGCTAGTCAAAATATAAGAGAACTATTAAAATGAGGAATTTCATCTCCTTTCCTTGATAACCTGTTTCCAAGTAAGAGCCTGCAATGACCAAGTAAAGCAACTCCACTTTCATGAACATGAACACTGTGATTTGAACTCTTAAATTATAAGCATCAATTCATCTGAGAAAAATTACAGGGAATGTGTGTCATATACAAAGATAATTTTGTCCACAAAGAGGATTGTATAATAAATAGGTAAAAGAAGCAAGATGTTGATATGCTAGATTATTTGGAAATGACATGTCACTTAGAATTTTCTGATCTAATTACTCAACTGAAAGAGTCCCTTTCAGGAACTTTCTTCATCTCATTCTTTGAATCCCATGTTTTACTGAATACTAACTACTACTCTAAGGAAGAAAATACTTGCAAGTTCATGACATTCTATTAGAAGATGTAACATGGCATTATTCTATAGTTGTTTCCCCAAGTGGTGTCCTCTTAGGAAAAATAGATTAAAGAACATTTCAGACAAAGAACAGGAAAGTAAAAAGAAATTACCATAAGAAAGGGATTCCAAATCATTTTACTCCTAATATGAAACATTCCAAAATTTAGTTATAAAACGAATATTGGCTCATTTGAATAAGACAGCATTGAAAAGTAAAATTGAACCCACTTCCAATCTGATCCTTACCATTTCAGTTTCCTGCATGAAAAACATAACTAAGGTGAATCATTTTAAGAGGACCACCTGTCTCCATGGGTACAGTATGTCTTAATATGCAATGATCTATGCAGGATATCCATGTTCACAAATGATACTGACTAACTTCTTAAGTTAGTAAATTGTGAGCATATGTTACTGACAGATTGGGGGATATTCATGCCATTATTTTAAATCCTCAAGAGAGGCCAGTATTCTGATATATCATATTTTAAAAATGCAATTACTGTAGATAAATAATTGCTTTATTATTTTATTTCAACATTATTACACTGCAACAAGAAACCTTGAATTTATATCGTAGCACACTTATGCACATATGTATATGTATGTACATATATATATATGTTTAAGGAAGAATTCTACAAGGGAACTGTTAGACTTGATATTACAAATTGTTCCTTTAATGATTAAAAAGTATCAACAGATAACATTCATAGAAACAAATTTAGAGTCTTCATTTGGGGCCAGGAGTTTGACCTAGCAGTAGTGTGCTTGCCTAGCATGCACAAATACCCAGGTTCAATTCCATGATACCACATACATAGAAAAAAGCCAAAGGTGGTGCAGTGGCTCATGTGGTAGAGAGATAACTTAGAGGAAATCCTAAGGACAGTGTTCAGGCCCTGAGTTCAAGCCCCGGACTGGCAAAAATAAATAAAGAAATAAAATTAAAATCCCAGTTGGCATTTTAGCATAACTTGATTTATACATATTTTATCAAAAACTGTATGTTGTCACTATTTTAATTAGTATTTATGTGATTATTAGCCAAACTAAGTGTGTCCATAGAATTAGTTAATATGCATAGTTCATTTCTATCATTTATTTATTTCATTCATTTTATTTGATTGTTTGTCTTATGTAAAGGTTATAATATATTATAGGTATTAATTCCTTTCTCTAAATCAAGTTATAAACTTTTTCTTAGCTTACCATTGAATTTTTCTAACTGCATTCTGATAATTTTTCTGAAAATAATTTTAAGATCTGGGAAATAAAATCTGCAAATACTTTTAGTTTTTTATGTTGAAACCAAACATATGAGATATTTCAATAAACTTTTTTTTGATAATTTCCCATTTGAATTTGAAGACCAGGAGTTAGAGATTCTTACACTAAAACCTAAGTGGCTTTATGTGATTTTTTAAATTATACTTTTATTATCTTTTAAGTAGTTGTACAAAGGAGTTGCCATCCCACAAATCAGTTTATGAATATAATGAATACATCAGCTTTTTCATCATTTTATCCTCCCCAACTCACTCTTCCTTTAAATTTTCTACATTTTGCGGGATATGTATTGACACAAAATTCAATTAATATCCCTGTAATTTTGGTTACTGACACACATGAAAATTTTGTGCTGATTAATTCATATCTATTCTTGCTTTTCAGGTCATATTACTTTTGATAACTCTATAATTTATTTTAAGAAGCCATTTTGGAATTAAAGTGTCCTTATCGTAATTTGATTCTGGCCTCAGAGAGTAGAAACTAGTAGTATCACATCTTGTTCACAGATCTCTAATTTGCAGCATGCACTTTAATATAGTTAAAGATCACTACTAAATAGATTATTCTTTCAAACACTCAGTTTCAGGAAGACCCCACACAATTCTTCTAGTAAGAAGAAAATTGAATTGTACCTGATCAATTCATTAAATCCTCAGTGATAATTATTAAAATGGCACATGCCCGGCTCTTCATTTACAAACAAAACCCACTCCAAGGACAGAACAAGTAAGTTCAAAGAATCTGGAAATATTTACATTCAAACAAGTGTCGATTGTTTTCTATTTTAAAAAGCCATATCTAGAAATTAGTTTAGGCCACTCCACTAAAAGTGTCATATCTGGGAGTAGGATATGCAAATGGAAAAATATTCCGAGAGGAGAGATTGAATTTTTTTTTGCTTTTATTTATTTATTTATTTATTTATTTACATTTATTGTAAAGATGATGAACATGGGATTTCCAGTTGCATAAGTAAGTTAACAAGTAAATTTCTATTCTTGGGGGAGGGGAGTAGAAGGGGTCGATGGGCTTGAACTCTGCACCTGGGTGCTGTCCTTAAGCTCTTCAGAGACTGAAATTTTTCATTAGTATATTCACAAATACTAAATTGTAAATTGTTTCAGAAATAGACTTTGACCATAGTTGCCAGAGAGCATCTTTTGAACATTGAGAAGACAGAAGAATACACAGTGCATGCTCTGTAGGCTTGGGTAGCTTCAGGAAAAAGTAATGACAGTGACTCCTCTAGAAAAGAGGTTTTAAGAGTTGATTCAGCTGGAAAAGAAAGCTTTACACAAATTTTGTAAAATTATTTTTATTACTATTTTACAGCACTATTTTTCTGGATGCAACTTTCCTGGAAGAAATACTTAAGTCAGTTCGACATAGATTGCTTTCTTCCCTAGTGTTGATAGCTCTGAGAGGGCCTAATGAAGCTTAGTCGATTTCAACTCTAAGAATTCTATAGACTGATACAAATCTTTTCTGCCTTCCTTTCTCTAACCCATCCACACATGAAAGGAAAGCATGAATGACCTATTTATCCAGTTTAAGAAGATAAAATAATATCTTCCGGGTTTTGGGAATGACATACTATGAAGAGAGCAGAAGCAACCTAATATCTAGAATGTGGAAATGATGAGGATATCAGTATGCAAGAAATAAAAGAGATAGCACAAATGAAACCTATGTTAATTGTTTAGGTCTAGCTAAATAATGCAAATAACTGTGACTGTTTACTATAGGAAATGTAAAGATTAATGTGTTATCTACACAATAAAAGCAATGAGTAAATTAAGTTAATAAATACTTGGATTAAATGTCGACCTTGAAATTTTGACTTTAAAGTATTTAGAATTGAATCATTTGTCCCTATATTCATTCATTGGCCAAATCAATTCAATGCCACATAATATTCATAGGGTGTGGGATTTAAGAGTTTCTAGTAGTTTATATAATTCTAGATCCAGAAATGAAATATTTCTCACCACATATCACATGCTAAGTAAATCCTCATCTGGTGTTGTGTAGACCAAAAAATTAAAAATAAAATTCTTTCTGTAGAAGAATTAATTTATATATTATATCATGCAATTTAATCTGTAGAGGATATATAAACATGCTGTGCAGGTATGTTTACTTCAACAGATGTTTTATATTTTCCACATTAGTGCTCTGACAATAGGTGCCACTTAAGAATACAGAAGGATTGGGGCCGGAGTTTGGCCTAGTGGTTAAAGTGCTTGCCTAGCATGCATGAAGACCCAGGTTCGATTCCTCGGTACCACATACATAGAAAAAAAAAGCCAGAAGTGGTGCTGAGGCTCAAGTGGTAGAGCTCTAGCCTTGAGAAAGTCCAAGGACAGTGCTCAGACCCTGAGCTCAAGCCCAGGACTGGAAAAAAAAAAAAGAATACAGAAGGATGGCTTTGAATAAATAAACTAAAAACATCTTTTCCTGGAGTAACAATGGAAATAAACATTGAAGTTTTTGTGTTTATTATTAGCAGATTTGAAGAACAGAAGTCATTTATTACATTTAAAGTGATCTTAAATATTGTTTTATAATCAATAAACCCAGGAAAACCCATTCTGCTTCAAATTATTTACAAATTAATATTTAAATACAGCCAATCACTTTTTTAATTTTATTAAATGATATATACATTTATGTGCGAGTAAAAGAGAGAGAGAGAGAGAGAGAGAGAGAGAGAGAGAGAGAGAGAGAGAGAGAGTTTTAGGTTTTATTAACAAATAAACAGGAGTCAGACATGGTGGCTCATGTCTGTAATCCTAGCTACTTAGGAGTCTGATTTCTGAAGATCATGGTTCAACACCAGCCCCAGCATTAAAATCCATGAGACTCTTATCTCCAAATTAATCATCAGAAAACTGGAAGTGGCTCTGTACTTCAAGGGGTAAGGCAGTAGCCGTGAGCTCAGGGTCAAGCTCCATGACCAAAAAATAAATAAATAAATAAATAAATAAATAAGTAAATAAATAAATAAATAAATAAATAAAATGAAAGCATAATGACTAAACAGTGGGCCCACTAATCATTAGAAATCCTTATTTGTTTTTTTTAAATTTTTCAATATATTTTTATTGTAATTAATAGAAAGGTTACATTATATTCACCAGATAGAAGGTGCATTACTTCACAAACATTGATACACTTTCTCATGTCTTGATCCCAATTTTTCTCCCCCCACCCGCCCCTCATCTTGTTTTCCCCCCTTTCCTATCCTATTTCAAATAACCAAATATGCATATATACAATATAACAGATAACAAGGTGAAATACTGTAACAATATGAGATAACCAAGGGACAGCAAAAGAGATGAGAGATAACTGTACATTAAGGACAACAATCACTCATTATACGGATTTTGTTTCTATATCCTGGAGGCCCTTTTCTTTTAGTGTCATATTATATGGCCTTATGTATCTAGGTTTTGTTCTATTAGCAGTCCTTATTTCTGAAGGTTCCTGGAGTTACCAGTTAAGGGAAGTAGGAAGTAGCAAGTTAATCTCTGGTAAGTGGTCAGTGTTGCCTAGAAGGTGGTTCATCCTGAGATTTGGACTGTCTCTATCTTTTATGTAATTTTGCCTTTTGCCAGAAGGTAATAAGAAGGCATTGTCCATCTGAGAGGCAGTTTGCCTTATGTCTCCAAATGATTTTGGCAAATCCTGCTTTACATGGAATCCAAAGGTGATTGCAGAATAACTGCTGAAGAGAATGGGTTAGAGCAAAAGGATACAAATTCAAATTTAGGCTTGATACTTAGCTTTTATTCTACTTTTAATGTATGGGCCCAAGTAAGAAGTCCATATTTCTAGCCCAAAATACAAAGCAGTTATTAAGCATCTCTTACAAGTATGTGATAGCAGCACTGGTAATCTTTACTTAGGCTTCAGATGTTGTAGCATTGCTAGCTTTAATATGGGTGGAGGTTAGAGTTCTGTTAAATATAACAATACAGTATTACCTAACATTCAGAAATCAAAAGATAAGTTATACAGGTGAAAGTAAATAGTGAATTTTAAAGTCAGATTTTGTGTTCTGATACTTTCCTTTTTTAACTTTTAATTGATTTTTAATGTTTATTGGTTTTATTGATTTTACAAAAAGTCCTCTATATTAGTTTGTTAATTTCCTATAATTTTATTGTAATGATGATGTGCAAAGGGTTTTCTAGTGGTTATTGAAGATAAGATCTCACGGTATTAGTATTCTGGCTGGCTTTGAGCCTCAGATCTCAGCCTCCTGAGTAGCTAGGATTACAGGTGTAAGGCACCATGCCCAGCTCATGAGTATATTTCCTGTCAAACATTGTTACCCATCCCTCTTTTTTCAACCACTTTCCTGTCCCCTCCCTCCCAGTCCCTCTCCACAAGTTGTAAAGTTCATATCCAGCATATTGTCTTGTGATTATCAAGTATGTCTTCAAATATGTTGTTGTTCCTTCATTTTGTAACAGTAGTATTCAAGGAACAGGTGGTTTTGATTAGAATGAATTACAAATCATTTCTGTTTCCTATGTATAGCTTCAATATTGTAGCTATTGCTTAAATTAGATAACAGTTTTCCCATTTCTCCCCAAGAAGTTTATTTTAGAATTGCATGTTTATTACATTTTCATTTAGATGTATTATAATACATATGAGCCATGGATCTAAATGCTTTCATTTTTAATAAGAAGCTGTTATTATTTTTTGCTGTGCTATTTATTAAAATTAATTTAAACTCATCAAATACTCATCTAGATGCTGGTGGCTCATGCCTGAAATTCTAGCTACTCTGAAGGCTGAGATCTGAGGATCATGGTTCAAAGTGAGCCTGGCAGGAAAGTCTGTGAAACTCTCTCCAACATAGCACCAAAAATAATGTAAAACTGGAGCTGTGGCTTAGGGAGAGCGCCCAGGCCCAGAGGTCAAGCCCCAGGATCAGCAAAAGACATAGAAGTATGAATAAATATCAGATTTTCAAATATTTATGATTCTATTTCTAGGTTCATTATTTAGTTTTACTGATCTGCTTTTTAGTTAACACCAGAGCTACATTAATGATTTGGTCATTATTGAAAAAGTGTTGAAATCAGATATGGAAATTCTTTCAGCCTCCTTGCCCGTGTTTAAAGATTTTATGACCATTCTGATTATTTTAATTTCCATGTGAATTTTATGATCCAATTGCCAATTTCTATTTAAATGTCATTCTTATATTCTGAGTTTACTTTGAGGCTACATCAATTGATTTATCAATAATACCAAATATTTAACTAATAAAGAAAGACTTTTGGTTGGATCATATAAAATTTCTCTCGGTACATTTTATGTACATCTTAGTACACAGAATTTATTCTCTGATTACCAGCTATATCTCTGGATGAAAGATCATATAAAGGTGAGAATAAATTTTTAGACACATGAAAGTTATATGCTTCATTACATGAAAAAGGAAAAAGTATTCAAGTCTTCATCCAAAGTATGTATATGAAATGAGAAACCAATTCAACAATGATACTCACTACACACTATATTGAAAATAAACATTACAACATAGGAAGAAGGTGAGGTAGTGTGGGGATGGGGAGGCAATGAAGGAGGAAGTACCACTGATCAAAAGCAAACATACCTTACTTATATAACTGTATATTACCCCTCTGTATATTACCTTTACATCATCTTTACAAAAAATTTAAATTAAAAGCCAAACAAAGAATCTCCTGTGTTTTGTGTTGACAAGTTGTAAAGGGTAAGACTAATTGTTCTCAAACAGAGTCAATAATACAAAATAGTACACATATTATGTTGTGAATTTTTACTCTTTATTTTTAGTCTGGTCTAATGCGACTCATTCCTTTCTTTTGGCAAGACCAGATTGATGAACTGTTTATTGTAATATCTCAAAATGTAATCAGAGATGAAATAACTTCCTGATTGTTACTTAACACTAAATTAGATTCTATTTTAGGCTAGTAAATAGCCAGTAAAGTGCTGTGGTAGCCATAGACAGGTCCTCAAGTTCAAAAGCTCACATAGTGTATGCCTATGAGGTTTTATATGTGCAATAATGAGAAATTTCTAAATTAAAATTCACATGACCTTAACAAAGGGGACTGAATTCATAGCCTTATTTGGTTTCCTTCTTTTGTGAAGGATCATGAATCATCTTGGGTGATAGGAAAGTATTTGGTACTGACTTGCCTCAAAGCTACTTTTACTCCCTGGAGTGTCAGTTGATAGTTGTGAAAGTCTATGGCTCAGGAGGCTGATAAGATTGCTACTCAACCTGAATTCCAAACAATTATTTTTAATTCTATCAACACACATAACTGCCCATGTAAGGCAAATGAGCCAGCCTGTTGTAATGCTTCCATTGTTCAGATAAGAAAGTGTAGCATAATCTCAGTCAGTAATTTTATACAACCCTTTAGGTTAGTGGACAACTTTGAAAACTTCAATGATAATAAACAAAATAAAATAAAATAGCAAATTTTAGTGAACTACTCAAACTAGCATATTTTTGCCACTGAGGAAATAAAAAAGTTAAGATGATTAATTACTTTACAAATAATTTCACCAAATCCTAGATGAATTACATTGCCTATCTCTAGTGGTTCACTAATGCTACAATGGTGATGGCTTATAACCAGCTCCAGAAAAGCTCTTGACATCATATCACAGGTTATTTTTCCCCCTTGGGGGCCAGGTTTAATCCTAACAACATTTATCTCCAGGAAAAACTTGAATCAACTCACACATTATTCAACTCTTCATAAATCACTCAACTACAGACCTCAAAATTCACTTCACTCAATTCAAAACCTACAAGGTAAATAGCACTTACAAAGCATGAAAGTTAGCTGGAGGGGACTGTAAGATGAATACCACACAGCCTATCCTTCACCGTGCAGAACTGACAATAGGGAAGAAACATTTTAAAACAAGGGAGATTTTAAGAATTTCTATTAATGCATTGTAGATGTGTGGCTATATAAAAGGACTTATAATCAAATTTCTTCTCTTACTGATGACTCCTGTAACCTCTATATAAGCTTGTTTTAATTTATAAAATTATGATATATTGCCAAGTACAGTGTATTTAGTTGCAACTACAATAATAATAAACTCCCACTGGCTTAGTGAGAAAAAAAACCTCTCTCAAAAAAGTAATATGAAAGTAAATGATTCTAAGTGTTCATAATAGTATGAGGACATAGGGTTTTTAAAACTTTAAGTCACAATAATTATACATATTTATGATTATAAATTTATACAATTTAAAATTTAAGTTGCTCGGATCATAACACAGCAATTGACATTCTTTGTGCTGAAACATTCAAAATCCTTTGTAGTAACAAATTAAATACAAATATCTAATTTTTGTCAACTATAGTTGTCCATGTGTGTCCATTAACCATCTTTTCTTCATCTCCCCTCCTCCCACTTATAACAGACTCTGGCAAGCATTATTCTACTACCTGTTTCTATGAGATTGGTAATTTTTGCTTCCATATGTTGTAACATGCCACATTTGCCTGTCTGTGCCTGACATTTCACTTAGTATGTCATCTAGTTCCATCTATGTTGCCACAAATGACAGTTTTTCCTTGTTTTTATGTGTGAATGATATTTCAGTCTGAATACACATGTATTTCATATTTTCTTCATTGATTATTTCATTAATGGATTCTGTGTTTTGGTATTGTGAACAATTCTGCAACAAACAGGGACATGCATATGTCTCTGACGTTCTAATGTCCCTCTATTTATAATGCTCATGTAAGCCATCTTTATATCTTGATTCTTCTACTCTGTGGCTTATTACTTCCTTGGTATAAGATAGTTGCCTAAGCAATGAGAACTCAACACTGAATTCTACAACCAAAATAAGGACAGGCAATATTTCTCATGATTTTTTAAATGGTATTTTATTGCCAGGGTGATTTATAGAGGGATTATTGTTACATTTATCAGGTAGTGGGTACTTCTTGAACATTGATACCCCTTCTTATGTTTTATTCCCACTTTCCCTTCCTCTACCCCTCCCCTTCCCTATTTCAAATAAACAAATAAACAGATAGATATACAATACACCAGGTACCAAAGTCAGGTACAGTAACAATATGAGATAAACTGTAAGGGAAAAGAAGAGAAAAGAAGTAACTTCACATAGTCCATTAAGAACAACACTCACAAAGATAAATAAGAGAATTTTTATGTTTTTTGAATATTCGAAAGAATATCACAATGGTGGCAACATTGTTGCACTTTAGTGAATGCTACATAACACTCATAGACTCCTTTGGCAGAAGTGGAAACACACCCAATACTTGTCTTTGACCAATCACTGTTCATTTCCTGTTTTCCCTGAGTGTCTTACTGACCCACAGATCAAAGGTGTCAGCCACTACACAGTCATGTGACTTAAGTATTCAGATTAAATCATCACTCAGACTGCATTGAGTACATCATCACCAAGGCTAAAATAATCTTGGTCAATAGCTAATCACAGGGGTCCATGAAGAGATGAGATGGCAGGCAATGTCCTCATGGCTCCCTCATAGAAAGTTGAACCATTGTTGTAGGGCAGGAACACACATCTGCAATGCTCATCCTATGGTCCAATTGCCTGAGAAGCTTTAAAATAGATTCATGCTTATATCACATCAGATTTTATTGGTCCAATGAGGGGCCTTAGTTTCTGTTGATTTTTCTATGGCTATTGTTCGGTTAAGTCAGTTCTACAGGTAACAGATCAATGGGGCCAAGTACTCCACTTTGATAAAATTTCAGATGTTTTAGTGATATTAGTTCCACAGTCTAGACTTAATTTTTCTTAGAGCATTTATTTATATTATGGCTACATGTAAGTTTTCTTTGTTGCCTTGAAAGGTATTCAAAAGACTTCTAGCCTCTTGCCAGTTTTTCAACTTAGTATTTCTGAGAATCAATCCCTTCAAAAAGTAAATATGGAAGGAGATTACTTCCCTATTTTTCAGTGTTTGGGTAGAACAGAAGTGTAACTTTTGTGGAATATGTTAATTATAATACACAATAGCTATAATATACTGTGTATATTAAAATAGATTACAAAATATAAATATGCATGCTCCTGAGCCCTACACAGTCCTCTTTGTTAAGCTGACTGCTCAACTGTATTTCTGCATGTCTCCAGGTCTTCTTGTTGCCCCTGGACTGAAAGGCATATTCATACTTCGTGACTAGCTAACAAAAGATTGATTAGTTAAGCTAAGAACTTCCCTTAATTGCCTGGCTGGAAGATTCCAATGTTCAGCACAGTGGATGCCTACTTCATACCTAACAAATCCCTGGTGCTACTTTTTTCCTCTAGTATCTCTTTTTTCAAATAACCTTGGACTCCATAGTTGAATATGTGCTCTGTCACAGATACACAGGAGAGCTGTGTAAAGTCAGTTACCAAAGGAATGTTTTCCTGTCATTCAGAAAAACAATTCTAAAAGGATGACTATGGTGACAGACTCACCACATTCCTTTCTATACCAGGTTTTTCATGGTGAGTCCAGTATTGAGATAGAAGTTTGTTCTTTGAAGGAAAAACAAAGGATTTATTTAGCAGAGAAAACTGAACCATAGAAGCATGGAGCATCTGACAGTAAATCCTGAAACAATACACTTTTTATGGAATTCTAAAGTTTAACAATAAACATTTTTCTTTGGATACTTACGAAAAAAATATATACCCATAATGATACCAATGAAGCTGAAATATAAACATTGTTAATAGTAAAAATTGAGAAAGGTAACCATATGCTTGTTTCTTCACTTTTGTTCAATATGTACTTCCTTAAGTTCATACTAGAAGACTGCCACATTTTCTTTAAAAATACAATTTTAGACTTCCAAATTGAATGCTTTCTTAAAACTCTGCATCTTCTTATATCTCTCTTCTTCCCCTTCCTGTGACCTAATGTTGCACAATCAGGGAAAATAAGGAGAATCTAATTCAAGAAAGTTATGTACATGCTTAACGATGTGATTTCATGAGTTATTTTCTGGGAGAAATGGGCAATATGCTTTTCTTGAATGACTCTTTTCACATATGCATCAACCTGAAATTCATTTGACATGTACATTCTTAAATTGAGTTCACCTCTTGGCAGTCTCAATTCTCCATTGTCACTCAATATGAATTAATAACATCAGAACCACAACTGTCCTGCCAAGGAAAGCAGATGAATCTTTTGCTTTGGGGAGGATAAAAAATTCTTATGAATCTATTAAATAGCTGGAATGATGCACAGAGATATTTAAAAGACAGAACTTCTAAGAGACTACAAATTCGGGCAGGGAAATAAGAATGATAACAACGACCAAAGTAAGATTAGTCTATGTTAAGTGTGTTTTAGGAAATTATCGCTATAGGTTCTGTTGTCTAGATTAACAAGACATTGCAACTAGCTAAAAAGAAGTAAATTAACTAAGTGCCAAATTTCTTTTTTTAATTGTGTACACTATTTTATTTTTGCAGTTTTGGAGATAGAACTCAGAACGATGCCTATACCTGAGATAGTATACTACTGTGCTAAAAGCACAACTCCTTAAAGTTCTAAATTTGAATGTTTATTTATTATTTGGAAAAGGAAGGAGAGAGAGAAAGAAAGAAAAACAATTAACACTATATGAACACTTGCAATTCTTTATTTTTAGTGTCATCAGGGACAATGTGTCTGGCACTGATGAAAGAATGGCCTTTGGCCAAAGCATTGCTTGGCAATTGCATGTAAATCAGTGCAATAGCAAAAGTTCTCCAAGAGGAGCAAAAAGGAGTCAAGAGAGAATCAGAGCAGCTTAGGAGGAAGCAATGTTGATGCATATGATAACATCCATCTTTAAAATTACAGGTGAGGTATCCTTTGGTAATGCCTAAAAATAACTGAGAAAGGCTTGAGTTTCTCCTAAAGTCCTAAGTGACAGACTATTTGTGTCAATGGATACCTAGCTTAAAACTTTGACTAAGTTACTCAGATGAATCAGTTCAGAGATGATTTTTTTTTCTGTCAGCATGTGTATCTGTCAACCTAGTTCTCAAAAGGCCTGCCATGAATGGCGGGCCTTGTACCTTAGGAAGCACCAGCTTTCACCAAAACAGAGAAGGCAAATCCGTTGTCCATCCAGTTTTAAACCATTAAAGCCAATCACCATTCTGTGTTTGGTACCTTTTATGTTGGGATTTTATTTTATTTTTATTTTATTAGCTTACATGAGTTATTTCAAAGGGTATTTCATGGTTACATTTGCACATATATTTTCAACATAGTCTAGTAAGTATTGCATGTTTTTTGAATTTTTCATACATTTTATTCTTCCAACTTACTTATGATAATCCTAGAAGTCCTTTTTCCATCTTGCAGAAACAAGTACTTTTGTATCACAGATGTATACACAGATTGGAACTCAGTAGAATGCACTATAAGACACAGGGGAATATGTGAGCCAAACCACACATGCGTAGCATAGTTGAACAGTGGAATATCCACAGTAGCAAATGTGAATCCTGTAGGAGATGTCACCAAAAGGAATCTCGGTGGCCAAGGAGAGAGGAGTATTTGTAACAGGACTAGACCTTGCTTAGAGATGACAGAATCCCTAAGCAAGTGTTGGAAGGGAGAGTGCAGTTGCTTTAGCCAACCGTGTAAGAGGACTAAACAACATATCAGACCTTTGAGATGTGAATACAAAAGTTCATAACCCTTTGCTAACTCTTGGTTCACACCTGTAATCCTAGCTACTCAGTAGGCAGAGATCTGAGGACTTCAGTTTTAAGCCAGCTTCAGTAGGTGAGTCCATAAGACTATCTCTAATTAACCACCAATAAACCAGAAGTAGAGCTCTGCCCAAATGGTAGAGAACTCAACTTGAGCCACAAAGCTCAGGAACAGTACCCAGGCCTTGAGAAATTCAAGCCAAAGAACACAAATACCCACACACATACACATAAACACACATTCAATACCAGAGCACATTGGCTTTTTCTCACAATCTGATTTTTATAACCATATACCATAGGTAAATTAAATGTATATAAACAGAAAAATCAATAGTATCAAGTTGCCAGAGAGAATTTTAGAAACACTGCTTATAGTCAAAAGTTTTATATTAAATCTAACCCTGGACGTCAGTATATAGAGCTTTGGTTTGCTTACAGACCTGATGGTCCCAAAAGTTTAGTAAATACCATTTTACATAATTTATGATGCCAATACATATGGGACCAAATATTAAATGGAGTAAAAATTGAAATATCCTGAATATAAATTTCACAAATGCTTGTTTTCTTTGGCTATTCTGGGGTTGAAACTAACACCTTTCACTTCCTGGGTGCTCTTCCACTTGAGCCACGTCTCTAGCTCTGCATTATTCTGGAGATGAAGTATAGCAAAGTTCTCTACCTAGGTAAACCCTGAACTTAATAGTCCAAATTTCAACCTGCAAATAGCTAGAGTTACAGGTATAAGCTTCAGACACTTGCATTCAGTAATATTTTAAATATCCTGCTATCAAATAGTAAGAAGAGCAATAAAATAAACAGAGAAGCATGACACTTGACCTTAGGGATTTAGACCTCATGATGCTTTTGTTTTTCAGCAAGACTAAGTCACTGTTTCACTCTAAGTATATCATTTGTTATGTTTACTAAACACTCCTGAGTATAATAACTAGTGGAACTTACCATTGTTTCCTTCCATCATTTACATAGTGTTAGAGATAATCATTTTCCATGTCTTCCATATGGTTGCAAATGACAGGGTTTCACTTTCTATGTCTGAATAGTATTCAGTAAATTATGCAATATGATTTTCCCGATCTTCAGATATTGATTTCCACTTGGCTACTGTGAATAGTATTTCAGCAATCATAGAAGTACATATGTGTCTCTAATAGTTTGATTTAATTTCATTTCTCTCTCTCTCTCTCTCTCTCTCCATTTCTCTCTCTCTCTGAATAGATAGATAGATATATAGATAAATGCTGGTTTATATGGTAGTTTTATTTTTAAGTTTTTGAGTAACCTTCATATGATTTACATATATAGTTTTTATTGTAATTAAAGGAAGTGTTACATTATATTCACCAGATAGAAGGTTCATTTCTGTCTTTCTTTTTTTTTTTGCCAGTTCTGGGCTTGAGCTTAGGGCCTGAGCACTGTCTTTGGTCTTTCTCAAAGCTAGAGCTCTATCACCTGAGCTTCAGCACCACTTCTGGCTTTTTTCTATGTATGTGGTACCAAGGAATTGAACCCAGGTCTCTGTGCATGCTAGGCAAGCACTCTTCCACTAGGCCAAACTCCTGGCCCCAGAAGGTTCATTTCTTAACAATCATTGCTACCCCTTGTCATGTTGTAACAATATGAGATAACCAGGGGACAACAAAAGAGATGAGAAATAACATAATGGTTTCCCTCATTTGTCATTAATATAAACCTAGGACTCTCCTATCAAAGGTCTAAATAGGGTAAAACCTAGATACGTAAGTCCATATAGGATGAGGCTAAATGAAAGGACCTCCAAGATGGAGAAACAAGAGTCATATAACATGTAACTGTTGTTCTTAATGTATTTTCATATGATTTTTATAATGGCTTTACTCAGTAACAGTCCCATTAACAATGCACCAGGTATCCATTTCCTCTTCAATCTTGCCACCATTTTTTATCTTTAGACATATGTAAAGATAAATATAATAATAAAATCAACATAATAACTTATATAACATAACATTTTAAATTGTATATATATATAATTACTACACTAACTGGATGGAGAGGATATCTCATTGATTTTGATGTTGCTTTGCATTTCCCAGATGACTAGTACTTACTTTGTATTTTTCAGGTTGCTTTTGTCCATCAGCACTTCTTCAATTGAGAGATATTTATTTACTTTTATTTTGTCTGTCTTTTAATCCAGGTCATTTTGTTATGCTACTAAGTTTGGGAGTTCTTGTACATTCTGAATATTATTAACTCTCAAAGACATATGGCTCTCAATAGTTTCTCTCACATTGCATGTCATCTCTTCAATCTTCTGACCATTTCATTTGTGGTGAAGGGATATTGTTTAGTGTAATCCAATCTTACTAATTTTTTTGCTTTTGCTTCCTGTAATTTGAGGTCTTTTCTAATAAATCTCTGTACCTTCTAATAAAGCCTTGCTCAGATTTATTAAGGAAAAACAATGGAAAAACAAAGTAGAAGTGCTGTCCTCAAGAAAGAGTAAAGAGGCTCAAAAAAGAGTGTTGTCTTTACAAGGTAATAATGTATCAATGAATACACAGACATGGGAATGTTATTCATGGGAACCTACATTCTTTGTCATTAGTTTTCTCATATGTCATTTTTGGCAATTACTGGCCTTGACCAGTCACACTTCTAATGTCCTGAAGCAGCTCTGCTGTTTTCCTTTAGAAGTCTCATTGTTTCTGGGCCATGAATTTAATATTTTCATCCATTTTGAGTTATTATCCCTGGTGAAAGAGAAGAGTCTAGTTTTATTCTCTTTCACACAGATATCTGGCACTGTCAGCACCAATTTTTGGAGAGATACCACGTGTTCTTAGCATCACCACTGAAAGTAAGTTATCTGTAGAGGTGCAGGGTTTGTGTTAATCTCTATTCTACTGATATGTCTTAAAACAAATGGGGTATCGCCTCTGGTTTTATTAATCTCATTCCTAAATCTTGTCAAAAAGCAATATTAATATTTATTTTATAGTTATTTAGCAACAAAAATGTAGAAGAGAACCATTTGTGTTCTATGAAAATGTAAATCATCATCATCATCATCAACAACAACAACATACTCATCACATATTTGTTCCAGAGTATCTATTATTAAGTAGTCAGCCTTTATTACTTCATTGAACTTTTCAAACAATTAAATATAGTAGTATCATCCTATTTATTTTCTTTTTGCAGAGCAAAGCACAAGAACTAAAACAGACTAATTTCTCAAGGTAGTACATTTAGTAACCATTTGAGTGAAATTTGTACTTTGAGTTTGTGCTCTGAATTGTTTCTTACTTGTTATGTAGGTCTTTGTATAGAGTTACACTTTAAAAAGGAATATGTTGCTCGCTGATAAGCTGAATTGGAAAGCAAATTATGACTTTTCTTTATTTGTATGTCAAAATTTTTACAGTGGTGAATCCCTCATGGAGTGTTCTTCAATGCTTTTATCACTCCAGCTACCATGAAATAATTCAGAAAAGAAATCAAGCACCTGTTAGAAACAATCCTCTGAGGTCCCCTATCTTGATAGAATATCCAGTTAGATATTTATCCTCCCTTAGATTCTAATATGTTTCAATTTCTTCCATAAAAGTCAATCTAGCTGCCTCAGGGTATAAATAAATACATAAACAAGTAAGTAAATCAGAAAGAAATTAATTAGTACTACCATCTTTTCTGGCACTTCTTTGTGGGAAAACCATAGAGAATTCCCAGAGAGCAACAAAAATAGAACAAAGTCCACAGCCACTTCCTTGTCTTTTAAACAGAGTTACTCAAGGGCACTGGAAACCATAGTTTCCTTTTGCTGTGGGAAATATTAATAAAGCTCTCAGAGTGCTATGAGGATTAGAAAGCATTCTTCTTATCATTGTATTTCAAATACACTTCACTGTGCAATTTTTGAAACTGCAAAGCCATGTTTTCAAGTGTGAAGATACAAATCCAAATATTGCTCTCAGGATAAAACATAAATTTAATTCACACTAGTGACTGATGTCCACAGATTCTATCATGACAAGATACAATCCTAAACTTAAAGGACAAAAAATACAACTGTTTAAATAACTCATCTGGTTTTGCCTTTTTCCTGCCTCAGTCAATACTTCCTGCCACAACATGGAATAAGTATTATGATGGGCATACCAGAAGTAATTGAGTGTTATATACAGATAAATTCTAGGGGAAAAAAATAGACATGAGGGTCAGAAAAAAAAGTTGTTCATCACAAAGCTCCTTTCTTGTAAGACAGAATCAAAGAAATGGAAGAAAAATATGATTGGTTAACTTTGGGTTACTCAGAATGGCGTGTGTGTGTGTGTGTGTGTGTGTGTGTGTGTGTGTGTGTGTGTGAATACTAGACAGGGAGAACATTCATGATCATGCCCACTGAAAGTGGCCTGTCTGAATAAATTAGCTGTTCTCATTCTGTCCAGATTTTTTGAAAGTTAGATAATAATGTTATTAGATCTGGGTTACCTCAACAGGGACCAGAGGAGTTTTGGTCTTGTCAGAGAAAATAATTCAAGGACAGGCATATGACACTTAAGTGGAGCAAGTTTATTAAGGCAAAGCAATGACAAAGAAAAGTAGACATGCTGTCCCTTCATGAAAGCATTAAGAGGCTCAAGGGGAGTCCTGTCCTTACCAAGAACACAATAAGTCGATGTGTACACAGGTATAGAAATGTCATTCCCGGGAACCTGCATTATTTGTCATTTAACTTTTCCCATATGATGTTTTTGGCAACTTTTGTCCTTGATTGGTTCGACATACTTTTTATTTTTAGGTGACCATGGGGGCTGTAGATTATTAACACACCTCTCCACGATGTCACAAGTCATTATGTTAATGTCAGTAATTAAGTTATTTATTTATTTTGATCAGCATCAAAGCCATCATCTCAGTGGTGAGCTTTCCTAACTCCCTGCCCAAAACTCAACTTAAAGAAGAATGATTCTAATTTGCAAATCAATAGTCCTTTGGGGTCCACTGTTAAAACAGTGCAAAGCCATGGTCTCACAACATTTAAGAATACTAATTTTTTCAATTGATATGCAATGATAGAGTAGAAGCAAAAATTCATCCAACTTATACATGAAAGCAGTTGGGTTGAATTTCTGATGATACCAGCTCAGGGACACAAAGTAGTGAACATATTTCAAAGATCAGTGTGTGTTGAATGCACCATGTGAGCCTATTATAAAATAGGCTTGCTGCTAATATTGCAACCAACAATTTTTCTATCCTTGCTTTCTGTAAGGATATTGGTGATAAATATACATGGTCTTTTGCTGTAGGATTTCCGAATAGAATAATAAATTGAAATGGACATCCAATCAAATTCCCAATTTAGTATCTTGTATTTTACATTAATTTAAACTATATAGTTATGTTGTTATGAAGACAACATATTAAGATAGTGTGCATTAAATAACAGAGCCTTACACTGCTACTGCATTTCTTTGAATTCCCTGCAGTGGTTTGAATATGAGTTTTTCAACCACAAATGATCAAATGTCTTTTTAATTATTCCCTGCCAATATTATACCCAAAGAAACAATTCATACATTTTCTGTTTCTACATTACTATCAGCATTGTTACCCAAGAGTTTCCAGTTGTTAGGACATAATGATATGATCTGTCTTTCTAGCCAAGGTGCTGAGAAAAGCAGCTAATTAGAGATTGTTTCTAAGGGCCCAACTTGCTTCCGCTGTCCCTGTCATGGCTTAACTGCTCCAATCACTAAGGACCTTGGTTTGGATAAAATCTGACTGAATTTTTACAGAGGGCAACTGTACTAAAGAGATTCATCTAGTCAGTCAACATTATTTGTTGTGGGTCTCCTTTGGACAAGACCTATGCTAAAAGTGCAAACATTATGCAGGGATACAGGCTATGTTTCAGTTCCTATACCCAAATTAACAATGATTCAGTCTCAGAAGGCTGACAAAGAGAACTTTATGTGTCTACAATATTTAAGGCCTGAGAGTCCGAGCAGTAGGTGGATTTTACTGATGAACTCTCAAGCAAAGTTGTATATGAATATGAGTCATTGTCTTCAACAAGTTTAAAGTATAATTACATGGGTTGTTTTATCTCTATTCCAAGTCTACTGCTCGTTACTATTTTAGGATTAATGGGAAGTTTCATCCTCCTTCCTCATATTCTGAGTTAACTTGGAAGGAAAAAGAGTTTTAAATTACTCTTCATGCTTTGTGCCCTAGCAAGCTATCCCATCTATTAATCTTGCTGGCATTCTTTAACAAATTCTGTAGAAAATCTTCTAATGGGTGTATTGCAAAGATTTAAAAAATTCCCTTGACCTTTTCATTATTAATTCAGGGGAAAAAAGAAATAAAAAGAAATAAGGTATTCATTTGAAAGCTAAGAAAGGAATGTTCTTTTGAGAATCTGAGTAAGAAATATCTTTCTTGCTTCACTTGCTGTCCCACTGAAATCTGAAGAAAAATACTACCTTCAAAAGAGAAGATATTATTTGCTTTTCTTAACTTGAATCCGTCTCAAAACCTGAAGTCTTCAGTATGTATTGTCTCTATCATTCAATATTTCTTAGAAATTATTTTTCAAATTTCAGTGTGTAGAGAAAACTGTTTTCTCTTTTGTAATGACTTAGATATCATCATTATAGTATCATCCATCCTTATAGTATATATTGGTGATATAACTTTGAGTCTTTTAATCACTTTATTATTTTATGTCTTCCCTTCTGTGCAACTGTCATTCTTCTCATTATAACTTCACTACTGGTATCTGACAAAACAGACAGTATATGTGACTGAGACTGAGTTTCGTCTCCATAAGAATTATCTCCCAAGATGAGAAAACTAAAACTTTGGTTGGAAATAAATATTTCTTATGAAATATGGTAAAAGATATACTACTTAAGCTTGAAAATATTAACCAAAATTAATATTAACTGTGATTAAACTCTTTAGTGATAGAAGTAATATAAATTTCACATCCGGCATAGAGTGATTATGAAGAGCATTGTCAATAGGAGTCAAGTTTGTGTTTAAATATAGACTCCATTATTTATTAACTGTAGAGTTTATGTATAATTCTTTGATGGATATAGTTTTTACATCATTTGTCATAAGTATCATTTAGAGTTGTAGTGATTTAAATTAGATTATCTCCCTAAAGTATTTTAGAATACTCTAGTGTATAGGAAACTTTTCTATGTTACCTTGATGTGAAAAAATACCTACTTCCCAGAAACCTCCCAGCTGCCTACCTGGAATAAGCTTTTCATGGCATATTGATTGAGCTGGTCTAATTTAAATTAATTAGTTCAAGTAAGCCTACATTCATCCTGGTTCTAAGTTCACCATGTTCCAACTATCTTTTCCTATGTTTGGAAATGGCTTGAAGAATGAGCATAGGAATAAGAAATATAAGTTGAAGAAAAACACAGAATAGCTATTGTTCTACACAAATTGCAAGATCAGAAAGTTTGTTTGTTTTCTTGTTTGTTGATTTATGTGTTGTTTTGACAACACTAGAATCTAATAAGCTTCTTGCTTTCTTAACTTGCTTGCTTGGCTGGGGCTCTACTTTTTGAACTGTAATATATGGTAGATACCAGAACTGATATTCTCTAAAATAAGGTAGCAACACAGGTCCTGGGCCCCTATCATTCTTGTGATTATTCTCTGAAATTACTTCAGTGATTCATTTGAATAATATTTTAGTTTTATAAGTCTTTCTTTTTATATTATATTCAGGGTAGATAATTGTGATATAATATTGCAATGAAATTGTTAAATAAAATTTTAATTTTTGTTAATAATTGTGTCCTGAATAAGGATTTTTTAATTCAGAGCCTCATGCTTCCTCTTGGCTTTTTCATTAAAAGCCTAGCACTTTACCACTTGAATCATACCTTCAATTCTAGCCTGATCCAACAATTCCCAGCTTTTTAATAGTGAACTTGAGAAAGTGTTTTGTGATCTTGTCTACCATGTCTAGTTTTGAACTTACTCTCCTAGGTAACTAACATTCTAGATGTGAGCCTCTGACATAGGTCTCAAGTAAAAGCATAGTCTTGATTTTTAAAATATTACCAATTCACTTGTTCCTAAGTTTATTGAGAAATTATATTTCCCAAATGGAAGCATATGAACTTAGAATCACCATTCCATAAATCAATCAGCATCACTGCTCACTTTATTAAAATTGAACACCATTGCTTGCAATTTTTGATGCTAAGTGTTATTGTAGTCTAGTGTTGGAAAATGAGTTGGTTGAGAGTCAACATTTTGAGAGCTACATTTTGTAAGGATTTCTCCTTGTTTGCAAAAACTTTTAATATTTGAATTTTTTTCTGTGTCAAGAATGGGAATTTGACCTAGTGGTAAATTGCTTGCCTAGCATGCACAAAGAACCAGGTTCGATTCCTTGGTATCACATACACAGAAAAAAAGGCTGGAAGTGGTTCTGTGGCTCAACTGGTAGAGCTCTAGCCTTAAGAAAGTCCAAGGTCCGTGATCCAGCCCTGAGTTCAAGCCCCAGAACTGGCACAAAGAAAAAAAAAAGAATAAAAGTATAGTCCTGAAAACATGCAAAATAGTTTAAGAAGACAGTATAGCACCAAACATACATCCTAAGAACTAAAATTCCAATTGTATTGAAATCAATTCTATCAGTTTCAGTTAGATGATTCCTTAGAAACAGAGCATCTATATAGAAAATAAGGTCTGTCACAATTAAAGCCTATACATAAGATTTTGTTGTGCTTTCCCCTAAGAATTTGAAAGAATCTCTACATTTCCAGGCATCCAATTATTTTCTTAGTTTTTAGAAGATTCCCAGTGACCTTTAGAAACCTTTTGAAAAATATTCCCTGATGCAAACCATAAATAAAAACAGGCTTTGAGCCATCAGACACAGCAAGCTACTGCTTGTTAGCCATTAATATACCCTGTGGAAATGCAGCAAGAGGCAGAAGTCTAGAAGATGAATTTTCCAAGTATTTACAGGACGAAGGCTGCCCTACTCCTATGGGTATATTTTTGAAGCAGTCTTAGAAAACAACCCTTTGTGGAACTTTAATGAGCAGCTCTTTACTTTGTCAGAACTCTTTAAAACAACAATATCTGTAAGCATTTTAAACTCTTCAGGGCTGTGTTAGACATTTTGATCTATAATTTCATCATTTACCCACCCATTAAGCATAGACTTTTAAAGTGAATGGAAACAAAAATCATATCAAGCCACAGGCACAAATACTATATGTACTTCAAGAAAGCCATTAGGAAGTAGTTTCTTTTGTGAAAAATGGGTTCGCAAGTGGTATGTTAGAAAGCTTGACAACAACCATCCATTAGCTATCACAGCTAAGATAGGAACAGTCTACTGGTAGACTCCATCATTTTGGAAATTTATGGAGTATTTTCACATTTCTAAGCTTATGAAATAAATTGCATTTATTTATTAAGTACATATACTCACAAATTATTGGCTATCAGGAACTACTGAAAGGAAAAAGTGGTTGATATCTGAAAATTGTTCCTAATAAGGATAATATTTTGCCCCCAAAAATTTCAAAATAAACCATTGGTTTTTCCCAGTCAGATTTTCATAAGGTTTAAAAAATATATATGGGGAGTTGGAAGATGGTACCAAGACAATAGGGACCCAGCCTAGCTTTCTCGCACAAAAAGAGAGAATCAGGGAATCCCAAGAGCCAACTATCTTAAGAAACTCACAACTACGAATTCAAGAAGCAATAGAGAAGTACACAAACTGGAAAAGAAATCCAGAGAAAACTTATATCCAATGTTCTTAAAGAATCCAAAACGCGAGGACCCTACCCCCATCCCTTGCTGCAGGTTCCAAGCCTTGAAAGCTGGTGGAGGTCACCAGGGCGCAGGATGCCCAGAACTCCAGCATCTCCAGCAACTCCAGCAAGCATTGGAATCTAAATGCAGGAAACCCACACGGACTGGGCCCGGGCAGCATAGATGGCGGCAGAGACCAGAGGGGAAGCAAACGACCCTCCAACACCACAAAGCAGCTTACAGCCAAACCCCAACGAGTAAGTTATCTGGCGGGTTCCCCCAAACTGATTGGAAAAGCAGAGCTGGTGGTGAACTGTAGAACTTAACCCAGACCCTTCCCACCCCATCCAAGAAAGACTGGCAAGTGCAGGGGTAGGCGAGGAATTCAGTATCCTGTCCCTTCCCCCAATAACTCCCTCCCCCAGGCCATTGACTGCAGACTGACTGGTGGGCGGGCACTAAGACCCAGCACCCCACCAAAGGGGGCAGAGGTGTCCTTCTTCTCACCTGCCCAAAAGCATCCTCTCCCAGGCTACTGAACCTGGAATCTGAGGGTTCATGTTGAAAGAACTAGAAAAAATAGGAATAAGAGGTACATACCTAATTAAAGCCATACAACCAGTGTTATACTAAATGGTAAAAACTGGAACCATTTACCTTAAAATCAGGAACTAGACAGGGATGTTCTCTCTCTCCACTTCTCTTATATATAGTGCTGGAACGTTTAGCCGCAGCAATAAGGCAAGAGAAGGACATCAAAGGGATCCAAATAAGGAAAGAAGAAGTTAAACTATCGCTATTCATAGATGGCCTAATCCTTTATTTGAGTGACCCAAATAAGCTCTACTCCCAAAGTCTTGGAATTAATAAACCACTTTAGCATAGTGGCAGGATACAAAATTAACCTTCAAAAGTGAATAGTCTTCTTGTACACCAACATTACACAAACAGAAAGCCAAATCAAGAAAAATGATCCCATTTGCAATAGCCCCCAAAAGTATAAAATACTTAGGAATTAACTTAACCAAAGAAGTAAAGGAACCATTTAATGAAAACTATAAAAGCCTAATGAAAGAAATTAAAGAGGACAGGGATTCGGCGGAAGATGGTGGCAGTTCAGGGTGAGACATAAGGAGCTCCTGCCAAGATTCATGTACTGGCAGTGCAGGAGACAGTCCTCTAACAGAAATTGATCCTAAGTAAACTTTAGGATCACAGACAACTCAGGCAAAGAGGAAAAAAAGAAAGAATACCAGTGCAAAAAGAGAGCGTGGAGCTCCACTGCCGAGTAGCCAGGAGACAAAAGCTCTTCTGAATCAGAGCAGAGAAAGCGCTCCACAGCAGCACAGACCCGCCGGCTGCAGACAGAGCCACACAGAGCCTGCGCGAGCCCAGAGCCAACACGCGGCCATGCACAGACCTGCCAGCTTCACAGAACCGGAGAATCCAGCAATTTGTGAGTAGCTCTGAGAAGTTTCCACTTCTGCTCTGGGAACAACATTGGGAGGGAGCCCCTCCCCCACCAGCTGAGAGCAGCACAATCTTGACTGCTGGCAACAACCCAGGACAAAGCAATTGGAGCCTGAGAGGTGTTGCTGACAGCACCACCAACCTATAGGGCAAAGGATTTCCCAGAGATCCCTTAGCCAGAAATCGGGTACAAGCGCTGCTGAAGTCCATACCCCTACGCCTCCTGCAGACTTGGTAAACAAAGCCGCCCGCGGATCTTTCAGCTTTGTTTTACCAAACAAGCAATCTCATCCAAAAAACCGGAAAGCCAAATCACAAGAGAAAAAGACTTTGTGAAGTGTTTAGATCCCGAATTTAGTGGAGACACAAGTTTCCTAACCTTTCCCCCCGCAAAAAAAAAAAAAAAAAAACGAAAACAAAAACTGAAGAATACCCTTTTTTATCTTTTTTTACCTCATTTCATTTGCATTTTTAAATGTTCTTATTTTTCTCTTTGCCATTTAACCTACACCTTTTTTTGTGTGTAATGTTATGATTTATTCCTTTTCTTTTTTTACTTTTTTTCTTTTTTCTCTCCTTTTTTCCCGCAATACTGCTGTCACTGTGATCATTCCTGGAAACACAGTGACAGCTCTGGGTACAGTTTGAACAAAAATGATATCCATATTGATACAGTCACCTGCTTTTTAAACTCCGGGTTATCAACCCTAGTATCTCTTGGGTAAGAACTCAGAACAGGGGCCGGGAGTTTGGCCTAGTGGTTAAAGTGCTTGCCTAGCATTCATGAAGACCTGGGTTCGATTCCTCGGTACCACATACATAGAAAAAAGCCGGAAGTGATGCTGAGGATCAAGTGGTACAGCTCTAGCCTTGAGAAAATTCAAGGACAGTGCTCATGCCCTGAGCTCAAGCCCAGGACTGGCAAAAAAAAAAAAAAAAAAAAAAAAGAACTCAGAACAGTGAGGAATCTCCCCCCACATTTTTTTCTTTTTTTTTTCTTTTTTTTTGTTTTTGTTTTCGTTTTGTGTGTGTGTGTGTGTGTGTGTGTGTGTGTGTGTTCTGTTTTCTTTTATTTTGTTGCTGTTTTATTTCCTTTTTTCTTTCTTTTCTTTTCTTTCTTAAACTGGTATCATTGAAATCTCCTATATCAACCTCTCTCTTTTCTCTATATATTCTTCTTATCACTCTTCTTATTTTGATAAGTTTTATCTAAGTTCATCTAAACTTTCTACACAAATACTCTACCTGTCTATCACCTTAGGTCAGTTATCCTTACACAATACCTTTTCTTCATTACTATAATATTCTTCCACTCCTGTATTATTCTTTTCCTACCTCCCTTGTCGTCTTTCATATTATTTTTCTATCTCTGGTCCTCTGTTCATCCTTCAACTCTTATAATGCATGGATCTACACTTGATGGTTGTTGAGCAATCCTGTGTATCTAGGTGTTCAATTATACTCTAGGTCCAGAGGGACTTAAATACAATAGAGATTGGATTGAGGGGCTTATTATTTTGGTCATAAATTGGTCATTTGTGATTGTATTAGATTTGTATGTAAGTGTACAAAAAGAAAGAGAGAGTGTTATTTCCAATCTAAAAGAGCTAATATCTATTGTCAGCCAACTGAAAAGGTCAAGGTTGGTTATAACCGAAAAATTATAATCTTGTTTAGTATTAATTTTGCTCCCATCCTCAAATGGGCAGAACAAGAAACTCAAGAAAAATGTCAAACCAAGGAATAGCATCTCCCACCCAACATAATCAGGCAATGGAGCAGTCAGTGGCAAATCTAGAGGAGAGTCTTCCAAGTGCTATACAAATGCAATTGATAAACATCATTAATGAAAAATGTGAAAACATAAAGAAAGAGATAAGGGAGGAAGCCACAGCTAAACAAGAGGAAGCCATAAACAAGGTGATATGTGAAAAAGGGGAAGCCATAAAAGAGGCCATAATAAAGGTTTTTCAAAGAAAAATGGATGAATTCATAGAAGCCACAAACAAAAAGGTGACTGAACTCCAACAAATGTCCAAAGAGAATAAAGCTGCTGAGCTAACCATAAAATGGAAATCAAGGAGCTAAAGAAATCCATACATGATCTAAAACAAGAGATGTAAGGCATCAAAAATGAGCAATTAGAAGCAAAGGAGATGAAGAATAAAGTAGATGGCTCTCATAGCAGGTTAGAATTTCCGGGGTTGAAGATAATTTAGTTGTTATAGAAAAAGAACAGAAAATGAGACAATTCAAATCTAGGAAATATGAGAAAACGTTTCAGGAGGTCCAAGATACAATTAGGATGCCTAATTTAAGGATAATTGGTATTGAGGAGGGTCTAGAGAAAGAGGGCAATGGTATTGGAAATATACTTCAGGGAATCATCTCAGAGAACTTCCCAAATACCCAGAAGGGCAGGCCCATCCAGATACTAGAAGCTTTTAGAACCCCAAACAGACCTGACCAGTAAAGGACATCCCACCGCCACATTATAATCTGAACTGGATCAATAGAGGCCAAAGATAGGATCCTAAAAGCAGTCAGGGGGAAGAGAACAATCACCTATAAAGGCAAACCAATCAGAATAACCCCAGATTTCTCAGCAGAGACCATGCAAGCAAGAAGAGTTTGGAACAATATATGCCATGCCCTGAAGTCAAGTAACTACCAGCCAAGAATACTGTACCCAGCAAAGCTCTCATTCATAACTGAGGGAACAATAAAAACATTCCAATCCAAGGAAAAGCTTCAATATTATGAAGCAACAAAACCAACACTACAGAAAATTCACAAAGATGTTCTACACAAGGAAAACCAACACAAATGTAATACAGAGAAAGACATGGCACCTAAAACTCATAACATCTAAGTACCACAAAAACTATCAAGACACAGGCCCTAATGAAAGCTTGTAAAAATGACAGGAACTAATAGATATTTCTCAATCCTTACTCTCAATATCAACGGACTTACCTGTCCAATTAAACGGCATAGATTATCTAACTGGATCAAAAAACAAGATCGATCTTTTTGCTGTCTTCAAGAGACACATCTTACCCCCCAAAAACAAACACCTTTTCAAAATGAGAGGTTGGAATAAACTCTATCAAACTAACGGCCCCCCAAAACAGGCTGGAGTTGCCATCCTCATATCAGATAAAATAGATTTCAAAATAAAATTACTGAGAAAACACAAAGAAGGTTATTACATACTACTAAAGGGATCTTTCCTCCAGGAGGACATAACCATCCTAAATATCGATACACCGAATCCCGGAGCACCGAACTTCATCAAGCAAACTTTACTTTCATTGAAACCATACTTGGATCGAAACACAGTGATTGTTGGTGAATTTAACACACCACTCTCACCTTTGGACAGATCAACAAGGCAAAAAAATCATCAGAGAACCCGTAGAATTGAACAGCTATATAGACCAACTAGATCTAACAGACATCTGCAGATTATTTCACCCAGCAACAACATAATATATGTTTTTCTCAGCAGCACATGGAACATTTTCCAAAATAGATCACATCTTAGGCCATAAAATAAACCTGGACAGATTCAGAAACACTGAAATTATTCCATGCACACTCTCAGACCAAAAGGGCATCAAATTGGAACTGAACACACATCTCCACCAACGAAAACCCTGTAACTCATGGAGATTGAACAACACATTGTTGAATCACCAATGGGTCATCAAAGAGATCAGAACAGAAATCCAACAGTTTATGAAATTTAACAATAAGGAGCACACAAAATAACAGCTCCTTTGGGACACTGCAAAGGCAGTACTCAGAGGAAAATTTATAGCTCTGAGTGCCTACAATAACAAATTGGAAAAATCGCAAACCAACAATTTAATGTGTCACCTTAACCTCTGGAAAAAGAGCAACAAACCAACCCTAAGCCCACTAGAATGAAGCAAGTTATTAAAATCGAAGCAGAATTAAATGAATTGGAATCGAAAAAAACTATAGAAAGAATCAACAAAACAAGGAGTTGGTTCTTTGAAAGAATTAACAAAATTGACAAACCCTTAGAAAATCTTACCAAAAAAAAGAAGGGAGCATACCGAAATAAACAAAATCAGAGACAACAATGGTAATATCACGACAGAACTGACCAAAATCCAGAATATCATGAGGGAATACTTCTCAAAATTTTATGCCAACAAATTTGAGAATCTAGAAGAAATGGATGAATTCCTAGCCAATATTAACATACCAACTCTGAACCAAGAAGAACTAAGCCAACTCAACAGGCCTATTTCAAGCACTGAAATAGAAACGGCAATAAGAGAACTTCCACCTAAGAAAAGCCCAGGGCCAGATGGACTCACAGCTGAATTCTATAAGGTCTTCAAACAGAGCTCACACCAATACTCCTCAAGGTCTTCAAGGAAATTGAAAATGAAGGCTCTTTACCAAACTCATTCTATGAAGCCAGTATAACCCTCATCCCCAAACCAGATAGAGATTCATCAAAGAAAGAGAACTATAGACCTATTTCTTTGATGAACATCGATGCAAAACTTCTCAACAAAATACTGGCCAACCATCTACAACAACTCATAAAAAAATTATACACTATGATCAAACAGGTTTCATCACAGGGAGAAAAAGCTTGTTCGACATATGCAAATCAATTAATATAATTCAACACATCAACAGGAGCAGGGACAAAAATCACATGATTGTCTCAATAGATGCAGAAAAGGCATTGACAAGATGCAACATCCCTTTATGTTAAAAGCTCTGGAGAAACTAGGAATCTATGGAACATTCCTCAATATAATAAAGGCTGTGTATGACAAACTCACAGCTAGTATTATACTTAAGGGCAAAAAGCTAAAGCTATTCCCTCTAAAATCAGGAACGAGACAAGGATGCCTACTCTTTCCACTCCTCTTTAACATAGTATTAGAATTCCTAGCCAGTGCAATAAGGCAAGAAGCAAGCATAAAGGGGATCCAAATAGGGAAAGAGGAAATAAAACTTTCCCTCTTTGCAGGTGACATGATCCTGTATTTAAAAAATCCTATGATTCCCAAGCTCCTTTTGCTGATTCAAAACTTTGGGAAGGTAGCAGGCTATATAATTAACCCTCAAAAATCAACTGCCTTCCTCTACACCAACAGTGAGAGGAATGAGGCAACGATCAGGAGAGCAACTCCTTTTGCAATAGCCTCAAAGAAAATAAAGTACCTAGGAATTAGCTTAACTAAGAATGTAAAGGATCTTTTTGATGAAAACTTTAAAACCCTGAAAAAGTAAATTAAAGCAGAATTGAGGAAATAGAAAAACCTCCCATGCTCCTGGATTGGAAGAATCAACCTCGTGAAAATGACAATCTTGCCAAGGGCTATGTACAAATTCAACGCAATACCCATCAATATCCCAATGGCATTCTTTAAATAAATAGAAGAGGCAATTCAACATTTCATATGGAAAAATAAAAGACCCCATATAGCAAAAACACTTCTTAGCAGAAAGAACAGCTCAGGAGGAATTTCAATACCAAATTTTAGACTCTATTACAGAGCTATAATTATCAAAACAGCTTGATACTGGCACAAGAACAGGCCTGAAGATCAATGGAATAGAACTGAGGACCCAGATATTAAACCACAGAGCTATGGCCACCTAATCTTTGACAAGGAAGCCAAAAAAATAGAATGGAAGAAAGATAGCCTCTTCAACAAGTTGTGCTGGCAGAACTGGTTAAGCACCTGCAGAAAACTAAAGTTGGATCCTTCTTTGTCATCCTGTACTAGAATTAACTACAAATGGATCACAGACCTGGAGCTTAAAGCCGACACTCTGAAAACTTTACAAGAAGGAATAGGAGATACACCAGGCCTTCTTGGCACAGGTAGAAACTTTCTTAATAAGGACCAAGAATCACATCAAATCAGAGAAAGGCTGGATAAATGGGACTGCATTAAACTGCAGAGCTTTTGTATGGCAAAGGTCATAGCTAGTAAACTAATTAAGAAGCCTACAGAGTGGGAGAAGGTCTTCACCAACCATACAACAGACAAAGTCCTCATATCTAAAATATATCAACAGCTCAAAAAATTGAATCAATCCAAAACTAATCTCCAAAGTAACAACCATCCCATTAAAAGATGGGCCTAAGACTTAAAGAGAGTCTTCTCTGAAGAAGAAACAAAAATGGCCTATAGACACATGAAGAAATGCTCAACATCTCTGGTCATAAAAGAAATACAAATCAAAACAACTCTAAGATTCCACCTCACTCCAGTTAGAATGGCCAGGATCAAGGAAACTAATAACAACAGATGCTGGAGGGGATGTGGCCAGGAGGGATCACTACTACACAGTTGGTGGGAGTGTAAACTAGTTCAACCACTATGGAAAGCAGTATGGCAGTTCCTCAAAAGACTAAACATAGAGCTCTCCTATGACCCAGCAATTCCATTACTTGGCATTTACCCAATCATCCAGAAACAAGGCCATACTAAATCCACCAGCACAACAATGTTCATTGCAGCACTATTTACCATAGCAAAGAAACGGAACCAACTTAAATTTCCCTCAGTTGATGAGTGAACCAACAAGATGTGGTATTTGTACACAACGGAATTCTATGCTGCCGTCAGAAAGAATGACATTGCCCCATTTGTTAGGAAATGGAAAGACTTAGAAAAAATCATATTAAGCGAAGTAAGCCAGACTCAAAGGAACTTAGGCTCAATGGTTTCCCTCATTTGTCATAATCAGTAGAAACCTTGTGCTCTCCTAGCAGAGATTTGCAATAGAGCAAAACCTTGATACAAAAGGCCATATAGTAGGACGCTAAATGAAAGGGTATCTAGTATACAGAAACATAAGCCATATAATGAATGATTGTTGTTCTTAAGGTACTATGTTATCTCTCATCTCTTTTGCTGTCCCTTGTTTACCTCATATTTTTACAGTATCTCACTTTGTTACCTGATATATCGGATATATTTGTATTTGGTTATTTGAAATTGGATAGGGAACGGGGAAAACAAGATGAGGGATGGGGGTGGGGGGAGGGAAATGGGGACCAAGATATGTGAAAGGTTATCAATGTATGGGAATTAATGCACCATCTATCTGGCAAATATCATGTAACCCTTCTATTAATTACAATAAAAAATATATGAAAAAAGAAATTAAAGAAGACACCGGGAAATGAAAAGACATCCCATGCTCATAAGTAGGGAGAATCAATATATTGAAAATGGCCATACTGCCAAAATTAATATACAAATTACAAATTCAATGCAATCCCCATCAATATCCCAAAGACATTATTTACTGAAATAGAAGACACAATCCAAAGGTTCATATGGAACAAAAAGACCTAGAATAGCCAAAACAATTCTAGGCAAAAAGAGCAATGCAGGTGTTATTACAATACCAGATTTCAAACTCTACTATAGAGCCATAATAATAAAACCCACGTGGTATTGGCACAAAAAAAGAGCAGAAGATCAAAGGACCAGAATAGGAGATCCAGAAATAGAACCGCAAACCTATAGTCAACCTGTATTTGAAAAATGAGCCAAAGATATACAGTGGAACAAACACAGCCTATTCAATTATTGTTGCTGGCAAAACTGGGCAGCCACATAAAGAAAACTCAGTATTGATGCCAGCCTTTCGCCATGCACAAGCATTAACTCAAAATGGATCAAAGACCTCAATGTCAGACCGGAAAACTTGAAACTGCTACATGATGGAGTAGGAGAGACACTGGAACTCATAAGCACAGGCAAAAGATTCCTGAACAGAACCCCAGGGTCACAACAGATTGGAGAGAGCCTCGATAATGGGACTATCTAAAAATAAAGTTTCTGCACAGATGAGAGCATAGCCACAAAAGTAGAGAGATAGCCAACCAACTGGGAAAAGATAATTACCAATAATGCATCAGACAAATGCTCAATATGCAATATCTACAAGGAACTTAAAATACTAATTCCCCCCAAACCCAACAAACAATTCACTAAATGGGCAAGGGAACTAAAGAGAGACTTAAAAGAAGAAAAGATTAAAACAGCAAAAAAGCATATGAGAAAATGTTCATCATCCATGGTCATAAGGGAAATGCAAATAAAACAACCGTAAGATACCACCTTACCCCAACAAGAATGGAGAAGATTTTGAACTCCGACAATGACAGATGCTTTCAGGGTTGTGGAGAAAAAGGAACCCTACTGCACTGCTGGTGGGATTGTAAACTAGTCCAGCCACTCTGGAAAGCAGTGTGGATGTTTCTTAAAGAACTGAAAATTGACCTTCCCTATGATCCCGCCATACCACTTCTGGGCATCTATCCTGAACACCACCACCCAAGATATTATAAGGACGCCTGCTCAACTATGTTTATTTCTGCACTTTCCATAATAGCCAGGCGATGCAAACAATCTAGATGCCCTACCACAGATGAATGGATACAGAAAATGTGAGATATATATATATATATATATATATATATATATATACACACAATGAATTCTACATAGCCATTAGACAAGATAAAATAATGGCATTTGCATGGAAGTGAATGAATCTAGAGCAAGTAAGACAATCAAGACCAAAGGAACAAAAGGCGTATATCCTTAATATGTGGCTATTAGATCCAAACAGTACAAGAGCGAGGACTCAATATTTGCATACCCAATGCTATGGACAAGGTACTGGAAATATAAACACTACTACATAGACATAAAAGCTTATGATTCTATAGACATAATATTTTATTACATAGATTAATATATATCTATCAGCCTAATTTTGATTGTGGTCTAAAATCTAAGTGCCAGTGATTATATACAGAGATTCCCTTCTTGAATACTTGTTTGTTAAACAAGTCATTTGAAATATGATGTAAAATCAATGTTAATAAATTCTTTAATAAAAATTACAAAAAATCTGTGAAAGGAAGTCAATTTGATAACTTTATTAATAAACAAACAAAAGATCAACATTTTAGACTGGAGATGTGTGTCAAAGTGCTTACTGATTAAGCTCAGGCTCTGAGCTCAAAACTCAGGGCTGTCGTAAAAATAGTTAAATGTCTTTCTTTTTGAGTGAACTATACATTGGACAAATAATAGACATTGAAATGATACAAATATTATTATTAGGTTCTATTGTTCAGTACAACATTCTCTTTATTACTGTATGTTAGTATATAGTTATGTATATATTATGTACATAAACAAACTATATGCATACATTATATGCATGATTCTTTTTATGTTGATTTATTTTGATTGTGCCATTACTAGGGCTTGAACTCAGGGATTCACACCCTTACTTAACTTTTCTGATCAATGCTAGTATTTTACCACTTGAGCAAGGCCTACAGTTCCCACCATCATTATTCATGATCTGATGAAATCAAGTGAAATATATGGGGCTGCAAAATTTGCAGATTTCAAAAAATTGTTTATTCTGATTCTATACTATTTTTAATATACTGTTTATTGAATGTATATAGAAGCAGAGAAAAAATAGCTTCCCAAATTCCTGTAACTGTACTTCATTACAGCATTGTTTGTCATAGCCAAGATAAGGAATCTGTGGGCTTTCTATTTACCTTGCTAACTATGTCCTTCAGTTTGACGTAATCCCATTTATCTTTCTTTTTTTTAATTTGTGATCCTGAATTTTTATTTAGGATATTTGGACATGTTCCTGGAAACCCTACTGTTTCCACTACTCATCCTTGTAGTATTTTCATGCTATCTGCCCTTATATTTTCATTGTTTCTGACTTTACCTTGAGATTTTTGATTCATTTTGAAATGATTCTGGTACAGGGTGATATCTAAGGATCTACTTCAGTTTGTGCATGTGGACAGACAGTTTTAAAGAGCCATTTGTTAAAAGGGCTGTCTTTTTCTATCCTGTTTTTTTCCTATAATTTAAAAATTATTATGCATATGTACATATATAATACAACAAAGAAATAATTAAGAAGTTAATCCTGCAATACTGTATGGTGTGTACTTTACTGACCAAACAAATTAGTCGAAAGTGCCCAAACATACTTAAGAAGAAATTATAAATAAATGACATCATATGTTAGGAAACAGAATGAACTTTTATGGTTCCATAGTACTCTGTAGAAAACAGTGACACACACATATCACTTCTATTTAAAAGAAGAGTAGTGGTTTGATTTATCTGAGACACTTGTAATTCACACGTTGTTTTCCACAGTGCCAATGAGCTTTTCCTATGGCTCAAATTAAAATCTGATTCATCCTGAAACTAAACCCTCACAGACCAATGCTACAGAAATTTTCATGAAAAATAAACTGATTATTAGATGCTATCCTGTGGTTGAACCAAAAGTGTTTACAGCATTATTAAGGTTATCCTTTGTCATCTATTTTCCTAAAGTGTATATGAACTATAATCTCAGAAGTCTAGCTTACAGAAGGAAAATTATGGATGTGGAAGTAAGAAAGAATTTTGGCATGGTCCCTGGTAAGGAAACCAGCAATATTAATTTCACATGACAAATTGGTTCTGTTTTCTTTATATCATGTCAAATCTGGTTATTTTAATGACATTCCTAATGATCATGTGATCTGTATAAAATGAAAACTCCAGGGAGACCCTACAATATTCCTGACATGAATTCCCTCTTATATTCCATGTTTATCACCTATTAACTCATCTTTGACATAATTCACAACTTACTCCTAAAGCCATGTCTCCATTTCATATTTCAATCATCTATCATCTATTCTTCTGACCATTAAAGTAGTACATTCAAAGTGTGAATATATTATCAGCATATTTATAATACTTCAATAATATCCCATTGCTTATGGGAAAAAATTCCAGATCCTTATGGCACTTAAAACTATCTAGGACAGCTTATTTCTTATTTCTTATTTTTGTTTATGCCATATGAACCTACATTCTTTTCCCCAAAAATGTACAGCTCCTTAGCTGTATGTTTGCAATTCAGAACTTTATGTATTTCATACTTTGATTCCTCTGGTAAGTACTTGCTACATTTTTACTAACTTTTTACCACTGAGACACCCTAGGGTTTCCCATGTTACATTTTGTCCTTTATCACAGCAGGTTAAGAAGCCTAACTTTGTTCAATTACAGCTATGTCTCTGGGAGTGGCTGTGTATTAGTGCTTTGTCAGTTTAGAACAATGAACTATGACACAGTTTCAAAAAAATCTGAGATTACTTTCATATTACTTGCTGGGCAAAATAGAATGTAGCCTTCATATTTTAGCAGCAAAAATCTATCAACTGTCCTTTCAAAATTGAGGGATAACAACAAGCGAGCAAAACTCTAGCATAAAAGTAGAAAAATACAAGTGAGAGCAAGAGATTTTGAGTTTAAATCACAATACTGATACAATAATAATGATAATTAAAATAAAAAAATTAAAGAAGGCAAAAAGATTAATGTAGTGTGGAAAATTAAATAATGACAGGAATTAAATGTGGCTAGTGTATCTCCATAACTTATTCACACTCTAGCTATTGCAAGTCATCTTTAAAAGAAGAAGTAAATCATGAGTTATATGGATTGAATTGTGCTCACCAAAACAACATGTTAAGTTCAAGTGACTCAAAATGTGATCATACATAGGAATATTTACATGGGTAACGGAGTTAAAATGAGGCAATTTTCCTTATTTCTAATATGACTGGTGTGTTAATAAAATGACAAATTTGGATGCAGAGGAAAGAGAGGGAAGAGATTGTGAAGAAGGCCACATTTAAGGTGACACCATGGACAAAGAAATACCAAGAGCTTTTATGGCCAGAGATGTCCAGCATTTCTTCACGTGTCTGTAGGCCATTCTTATTTCTTCTTCAGAGAAGACTCACTTTAAGTCTTTGAACCATCTTTTAATGGGATAGTTGTTTCTTTGGAGATTAGTTTGGGAGTGATACAATTTTTTGAGCTGTTGGTATATTTTAGATATGAGGCCTTTGTTGGTGTATGGTTAGTGAAGATCTTCTCCCAGTCTGTAGGCTTTCTAGTTAATTTGCTAGCTATGTCCTTTGCCATACAGAAAGTCTGCAAATCAAAACAACTCTTAAGATTCCACCTGACTCAAGTTAGAATGGCCAGGATCAAGAAATCTAATAACAACAGGTGCTGGAGGGAATGTGATCAGGAGGTATCACTACTACACTATTGGTGGGAGTGCAAACTAGTTCAACCACTATGGAAAGCAGTATGGCATTCCTCAAAAGACTAAACATAAAGCTTCCCTATGACCCAGCAATTCCACTACTTGGCATTTACTCAACTGTCCAGAAACAAGGATATACTAAATCCACCATCACAACGATGTTCATTTCAGCACTATTTACCATAGCAAAGATATGGAACCAACCAAGATGCCCCTCAGTTAATGAGTGAATCAACAAGATGTGGTATTTATACACAATGAAATTCTTTCTATGCTGCTGTCAGAAAGAATGACATTGCCCCATTTGTTAGGAAATGGAAAGATTTAGAAAAGATCATCTTAAGTGAAGTAAGCCAGACTCAAAGGAACATAGGCTCAATGGTTTCCCTCATTTGTCATAATCAGTAGAAACCTTGGGTTCTCCTAGCAGAGATTTACAATAGAACAAAATCTAGAGACATAAGGCCAAATAGTATGACACTAAATGTACGGACCTCCAGGATAAGGAAACAAAAGCCATATAATGAGTGATTGTTGTCCTTAATGTACTATGTTATCTCTCATCTCTTTTACTATCCCTTGGTTTTTCATATTGTTACAATAGTTCACCTTGTTATCTGATATATTTTATATATGCTTAATTGGTTATTTGAAATTGGATAGGAAAGGGAGGAAATCCAGATGAGCGGGGGGAGGGTGGGAGGAAAATGGGGACCATGTCATGAGAAAGGGTATCAATGTTTGTGAAGTTATGCACCTTCTATCTGGTGAATATAATGTAACCCTTCTATTAATCACAATAAAAAACATTTTGTTTTCTTAATTTATAATTTATAATTCCTCACAATTTATGATTAGCAAAACAATTTATAACTCTTAAGAATCTCTATATATCTTTACTAGATATTAGCTGTGGAAACATTTGCTTGAAATTTTTCATTATCACCACCACCTTTGTTTCCTCATTTCTCTAGTGACTCTGTTCACAGTCTTTCCAAGTTATTACTGATGGGTGGTCTTGAAAATGTTTGGTGGGATCACCCAGCAGAGAATAATACAAATTTAAAGCAATAAAGCCAAAACATTTTGAAGAAGAATGGGGTGGTACCCTATTAAGGGAAATAATTGGTTCACACTAAGTAACTCTAGATGGACCATTAAATTACAAAGGATTATCTCTCTAAATATTGGGAGACTTGACTTCATAGGAAGGGTAGGCTGGCTTTAGGAATATGAGCAATCATGACTTGCTAGATTTATAAGAGGGATCTGTGCCAGTGCAAGATTGCTATCACACAATTTAAGCATATATATGCTTATATTTAAAGTATATATACATATCATATATGTATACATGTATATGATGTAACCATATGAGTAAAATCTTAAGAAAATTTTTTTCTGGAAAGGTCAAACTAAGGAAACAAATATTTCCATTGTGACAGTGTACCTCAGTTTGAGTACAAATGGCCTGGATTTTTCTGCCTAATCACAAACTGACCACTAATTATCCAGCAGGAGGAGTGGTTGTGGGATATATTAGGGAAGAGCAAGAATTCAGGAGTGTCTAGGAAATGGGTTATTTTCAGCATTCTTTCCCTGCAGCTAATCTATTTCACAATGGTATTATACTAAATAATGCTATGCTAAAATATTACATCTACTCTGTTATACACAAAATGCACGCATATGCCTTCAGATGGCACATGAAGACAGGTATGGGTGCAATGAGTGGATGTCTTTGCAGACCATGATTTAAACATCTTGTAAGTTCTTTTTTATGTATTTTTAAAGTAATTTTTATTTCAATTTATAGAGGAGTTACAGTGCATTACTTCTCACACATTAATATCCCCTTCTTATGTTTTTGTCCCCATTTTCCTCCCCCCACCACTTCCCCTCATTTTTCTTCTCCTATTTAAAAACATAAGTTTTTAATAATTTTGGAGTTGACATATCCAAGTCAATCCCAAAACATATCCTTACTGGCTTTTGCTTCCAGAATATCTGGGTTTAAAGAATTTTGACACAGAATAAAATGTATAATCCATTTCAATTAAATGCACATTAATTAATTTTGCTTTTAAAATTCAGGTTCAATCATCTCTAATTAAATAATATTTTATATGTCATTGTTAAAACTTACTTCTTGCTATATAATGCCCTAAAAGTATTTCTTCCACTTGTAATGAATTTTGCAAACTAATTTTATGGGAGAGAGACTTACAATGCCTTCTTTGGTCAAAGTCATCCTTTTACAGGAGTGAAACAATAAATAAACACCCACAGATGTCATTAATAAATAGACTTTCACACTTTAAGTAACTAATTATAGCACATAAAATATTTTTGTTTTCTTCAGAAATCTTCCCAAACTAGCCTCTTTTAAATAGTTGTGTTACTGAAGCTCATTTTCTTTTACTGAAATACAATATCAAGAGAAAAACAATAGGAAAATAGCTAGCCGCTATCAAACGTTAGATATATTGGAAGAATTGAAGCAGATTATCGAAGTATTGAATAAGATTTGTGCATGTATTTTATGGTGTATTTGAAATAAAAATACTGAGAAAAAATTAATTTCTATTGAACATTTTGTAACGCACAAAAATAAATGTTTTACATAGATTATAATATTTATTTATTTATTTATTTATTTATTTATTTATTTATTTTGCTGGTCCTGCTGCCTGAATTCAGGTTCTAGGCTCTGTCTGTTCTCCAGGTTAGCACTCTACCACTTGAACCACAGCGCCATTTCCAGCCTTTTTCTGAGTAGTTTTATTGGAAATACTTCTCACAGACTTTTCTGATCCAGTTGACTTTGAACCATGATCCTCAGATCTCAAGCTCCTAACTAGCTAGCATTATAGGTTTGAGACACTGTACATAGATTACAATTTTACAAGAATTCTGTCATGGGCATTTTAACTTTTATTTATGTCTTCAAATAATGGAACATATTCTTTAGATTAAATAATAGATAAGCCAGTATGCCTTTATTTTTGTGTGCTGAAAACCCAACCTTGACCTTGTTTAAGCAAGGGAGGGACTTACTGAGGAATCATCCATACAAAAGTAAGAATGAGGTAAAATTACACTTAAATTGGGGAGGCTTAAGTTCTATTTTCTCTCTTTTTCCTTACTAACTACTCACTTGCAACAGGAGGTTAGAGTATAGATTCTTGTTTCTGAAAATTCACTCAGAAAAAATGAGACTATTTCCCATCTGTTCAAGTAGAAAATAAAATAGTTGAATCTGTCTGACTTTTATTACAGATCTGTTCCTGACATAATCACTATGGTCAGAACAAAGGGTTTTATGACCTGGTCATTCTAGGTTATTCCTGTAGCTTTAGATTTTCACTTGTCTCAGTGGAGTAGGAAATGAAGATAGTGATGGTTTTGAGTCATAGACTCATTTATGATATGCCCTGGTGTTGGTTATCAGTTGGTTCTGAATTTGTTCCCTTCACAGATGTACTTCCAAATATATTGTACATTTCCTTCCTCCCTCCCTCCCTCCCTCCTTCCCTCCTTCTTTCTTTTTCATTCCTTCATTCCATATCAAAACAACACCTAGCAAAGAAATTCTTAATTTGGAACAATAAAAGCTTATAGATATAATAAGCAGAAAGTCACAAGATAAATCAGTATCTTAGTAAATGTGTGAACATTCCTGTCTACTCATCTAAATGTTTAATCATCAGAAATGGTTATATGCACTGCACTTATAAATTTACCTGTTCAACTGTGTGTAGCTACTTCAAATTAACAATAAAAGAAAATAGTCTTACTTCATTGTGTGTTGGATCATAGGACTTAATTTGAAAATAATTTTTTCAAAATACAATTTTATGCATGAAATATAGTAAAAAAGAGATAAGGATTCATGCTACTAATTTTCAGTGCTTTCTCTTCGCTAATGATAATATTTAATAGGCTATCTCTTTGTGAGACAATATTTTCATTGAGATTTTTTAAATTCTAATTTTTTGTTTTAATTTTTTTAATTTAAAATTTTTCAATCCTTTTTCCCTTAAGCATAATTCCCATTATGCTTATGTTAGGTTTTGGAAAACATCCACAGAATACCAAATAGCCATCACCTTCTTAGTAGTGTGAAGAACGGAGAGAAAATCAGAAGGAACTATTTGGATTGGGTAGTGAGAAGACCATGAGAATGGCTCTTCTTCCAAGTTAGGTCTTTTACAGTCCTTGAAGACTGCAACATGACTAATCAATTTAAGTTAGCCACTAAAGAATGCAAACAGATGTATGCGTTCATGTTTTTCATATTTTATATGTCAATAATAGATTACCAATTCATCATGCAATAAGTGATATTCAGTCATACACACAAATCCTCACATAACACATTGGTATTGTTACCTTGCTTCCAAAAATCCTGAGCCTTATGGAAAAATTCAGAAGACAACAAATCAACAATTTTTAAACTAATAAAACCTTGATTAAACCTTGATTTTTTAACCCTGATTAAAACCAAGAGAATTTCCAGAAGCAAAAACCATAACTATGATGTATTATTGCACTATTGGCAAATATTCCTGAATTAGTAATTTTCTCTGTGGATAGGTTAAAAATTAAAGAAATATTAGAATATATGCTAAAAAGTAATTTGAGAAAAATGTAAATGATCCTACTTCCAGCCATTGTTACTAGGTAATGATAGTAAGTAATGATAACCTACCAAACCTTTTAGAGTCAAATATAAGTTGTTCAAGAAGTATCTATGGGCCGGGTGTGATGGATCACGCCTGTAATCCTAACTACTCAGGAAGCTGAGATCTAAGGATTGCAGTTCAAAGCCAGCTCTGGCACTAAAAGCATTGAGACTCTTATCTCTAATTAATCACTAGAAAACTGGATGTGCGGCTGAAGAGCTCTGGGACAACCCCCTGGCCCAGGGGTAGGGTGATAACTTTGAGTTGAAGAGCTCTGGCACAGTGCCCAGGCCCAGAGTTTAAGCCCCATGACCCCTCCCCCCCCCAAAAAAAAGCAATATGGGACCAGGTGCTGGTGGCTCATGCCTGTAATACTGGCTACTCAGAAGTCTGAGATCTGAAGACTACAGTTTAAAGCCAGCCAGGCACTGACGTTTCAGTTATCTCCAATTAGTCACCAGAAAATGATAATTGGCCCTGTGACTCAAATGGTAGAGAGATAGCCTTGATCTGAAGAGCTCAGGAACAGCTTCCAGGCCAGAGCTGAAGTCCCACACTGAACAACAACAACAAGAAAATATATGGAAATTTATATATTAATTTGATCTTTGTAAACAATTGCATTGCATATTTTGAAAATATCTGTACAATTCAGCACTTAATATTATTGTTGCATAACTGATTTTTTTTTGTATTTCAGTATTGTATCTACTGAAAGATGGAGCAAAATATTTACAGCTTGAATGTCTGAAAGCCTTAGGTGCTACTCTAAAAAATAAAAAGCTGATTTGAAGTGCCTCTTACACACACACACACACACACACACACACACACACACACTCCTAAATTCCAAAGCATTCCTGCCTAGGTGTCCTCTAGTTTAAATTTTACTCCACTGTGGGGCAAGCCCAAAAGAATAGAACTCAGAAGCAGCTTTTAGTCTGTTTCTGGTGCAAAAGGGAAGCTGATTCTGTACATGATGGGAAAAATGAAGAGACAATTTTTTTATTGAAAGCATTCTTATTTAGCAGTTATTCTTTTTCATGGAGGATTCAACAATGAACACATCTCTTTTAGGCAAATGTGCACCGACATAGTCAACAGAAAAGAATAATTAAGAGGCTTCCACAATCCTTCAAGATGGCCCACATGGGATGCCAATCCATGTCATTTGACTTGAAAAGTTCATTCTATTCTCATTCCACTCTAATTGAACTTTGTGGGGGAAACATTTGCAGTGTGTAAAGCTCTTCTGAGAAGATACGGATCTTATGTGGCTTGATTGGCATGGAAGACATTAGTTCTTTAGAGCCTGGCTCCTGTAAGTGCAGCTAACAAGAACTCACAGTCCCATCTCTTTCCCAGAGGGATGAAGTGGTTGGTCCCTCTTAGACTTGTCCACATCAGGTGGAAGAGAATAGACATAGATGTATTGAAAAGTTCAGATCTGAGAAATATAAGAGAGAGAAATGCTGATCTACCTCCAGAGAGTTTTGCACATAAATGATGACCCTTAGGGTGCAATACTGGGAATCAGCAGTTAAAAATTGCAATGTACACATTTATATTATAAAGCTTCTCTTCATCTATGTGGCTTAGGAATGCATGACATTATGTATGGGACTTTTAGAAATAAGCTTTGGAAGGAAATTGCAATAGAGCTACACAAATAAAATTTGTGATTGCAAATGTTGTATTATTATTCAAGGATTGATCACATCTCCAGCTGCCTTGTCATCCTAACAGTTCATTATCCTATCACAAAATACCATGCTTCTATTAGAGGAAAAATGCCCATCTGGGTCATATCAAATCTAATTACTCTAATACTCATGTAATTATGGAGTTGTATCAAGTTCTAAATGCATCCATTCCCTTGAAAATTAATAGTGTTACAACGAGGAAAAAACAATGTAATGCTTTTAGTAGGAGGACATTTTTAAAAAGCAAGGAGGAGGTTAAAATATTTCAACATAAAAAAGAACAAGAAAAATCATAAAGTCCTTCTCTCTCTGTTTCTACCCACCACCCACTCTCACCAGCACCAATGAATACAGTACACAAGCAAAGGAAAGAAAAAACAAAAATTCATTTGACACTCAAAAGATATTTATTGATTTCCGGGAACATGTCAGGATTTTTTCTAGATAGTTACAATAAGTAACAATGAAATGATGTCCTTGTTCTTATTAGCTTCCAATCAGATGATGGATGCTTGCTGGGAAAGCTGATGGAGACCATGGCAATAAATGACATCATGGAATATAATTAACTAGTAAATCAAATAATATATAAATAAGTGATAGATGCTATAAAATAAAAAATCATAACAAAATTGTAGATTGGCATATCTAAATGAGAGAACTGAAAAGGTTAGATGGAGACTATGATTGAGAGTTTATGTTGTCATCAAGGTGAATGAGACAGCATTTGAATAACCAAGAACAAGTATTTCAAATAAAAGTCCTAAAACATCTGAATGTCTAGGATGGCCAAAGACAGATTAAGGAGGACATAGTTAGAGGATAATAAAAACAGTGCAAACATTCTAACAGAAAAAAAATAGGATTACAGACAGTTATATCATGAAGTCTTTTAGTTCATGATTAGAACATGACCTTTTATACAAAACAAGAAAGACATTTATAGGTTTGGAGAGGAGAAGAACATATCAAGGTAATTTTTTTTTATTTTACCTTTTTTTTGCTGGATCTGGGGCTTGAACTCAGTGTCTGAGCACTGTCCTTGTGCTTTCTCAAGGCTAAAGCCACAGTATCCCTTTCAGCTTTTTCTATGTATGTGGAATTAAGGAATCAAACCTTGGTCTCTGTGCATGCTAGGCAAGCACTCTACCATTAGGCTGCATTTCCAGCCTCAGGGTAATATGTCTATACCATTATTCCACTTCTCTATTGAGAACAGACTGGAAAAGAATAGGCATAAGCCACTAGGTGGCTCAGACCAGTAACCTAGTAGCAAAGCTGTAAAGTGATTAGATTTAGGAAACACTGTGAAGGTCAAATCAATATGATTTTCTAATGAACAAAGAAGTCAGTAATGTTGACATTTTTGACCCGATCAACTGGCAGAAGGCCTTGCTATTGACTGAGAAAAATCTTTTTGAATTTTCTCTGGTTTCAATGGATCCCTCAAAGTTCATTGCTAATGCTGAAAGTTTGAGCTGAATATGATATATGTAGGTCATGAAAGTTCTACCCTGTGGACAAATCAATGTTTTAATGTTAGATGATGTGAAAGTAGATTTGCTACAAATGAAAGATTAGTCCACCCTTTATATTTACTTTTGTTTTCTTTTATGCTTTTGTAATGTATGGTGGATACCCTAACAGGAAGAACTTTACCTGGGGTCAATGCCAAGCTCTAGGATTTTTAAGCTTTCAGAACTGAATGAAATGAAAAGGTCTTCATTTAAAACTATCTAGTTTTACATATTTTCTTAAAGTTGCAGAAAATGTACTAATTTAGTTGAACATCTATAGAAAAAGGTAGATTTCAGTTTTGGACATAGTAATATATGTATATATATGTAAACATATATATATATATATATATAATCTACTAATCATACTTAGAAGCTTGCCATGTTGTCATTTGGGTAGGACTAACAGTTGACCAGGAAGGATAATTGGTAGTAATGCATTGTCAGAGGTATTTAAATATATTTTCTAGAAAAGATAACCCACAGAAGACAATTAAAGAAGAGGATCAATTGTATATAAATAGTATAATATTATGTGATTAGGTAGTAGAGAATGCAGTAAAACAAAACTGGAAACAGTTGACCTGTGAACTGGGGGGGAAACCTAAGAAATGGACAAAGTCTATCCAAGGCAAAGAACCATGATCCACTGAGTAAAATTTTTCTTATATATCTAACAGAATCCAGATTTAAGTCTGAGGGAAATATAGATTTACCACACACTGAGAGAGAGAGAGAGAGAGAGAGAGAGAGAGAGAGAGAGAGAGAGAGAGAGAGAGAGAGAGAGAGAGAGAGAGAGAGAGAGAGAGAGAGAGAGAGAGAGAGAGAAAGAGAGAGAGAGAGAGAGAGAGAGAGAGAGAGAGACTCCTGACTGTTTTACATGTTCAATTTCACTCTATGTCATAATTTAAAGGCAAATATTGCATATTCACACAGAGAAATCAAGGTGCAGACTCTGGAAATGAAGATATAGGTTCCATTCATCTCGATTATGACAAATCTTAATTCTGAGCTGGATAATGTCAATATTATCAATCACAATAGATGCAGGATACTGGCTGACCCAAAGTCATATGTCTTTTCACATGCAAAAATCTGTAAAACTTATTTTAGATGCTTGCATGTTTATCTAGGTTTATCCCTTAACAAAGTCGAGAAATTTCTGTTCAATGAAATTCATGAGCCTTGATATGTGGCAACATTTTCTAATACTAGGTCTGGAAATTTGGCCTCTGTCATGTAGAAATGATAATCATTATGTTAAGAAAGAATGAGTCAGAAGAGAAGCCAGCCAAACATTTCATTTTTCTGAGAAAGACAGCTCAATCTTTGAGCTTGTGAGTTCATATTTTGTTTCTACCAGTTTCTGAGGAATAAAGAAAAAACAGAGTAAGTTATGGATCTATGAATATCTTAAGTGGGTGGATCTTCTTTAGCAGGTTAATCTAAATATCTGAAGCCCTACAAATCCCAATGAAAAGACAAGACAGTAGCAGTTTTGGGTATATGGAGTCATAACTGGCTTATAAAGCCTAAGAAGAAACATTTTATGTGTAAAACAGAAAATACAGATAATTGCTAATTGTAGAAAAAAAGTTGGAGAAACACCAATGAAGTATTTAATGATTTTTTTTAAGTCTTTGAATTTCTGAATCAGAAAAATCTGTGAGATTTTGTTTTGGTATGTTTGACTACTTGGGGAGGGAGACTCAAGGTAATAATTATAGCATATCATGGCCTCAAACTCTTTCCTACCTCCAAAGTAGTATGCACCATTCTGGCCTTAAAAGAATTTTCTTCTCCTTTTTTGCCCTTATGGGTAATCTCATGTTGTTATTGTATCTGACTTTGTTACCGGGTATATTGTATATACGTTTATCTGGGAGAAAACAAGATGATTTGGAGGGGGTGGGAGGAAGGCAATGTGGACAAAAATGAGAAGCATTATCAATAAGTGAGAAGTAATGCACCTACTACCTGATGAATATAATTGTAATCCCTCTATGCATTATTACAACAATAAAATTTAAAATAAGAACTTTCTTTAAAACAAAATTATAAATTAGATGATAGTAAAATTCTGTTTGTTTCATTTCCATCTCTTTCTTCCCTTTTTCTGTCCTTCCTTACCTTTGATTCTTTCTTTTTATTTGCTTATCCTTCCTTGCAATCCGTTTCCCTTTTCTGCTCTTTATTTAGTTCATTTTTCTTTTGTCTGAAATAATCTTGTATATTTTTCTGCCATGAATCTGACTGTGTCTGGAACTGCAAGATTGAATCTCTGTGGCTATAAAAGAGCTACACTAACCAGAAACAGACATATTTTCAGGGTTTAGGTAAATGTTTTGGAAAGTACATTTCATAACATAATTTATTTGAATTTTAACTTTTCTTTCCTGTAAATTTTTATAAGAAAGAAAAAAAGTTTCCAATCATTTATAGAAAAATAATATTTTAGTCATTAACATATTAATTGTCTATTTCATAGGTTTTAGATATAGGAAAAAAACTCATATATGTGCTCCAACATTTTCTTGATGCTCAGTGATTGTATGTATTTCAGTAATGTACAAATGAAACACAAGCATGGAATACTTGAAGATTTTTTTTCTACTCAAAACAATAACAATGCTTGGGGTAAAAAGACCACAGATACAAAAGGAAAAACTAAATTGGCATATTTTAATTCTACAAAAATGTATAAATATTTAAATTTACATAAAAACAATTATACCATTTAATGATGCTTACAATTTTTAAAATGTTCAAATCTTTATGCACAATCTAATTTTGATGAAAGTTAAACAATTGTTGGTCAAGCATGTCTAAAACATGATTTCTAGCTGTGACTATACTGACTGGAAAAAAAAGAAGCTCCTCCTGAAAAAAATACCAAATCATAGGACCAAATCTGTTTTTCCATTCCTTTGTTCTAATTTTAGCTGACAACACAACTGGAATCAAGCAGCTCACATCCAATTTTACACCAACAGAATGCAGAATGCACGATGAAAATTTCATTTTTGAAGTAAATGTTACAGATATATTGCATATATCTATATAGTGTATATATCTTAATCATCTAACTTCACACTTTCATTACAGCTCATTTAAAACAGAACATAAATGATTATTCACATTCACACAAATAACTTTATATAATGTCATCCTAATAGTTTTTTTATTTAAAAGACAGTTGACAAATGACTATCCCACAACACTACAATTATAGAGAGATTTTAAAAAACAAATACGATAGACAATTTTCCTTTAGAATTTATTGAATAATAAAAACACAAGTTGGGCACAAATTTACACAAAGTATTTAGAATACATTTGTCCATTCAACACCTTAAATTCATACAATAGCTCTTATGTTTTAACATGATATGGCCAAACCAGATGTACCCTCTGCTGTACAAAAGAGTGTCTCATCTTATCTCTTCTGTATTTGAACATATTGGGGAAAAGGGTGGGCAGTGATTAAATCCTGACACACAAGCTGCCTAGGGACAATTGAATGTTTTGCTGCCCAACCAATTTGGAGCTTTATTCAAGCTTCAAAGTTCTCATTTATGCTGAGTGACAGCTTGTGGATGGTGACACATCAGTGGAGTGCTTGAACAGCTTAAATTCTTGGTATTTGTAAAATCAGGGTACTTTTCAACTTCAGAATGTACATACATATTTCAGTCATTCTACTATTATTGTATGATTTCCTTGCCTTCTCTGTATTTATATTTTTTATTTATTTCTAAGCATCGAAGAAAATCAAATTTATGTGTAAAGTTTACTGGAGCTATGAAGCTAAAATGGGAAGCCTAGAAACAGTGTCAATTTCCCTGCAGTCTTTAAACCTACATAATATAGAACTGACCCAACATTCAGAGTAATAAATGGTCTAATACTCTGTACAAGCTGTAGGCCATCCCATCTTTTAATTGGAATATAATTAAAAAGAAACAAAGTAACAGTATTCCATGTTATTGCTGAAGGTGCTTTGATTTTGTTCCCTGAAACCCAGTTTATCCAAGATGATACAAGGTTTTATTTTTCTATCATCAGTGTATTTTCACAGAATCTGTATTTTTGCTATAGGTTCTTACTTGATGCCTATGATATTATTTCATATCATGTATTTCATCAATTTGAAAAACAATGAGAATTTAAGTATATCTTAAGATTTAATGTACCAGTGCAGATCTGGTTAAGTACCTGCAGACAACAAAAGTTGGATCCTTCTTTGTCATTCTGCACCAGGATTAAATCCAAATGGATCAAAGACCTGGAGGTAAAAGCAGATACACTAAAAACTTTACAAGAAGGAATAGGAGATACACTGCGTCTCCTTGGCACAGGTCAAAAATTTCTTAATAAGGACCAAGAAACACAACAAACCAGAAAAAATTTGGATAAGTGGGACTGTATTAAACTGCAGAGCTTCTCTATGGCAAAGGACATAGCTGGCAAATTAACTAGAAAGCCTACAGAGTGGGAGAAGGTCTTCACTAACCATACAACGGACAAAGGCCTCATATCTAAAATATATCAACAGCTCAAAAAATTGAACCACTCCCAAACTACTTTCCCAAGGAACAACCATCCCATTTAAAGATGGGCCAAAGATTTAAAGAGAGTCTTCTCTGAAGAAGAAATAAGAATGGCCTAGAGACACATGAAGAAGTACTCAACATCTCTGGTCATAAAAGAAATGCAAATCAGAACAACTCTAATATTCCACCTCACTCCAGTTAGAATGGCCAGGATCAAGAAATTTAATAACAACGGATGCTGGAGGAGATGTGGCCAGGAAGGATCACTACTACACTGTTGGTAGGAGTGCAAACTCATCCAACCACTATGGAAAGCAGTATGGCAGTTCCTCAAAACACTAAACATAGAACTCCCCTATGACCCAGCAATTCCACTACATGGCATTTACCCAATCGTCCAGGAACAAGGACATACTAAATCCACTAGCACAATGATGTTCATTTCAACACTATTTACCATAGCAAAGATGTGGCTCCAACCCAGATGACCCTCAGTTGATGAGTGGATCAACAAGATGTGGTATTTACATACAATGGAATTCTAAGCTGCTGTCAGAAAGAACAACATCGCCCCATTTGTAAGCAAATTGAAATATTTAGAAAAAAATCATATTAAGCAAAGTAAACCAGACTCAAAGCAACATAGGTTCAATGGTTTCCTTCATTTGTCATAATCAGTAGAAAACTTGGGCTCTCCTAGCAGACATTTATAATAGAACAAAAACTAGATAAATAAGGCCATATAGTATGAAGCTAAATGACAGGACCTCTAGGATATAGAAACAAAAGCCATATAATGAGTGATTGTTGTCCTTAATGTACTATGTTATCTCTCATCTCTTTTGCTGTCCCTTGATTATCTCATATTGTTACAATAGGTCACCTTGTTATCTGATATATTGTACATATGTGTATTTTGTTATTTGAAATCGGATAGAGAAAGGAGGAAAACAAGATGAGGGCTAGGATTGGTGGGTGGGAAATGGGGAGCAAGACATGAGAAAGGGTATCAATGTATTTGAAGTAATGTACCTTTTCTCTGGTATATATAATGTAACCCTTCTATTAATTATAATAAAATATATGGAAAAAAGGATTAATGTACAAATGACATAAATTTTAATGAAGTTACAATTCTTATGCTACCTTGCCCTTATTCAAATATATATAAATAATTCTATTGGGTAGTCTTGGAAGCTTTACTTCTATGTATATGATCCCTGAATAAAGATCATATTGTCAGACAGTTGGGGCACAGTTCCATTTATAAACAAAGAGATTTAAGATATACCAGTTTTGTTGATTGCTTTTTTCCTATAGTTGTCTTTTGTTCACAGATTTTCAGTCAGAAAAAAATTATAATGCATTTTATGAAACACTAATTTATAGATATAATTCTTAAGAGAATGTACATCTTCCCACTAGAAGTCAAAAAAATTAGAACTTTTGATGGCCCTTGAATAACATTTTAAAAATTAACATTTTTTAGCTTAATGAAGTTACTCATGTAAGATAGCAGCAATTCCAGAATCTGTCATTTCATTTCTTTTTTTTTTCTTTTTTTTTTTTTTTTTACCAGTCCTGGGCTTGAGCTCAGGGCCTGAGCACTGCCCTTGGACTTTCTCAAGGCTAGAGCTCTACAACTTGAGCCTCAGCACCACTTCCGACTTTTTTCTATGTATGTGGTACCAAGGAATCGAACCCGGGTCTTCATGCATGCTAGGCAAGCACTTTAACTACTAGGCCAAACTCCCGGCCCTGTCATTTCATTTCTATAAGGCAGGATAGTTCATACTTTGTCACTGAGGACGACATCTAATTTGTACTTTAACATAAAATGATGGTAGGAATAAACATCACTTGAAGACAATGTCATATACATACCATATAAATATATTATGGGATTTAAGTAGAAAAATATGATGCAGTAGCTCTTAATAATCTTAACACATACTTTTCAGTTTGTTCAAGAAAGTTCTAGAACAGTTAGTATGTACCAAGTTATACACCAGTTGCTGAGACTATCACGTGAAAGAAGCAGAGTGAAGACTCTTCCTTAAAAATGCATTATGATAGGCAGAAAGATGGTTAAGGTAGTCCTAAAGCTATGCCCAGATCAATTAGCTATGTTGCTTCATCTCAAATTACAACTCATATTAATGGCAATAAGTAATAAAACAAATATCTGTTATTGTAAAAAACACATTATAGGTTGGGAGAAAGTTTATGTAGCACACACGAAGCACTAAGTTTGATCCCCAAACCTGAACACAAATCAAGCAAACCAAAAAACCAAACATCAAAGTGAGATTTGTTTTGTAGTATACAGGACTGGGTTTTGGGAATGGAGAGGTGTGGAAGTAAAGAAAGATTAAAGAGTTTTCCAGAGGTAAAGAGAATCAGGAGGGCAGGTGGAAAAGGTTGGCTTACTAATGGGATAATATTTAAATAAAGACCTAATAAAAGTCTGTGAGGGACATTTGTGAGGCAGTAGCCACCGAACATAAAGGATAAGTCTTGCTATGGAAGCCAGTGGACAGTAAGTAAAATGCATACTATCAAAAAAAGGTACATTTATAGGTTTCAGATGAGTGTATACATGTATGTTTTAGGGATATGTATCTACATGTGTGTACATCTAGGTGACACATGCATATATGTGTGTATATTTGTATGAGGTATGTATACTTACGGGTGTATGTACATATGTATGTGTCTACGAAGAGAGGTGTCCTCATGAAGGAATTGAGAGTTCACTGGTGGAAGATGAAAATTTACTGGAAGATTGCATACAGAGAACTGAAACAATCAATTCCCATGCAATAGAATCTGAAATGGTTCTACTTCGTTTTGGTCTTATTCAGCAAATACGATTTGAAACAAGACTGGCAACAGGTAGGAACCAAATTATTGGCATACAACACACAAAATGTTTAAATGTAGTGACAGACAGCAGATGTGGAAAGTTATTGATTTTAGTAACAAGGGGAGAGGAGTAACAAGGTAATTTGCTATTGGATTAAAGGAAATTGAAAGAGAAGCCACAAGTAACATTAGATCTTTGACCTAAGCATCTGGAAAGTTATTGCCATAATAGTTCAGAAGAGAAAGGGCAGTAAGAAATACCTTATAATGAGTATTACCTCTGTTCCCTAGAAAAGTGCACAATGAATAATTGATGAATTCAACTATGATTTTAATATTCTGTTCTGAATGTGGATATTTTTTTGCCAGTCCTGGGCTTGAGCTCAGGGCCTGAGCACTGTCCTTGGATTTTCTCAAGGCTAGAGCTCTACCACTTGAGCTTCAGCACCACTTCCAGCTTTTTTTCTATGTATGTGGTTCCGAGGAATCGAAACCATGTCTTCGTGCATGCTGGCCAAACATTCTACCACTAGGCCAAACTCCCGGCCCCAGAATATGGATATTTTTGAAAAAGTTTAGTTTTATTTTTTGGTTTGAAGGGGCTTTGTAATATTTTATAGCAAATGTTAGATATAATAACAGCAGATTTCCAAACCCTCTGAAGATTTAAAAATATTCTTTGGCATAAAACTCATGATGTTTTAGGCTACCTTGTATGATCATAATAAACTTTCAATTATTCAAAATATGGCTGAAATGTTCCAAGAAATATACATGATATCAAAAAAATTTCATCAACTATTTTCTTGGCAAAAGGAATTTTGATTGACAAATCAAAATAAGTTAGACAAGTTCTCAGATATTTAAGTTTTTAAGTTTAATAATTCTGATACTATTTCCCCTAATTTTGTCATCAGGAGGAAGTTAAGGAGTAAACATGAAAAGGGGATGTTGTCAGACCCCAGATGATTTGAGCGGATATAATAAATTTAAGATTGTGACTTCTTTGCCAATTTACTGTGAAATATAAGGTCTTCTTTAGCATTGTACCCATAACCTAAAATGAAAAAGAATTGTCAATAGGGAAAATAATCCAATATTTTACTGCCCTTCAGAAAATGATTTTTAAAATTATAAAGAAATATATTGTTTCTTCATGTTTGCATGTATGTGTAGGGTGTGTGTGTGTGTGTGTGTGTGTGTGTGTGTGTGTGTGTATGTGTGAGTGTGTGTACAAGAGAGGGAGGGAGAAAGTGGAGAAAGAAAGGTTGAGAGAATCTGAACACTTTCCATAAAAGCTTTGAAAGAGAAATGAGGCACAGAAAAATATAGACTTCTGTTCCAGATGAGCCTTCTTCCACCAATCCCATTTCAATCCGGCTTTCTCTTGGCTTCTCAGTAGATTTTGATTACAAAATCTACATATGGAGAACAATTTTCTGTGTGTTTAAAATGCTACTAAATTTTGAAACATTATTCAAAATGTCAATGATACAAATTTTCTTTCTTTTCATGTTTTCTGCTTATGTATTATAAACAAAATGGTTTTTAACATTGAAAAAGACATCACCTTAGCCTAATGATACTGAATCCCTTGGACCCCAATTTATGTAAAATAATAAGTAGTAGGTGAATTATAAGTTCACTAAAAGTATACTAGGTTATCTCCTGGTGATGACATTGTTAGCATAGCAATAAAATTCTGATATAAATGCATTATTTTTAAAATTAATTCAATCAGCACTGTCAAAAAACCCTCTAAATGTAGAAGAGTTAAACTTATGTCTAAAACTTTACACTTACCTACAATTCTGTGCAGTGTAATTGGGAAGTCACAGCCTCATGCAGGCATGTCATAGGTATATCTGATTTGGAGAATTGCAAGGCCAGTAAAATCTTTTGATCTAGCTCTGCCAACAACTGTATGTGGTTACTTAAAATTAAACAAATGTAGGAGCATTTTTTAAAATGAGATTCAATAAACCTAGGACTGGAAATGATGTTGTAAATATCCAAATGACCCTGGGCAGAAGGAAGATTATCTGCCCCTGCCAGTAAACATAAAAGATGCAATTTAGAAGCAAGTTACCACTTACGGATTGGGTTTTCTGATACCAACTCGGAGTGGTATTGTTAGTCTTCATTCTGCGTGAGGAATGATCTCCACCTAAGTGAAATATCTCACAGCAATTGTGGCAGTTTGTCTTCTCCTGATTATCTGAGTCATTTCATTTGTTTTTCTTCGTTTACTTTTTTTGGCTAATTTCTTTTCATTTCCATTTTTTCTTTTCTTTTTCTTTCTTTCCTCCCTTTTTTCTGTCCCTTATATTTTGTGCCAGGAGTGGGGCTTGAACTCAGAGCTTGGATGTTGTCCCTTAGCTTCTGCATTCAAGGCTAGTACTCTGCCACTGGAGCCACAGCTCCATTTCCATCTTTCTGCTGGTTTACAGGAAATAAGCGTCTCACCAACTTTCCTGCCCATGCTGGCTTCAAAACCTGATTCTCAAATTTCAGCCTTCTTGTTGTAGTAGGATTATGATCATGAACCACAAGTAACTGGCTTTTTAAAATTTTTATCTAAATGTGAAATTTTTTTAAATATAAAGACATGAATTTAATATGGAATTTATTTTCTTGGTACAAAATATGGAGCCTAACATTTTAAATGTTGAAGTCAATGGCAATCAATAATTTAATATGTAGTCATACTATTGACATAAAAATTCAACATTTGTTTCCATGAAATGCCAGTAGAAAGAGTAAGTTAATAAATTAACTGATATTTTATAATGAAGATATTTCATAAGGCTTTACATTATCTCTTTTTATCTCTATGAAAACTAAAACCAAATAATTCCCCAATAATCCTGGTATTTGGGGACAATAAAGATTATTTTTAAGCAAACACAATTTGTTTTTCAAGTTGTTGTAATGTTTAATAACATCTGATATTATTTATGTTTTTATGTGCTTCTTCAATCAGATACAAATTTTAGTAGGGAAATAATCAAACATTCCTAAAAATGAATCGTAAACAACTGTGTTTTAGAGTACGAAAAGTAGTTTTTAAAATGTTCAATCCAGAAAAGTTAATACCTTCCCCTAACCGAAACAATGAAGAAACAAAAATGTAGACACTTCCATGGCTGGGAGAAAGGGTCTTCAAGCCCCTAAGGTCATGTTTCTCAGCAGCCACTGTTGAGATCTGCTTCCGTTGCAGTCCTGCATGGTAGGCACCATTTTGTCTTCTTCAGAGGGCTCGTCAAGACACTGGTTACTGTTAACATGTCTCAAGGTGAGTCTCTGCAAAAGACATCCAATAATCAGTGTAGCCTGTTTCATCTTTACTACCACATCAGATTGAACTGTCTAAGACATCAAAAATAATATCTTAGACTGAGGAATAATGATTAAGAAAATGGTGCACAGGTGTCTCTGAAATAGTAATAGCATCAGTTTTGTCTAATACACATTAATTTGCAGATGGTTTAAGAAGTTGGCCTACATTTATCATGGGATGCCAAGAATTCAGACTTCTTTGTAAAAGGGCTATTTATGAGCTTTGCGCCCTATTTAGGGCTATACATATAAACATGATTTGCAAAAGTTTAGTTTTCATAGGCATGTGTTATTTAGTCACTATTTGGTAAACATGAAGTAGATGTCAGAGCTGTGATCCAGATGAATAAAACTGCTATAAATGCTTCCACCTCAAAATATTAAACAGTGTAAAATTATATTAACTGTAAAAATTGGTTATTATGGCAACAGATAATGTGTTGTATTAAAGTATACTCACCATATTTTGACGTTCATGTTTAAGAACCCTAAAAATATTAATTTTAGAAATTCTATGCTTGTATTTTTTCCACAAGTTTAATAATTATGTCATGGTAACCAGTAGTCATGATACATCACTTCTCCAAATTTACCAAATCAGAAAAAACATTGTGGGACTTTTCAGATGTACATTTAAATTGTATGTTTATGTGTGTGTATGTGTGTGGGGGTTGGGAATTGTGAGTGAATGTACATGTGTGGTATTTGAACACTAAGCCTTGCACTAGCTAAGGAAGCCATCTTCTACCTCAATTGCAATGCCAGCCACCACTAGATTTCTATAATTGTCTATAAATCTTCTTAGATTTTTACCCAGATACTATAGGAAAAACTCTCCATCCACAAATGATTGACCATATGTGAAGTGATTTGCATGCATATCTCGAAAATAGCAACCAGTATACCCCAGTAAAAATTACCAGGATTAAGTGTGATGAAGTATTTTTTTTATTCTTTTCTTTTTTGACTCTTGACATTGCACTGTCTTGAAAATGAAAACACGAGACTTGTGAAACAAACATCAGAGAAAGACCAGTCAGAGAACTCTTATCTATTGAAAGTAGATCTACAATACCCCAAACTGAAATACTGTGAGACACAATGGAAGAGAGGATAGACTTTGTGGAAGGTGATATTTTTAGTCTTTAGTAATACATTTGCTTATGGTAGATTAACACAATTGTGAATTTTATAAATACTTTAGGTTTGTCTATACAAAGCATCACTATAAAAGTTATCGTGACTATAATCCATTTTAACTGTTAAATAAAGTTTTAGTGTGATTATTAAGATGCTATACAGACGTGTTATTTTTAAAAAAATAATTGTGTTTTATTGTCAGGGTGATGTATAGAAGGGTTACAGTTATATTTGTCAGGTAGTATGTCCATTGCATCTTGAACATTGATATCCACTAGCATGTTTTCCTCCCAATTTCCCTCCCCACCCTTCCCAATCATCTTGTTTTTCCCTTTCCCTTTCCTATTTCAAATAAACAAATAACCTATATACAATATACCATGTACCAAAGTCAGATACAGATACACAGACATGATTGGCCTTAAATAGAGCTAAAAATTACAATACAATCATCAATTATATTTATATACATATATATTTGAAGTAAGCATACCTATTTGCTAATGAGAAATACGAGTTAATAAGGATCATTAAAATAAAGTCTGAACACCCAACTTCTAAAACTTTACTTGAGAAAGTAATTAGAAACATTTCCAAAAATATTTCTAAAAACTTCTGCCCTTGTGTAGTTTCTTAGCCACCATTTTTGTAATAAGCTATCATTACATGTTTCCATAATGGGGTGCTGGAAGCCATCTGCTGCTTGACTTACTAAGAGACAGGACTTGGTGACTATATGAAGAAGAGTGTGGGTCTGTTTGACAAAGAAAATAATGAATAATGACAAAACCAAGCACAAAAGGTAGTAATAAATCAATCATCTTGGGCAACATATAATTTCCACTAGATAAGGCTGGGAGACACATGTCACAATAATTGCATCTATGAAGCTATGAGCACCATCCTTTTTGAAGGATTTAGTATCAACTCTACTCAGCATACATGAATGGAGATCAGACTGAGAATAATGAAGATGAGCTTGAGCTCAAATGGTGAAATTTTTGGGCATAAAAGTTGTTATAAACTAAAGTAATAGTGAAATGTTTTTTGAGGCCAAATGGGTAGTGCATGCATATGTAAATAGTTATTCTAGAGTTTTCTGATTATACATACTGGCTTCCTCATTCCTTTGCCATAAACTATAATGGACTCCAGGTAAGAATCTGGGCGATAACTTAGCTTCAAAGGTGTTACTTTAGTTTGCACAGTGTCACATTCAAACTGCCCCTACTGAAGTTCTGATGGGGCTAACAGTGTTTCTCAAGATTCCATAAAAGCTGTTCATTCATTAGAAATCTAATGAAAAGTTAGTGAAGACACAAGATAAAAATAAGCTTTATTTTGATTCCTATTCAGATCAAATTGTCCCCAAAGTAATTATTAATTAGTTTGTTTCTTGACTTGCATCTACTTCTGCAATAGCATAAGCTCAAGAAAGTTGCTGGACTACAGCTTCTGATGTGATGACCAGTGCCAGCCCATGGGAAATATTAAATAAGTTGGTTGATTGAAACACTTAATGAAAGATCAAAGCAGAAACTACAGTTCTGTTGGAAAAAAATAGCATCTCTTGGGCAGCTTCATGGAAACAATCATTGGATTTATCTTTTCAGGGATTTATCGTCTACAGTAAAATTTTATATACATTATTTGGAAAGATAGGAAAGATACAAGAATATAGTGTATATTATTGGGAAAGGGATCATTTCTAATGATATCATTTGACTTGTTAAGAAGATGAATTTTGTTAAGACCTAAATTTCTTATGTACATTGTTGGTTAATTTCAGTCTAGATCATCTTCTACTTTAGTGATATTTTCTTGCTGTTATAAACCTTTTTTTTCTCATAAATTCCAGGTTAATATCAAAGACTCTACCATTAGAAATTATGAGTTTCATGTGCTACTGAAAGACAAATTTTATTTTTTTCCTGACATAAAACAGACAAATGATTTTTTTATGTGTTTAGAAAACCAAGTGACTACAGAAAGTGACTTTAGGACATTAATACAACATACAATGTTCATAAGAAATTAATTATAATGTTTTCCCTAGAAATATGTTTCACATAAATGACCATAAAAATATCAATTTTTTTCCAAGTATTTAAAAAAATCCATAAATCAGAAAATAATTTAGAAATATCAACCGCATTGCTATTATATTTGCTTTTCATCTTTAAAAAAACATAAAATCTGAGTTTTACTTGCTTGAAAAGTATGATTTCTTTTTCTGAATATTTTGTCTTGAAGAAATAATGAGTGCTCATATTTGACTATTTTTAATAATTTTATGTATGAGTACTTATATAATTGATGTCATAAAATTAAACAACATTCTTTCCATTTATAAAGTGGGTATCTTTTCTATCATTAAAATAATGTGAAAGTGCTATGAAGAGACTCATTTCTGTAAAACAGCTTTGCAAAATTTATCTAAATTTTCCATTTGAGATAACTTTTGGTTTGGTTACTGCAAATAATGCTTAAGCAAACATCTTTTGAACATCAGCCCATATCTGTAGTGAGTTCTTTCAAACTTCTTTTTTAGGAGTGAAATTACGAAGTCAAAGTTATGGACATTTTAAAGTAAATTGGCAAAGGTCTTTATGAAAATATCTGTGATGATAATTTATCAGCAACAGCAACAAGTACTGTGTCCTGCATTTTTGGCCACATTGTAATATTAGTATTACTGTATTTCACCAGCATGACAATATGCTTGTTGAAAACAATTTTTCCTTATGGACAGGATGAATAAGAAATTAATAAAATAACATTTTGTAGATAAATTCACATATGTAGTTGTAATGCTATTTTCACTTAACAATGGAACACTTTCTTTGTTGTTCATTCAAAGTTGTGCATAAATATATTGGGTATATAATTTACCCTTTTAAATACTCTCTATTAAGTTTAATCAGTCTTTCATCACGTTTATTGCAAGTGACTCATTAGGAGGCTGTCATGTTACCTCAGTGTTGAAGGCAATATGACATCCAACTGAAAGACCCTTGACTGCCAGATATCTTCGCCTCTAGTGGTACTCAAAATATTGAATACAAAACAAAGTAATATGAACCTTCAGGTATGATTTGTCTTGGTTTCTAATGGAGAGTTATTTAATCATTATCCCTTGAAATACAAAGCATTATTAGTCATGAGACAAATACAATTTAAATAATATTATTTTATTTTTAATTTATTTTTATTATTAAATTTTGCCAGTCCTGGAGACTGAACTTAGGGCCCTAGCAGTGACCGTGGGATTTCTCAAGGCTAGAGCTCTACCACTTGAGCCACAGTACCATGTCCAGCTTTTTGTCTTTCTTTCTATGCATGTGGTACCTCAGAATTGAACCTGGGACTTTGTGCATGCCAGTGAAGCACTCTACCACTAGGATGAACTCCAAGCCCTAATAATATTATTTTAATATGTGCAAAATTTGTTAGTGATTTATGTTTTCAAATATATTTGTATTGTTTGCTAAGATGAAATATATCTATCCTTTAAAAATAGACATATTTCATTTCTATAATTTCAAAGACAACAGCTCCTTTGTAAGACCAATTAGAATCAAGCTAGGGAAACAATTCTACTGACCAAAAAAAACATAATTTTGTAAATTTAGATCAAATCATTTTAGTAAAATAAGTAAATACATTTTTATTTTTTATGAACAGCTACTACTGACTGCATAGTTGACTTAATAAACAATCACAAAAGTGTCAGTATACAAAAAGTTTCAAATAAACCAGCAAAACAATTAACTTATTATGATGAATATATTAGATGATGAACAATACTATAGTGAAATTTATGATACAGTTAATTTCAGAACATAATTAATAAATTTTCCTATTAACAAAATGTATATTAACAAATATTTAAGTTTAATATAATAAAGTTATTGAAATTATGATCTCTTTACAATTCAAACTATGCAGTCAATAGATCAAGATACCGATATTTTAAAAGTGTACTGTAAATGCTCAGTAAAGAGGAAGTACGCATTCCACACTAATCTACTGAAATTTCTATTCACTATCAAAAGTTATGGGTCTTTAGGAATACGGGAAGTTTATGCTTGCCTAATGTACTCTATTTTCAAAAGGCAAATTCCACTAGGATTTTATTAGAAATTCTACATGGAGACATAGCTAGGTTTTACTTGTACGTCACTTACCTTGAAGTTATATTTCCATTTACCTGATTTCTGATAAATGTAAATAAAAGAGGTTCATTAAAGACTATATAGAATCTTTCTGAACTTTCATTAAATATCTATCTAACATACTTTACCTGCTGAAATATAATTTTCTGTACTGTGGCTCTAAGGAACACTTCATACAGATGGAGATAGAGTTTGTAACAAGTATTTTCACAGCCAATTTTCTCAGTCACATGAAAAGCAAGACTTATTTTTAGTGACATATTTTGCTTCGTTTTTCCTTTGTTGCATAGTGTTTGCTGTGCTTAATAAGTGTTCTAACCTAAAATTAGATTCTTACACTGTATGTAGTTGCCTGGATATTCAAAAAGAAATGTGATTAAGTGCACATATTGCAGAAAAATGTAAATTTCAAATAGGTTTGAATACAATTTTGAAATTAAAACAGTATTTAAGGAACTGAATAGGATGAAATGAATCAATAAGAGATGTACATGGAAATAATGTTTATTATTTAACTGACAGATGAATTCAACTTTTTTGCATTCAACTCTGTGACAATAGAAGTGTAAAATATTTAATTAGACCATCATGATCGAGTAGTCTTATGATTCCCTGTTTACCTAACTAGAACTATTTTCCTATGATTAAGGAAAGGAGAGATCTAGCAAATAATTGCTGTTATTTAACTATTTGTAATACTGTACATTTACTGTATTAGATCATCTCCACTGAACACAAGTAATTATATATAGTACATCAATAGCTTTTAGAAACAATGTATGGAAATAGAAAAATGTCAGGTTGATTGCCAGGAGCTGACATGCACAAACACAGATTATATGGACAAAAGGTACTCCAGTTTCCTACTGAAAAAGGTCTTGAAAATAGTATTCTCTCCTGTGAGATCATTATTAGGAAGGTATCACAAAAAGACAAATTTTAACCTTTAATTAATTTTATCATTCTCTCTTCTCTCCTTGTTCACCTGAGAAGTAAACAGAATCAAAGTAGTTGGACAGATCCCATACTTACAGGCTTCTGGACATTGCTTCCATTTTTTTGTGGATACTCTAACAATTCTGCTCATTTTTATATCTTTTCTTAGTATGATTGAAAGGACTGTGGAAGATAAGGTGCTGAGATACTGCTATTCAAATGGAAAGACTCACAACTGCACTGAAAACTCACTTCCCAAGAAAATTATATTAGGATCTGAATCCTAGCTCTGATGTAAGCAGAGTAATCTGTGCTTTAACTTTCACTTGATAAAGGCTAAACAAAGACCGCCGGGAGTTTGGCCTAGTGGTAGAGTGCTTGCCTAGCATGCACAAAGACCCCGGTTTGATTCCTCGGTACCACATACATAGAAAAAAGCCAGAAATGGTGCTGAGGCTCAAGTGGTAGAGCTCTAACCTTGAGAAAGTCCAAGGACAGTGCTTAGGCCCTGAGCTCAAGCCCATGACTGGCAAAAAAAAAAAAAAAAAGGCTAAACGAAGAGAACTAAGGGTATATTTTAGCACTCTAATTCTTTGAACTCTGCCAATTTTTATTTGGCCTGAAAACTGTACCACATCACAGGTTTCTCAAATAGTGATTGTACCCTTGCTAGCAGATGATAAAATCTGACTGAAAGTAGTAGCAAGCAGAATTTGTCTAACATTCCTGAGTTGGGGAATAAGAATAGGGTAAACACTACAGGCCTTGGCTTTCAGGTGTCAGTACCTCTCTTCCTTTGTTCCAATTCCTTCTCCCAGACTTCCCAAAGGCCTTGCATGTTTCCAAAGTGTTGCATTTTTGTCCTAAGTCTGCAACGTTTTTCAGCAGTGCACAATAAAATGTTGAAAACATTGAGTCAGTCACAGTCTAAAGGAAATTTTAATGTCTATAAATAACTTAAAGAGTTTTGTTAAAGCAGAGACTTGGATTTGGTATGTAAAGCATAGTATCTCAGATTCAACATTTCTGTTTCAAGGATAGTGCTGCTAATCCCAGAATATGTGCTTTTGGATAGAAAAGACCTCGAATGTAAAATTTTAACATAAAGGAAATAATTAATAGGTAAAATTAAATATTTTAATTTCAGGAAATCTATCTTTATTAGCAGTATTCAGGATTGAACTCAAGGGCCTCATGATCTGCATTATAGCTCAAGTTGGTGCCATAAAACTTGAACAACACTTCCATGTCTGGCTTTTTATAATTTTTTAAGATAAGCATCTTGAAGATTTGTATGCCTTGGGTGGCTCTATACTATAATTCTCAGATCTCAGCCTCCTTAGCAAGGATAATAAGAGTTAGCCACCAGCCCCAGACTAATTATTTCCTTTTTTAATGATTTAAAATATCTAATCAAAGTTCAACTATGAACTCTGGACCATTGATCATAGTCTTAATCACAGTAATTTGGGGGTTTGGAAGGTAGAAATAAAAAGATCATGGTTCAAGACCAGTGTGTCAAAAAATTCTCTTCAAGGGCAAACTGAGTGTGATGTGACATATGTGTAACATCATAAGTGACAGACTTCCTAAGACACTGGGGGATGAGTGGAAGTAGAGAGACAAAAACATGGAGGAGGTGATAGTGATCAAAATGCATTGCAAACCGGGCACTGATAGCTCATGCCTATAATCCTAGCTATTCAGGAGGCTGACATCCTTAGTATTCAATGACCAGATAATATAAGCAATAAGGTAGTTAGTTTCCAACCTATTATTTTAAAAGTGAAAGACTCTGAATTATGATTATGAACCATCAAAAGTTACATACGAGCTGGGTGCCAGAGACTCACACCTGCAGTCCTAGATACTGAGGATACTGAGATCTGAACAACATGGTTTGAAGCCAGACTGGGCAAGAAAGTCTGTGAGACTCTTATCTTTATCAACTACCAAAAATCTGGAACTGCAGCTGTGGCTCAAGTGGTGATGTGCCACCGCAAGGAAACTCAAGAATAGCATACAGGTCTTGAATTCAAGCCACAGGACACACACACACACACACACACACACACACACAACACACACACACAACACACACACACACACACACAGAGTTACATAGAAGTTTAAAGATTAAAAATGCTGCTGTGACAATTAATACTTCTTTGTCTTACACAAAAGTAAAATCTTATGGAAACAAGAGCCATATAATGTGTGATTGTTGTTCTTAATGTACTATGTTATTTCTCATCTCTTTTCTTGTCCTTTTATTATTCTCATATTGTTACAGTATCTTACCTTGTAATCTGGTATATTGTACACAGGATTGTTTGTTTATTTGAAATAGGAAAGGGAAGGGGGGAAAACAATATGATTGGGAGGGAGCGGGGAAGGGAAATGGAAATAGAAACATGAGAAGGGGCATCAATGTGTGCGAAGTAATGCTCCTGCTATCTGGGGAATATAACTGTAACCACTCTATTAATTACATAAAAGCAAATATATAAAAAAAGTAATATCTTAATAACAATAAAATCTAAACTCTTTCCAAAAAAAGGTCTCATTTTTTTGGGTCATTATCTAAGAAGTCTAGCGTTTTGGGACAAAACTCAGTACAATAATGAGTTCTATTTTAAAATAAATACTAGAGGAAAGAGAGGGCAATGAAGGTAAATAAGATCTAAGTTTATAATACACAGGTGTGGGAATATAATGAAATTCATTGTACTGTACAATAAGCTAAAGCAAATACTGGTTGCAGAGTTTGCACTTTGTACACTAGTCAAGTTTCCTTAGTTGATAGGGAGAGCACTGATTAAAGGCCCAGATTTGCTATCGGGTAAGGTTGAGTAAAGCTCTACTGTGTTATGATAATAGGTCACAGCTGGAGAAACACACACACACACACAAACTACAGTGGCCAAATGGATTGAGACACTGAAGGCAAAAGAGGGAATAGATCATAGTGGTACAACACAGAAAGATTCAGAAAGTTTGTTTTTCAGCTCAAGGCTACCACTCTACACTTGGATCCACAGCCCCACTTTTTGTTTTCCAGTGATTAATTGGAGATAAGGGTCTCCTGTTCTTTAGTGCCAGGGCTGGCTTTGAACTGTTATCCTCAGGTCTCAGCCTCCTGACTAGCTAGGATTAAAGGCATGAGCCACCGCACCTTGCTTCCCAACAGTTTTGAAAATAAGAACTTGTTCAAATGTCAGCAATACCCAAAACTCTGTAGATTAGTACTTAAATTATTACTTGTAGAGAACATTCTAGGATTTTATGGGACACTGCCTCTGTGAGACTGGTTCATGTCTCTTATATCATCTATCTTGTAAGAAGAAAAACCTTTAGTTCTACAAACACATGACTGACCATTTAATAATGCTGGCAATGTGACACAGATACCCAATCCATTTTGTTAGCCAAAGAGAACTGGAGTACAAGAAACTGTCTGGAGGCTGCTGCCTTTGTAGAGGAAAATATTTCTTTTTTATTAGCTCCATCTGATGGCTCCAATGATTTTTACACACTGCCTGGCCATAAATTCCCACTAGCAGTTCTGTTAGTTTCTCTGTCAGGAATGTGTTTTATCTTATGTGGATGAGGGTTGTTTACATGCTTAATTGGTTTATGTAATTCTATGAAAAATACCATGGTAAAAGTCGAGAAGCATCTGAAATAGTAATTTCAATAATAGGTACATCTTGTTAAGCTTGTCAAGTTTTTATTTTAGTTCAACAAGTATGAGAGATTAAAGTGGAACGAAATTCAAACTTTGAAAATGCATGTTGTCAACACTGTTGTTTGTATACATCTGTATACAAGCCGATGGACAATTTGTTCTTTATGTCATTTGTGTTGCACATGTACATGGAGATTTTACATTTCAGTTGATTATTCATGTAGTTTCGTTTGTTTTTGATTCTTAGTCATGGGCTTGAACTTTGGGTCTAAGTGCTGTTCCTGGACTCTTCATCTTAAGTCTGGTACTCTCCCTTGAGCCACAGTGCCACAGCCATGAGCCACTGGCACCTGGCTTACTCATGTTTTACATGATTGGTCCAGTTTGGCAAAATCCTACTTCTAGTATATACCCTCCTAATACAATCAGATATGACTTGGCACACTTTCAATACTCAAATGCAGCAAAAACAGTTTGGCAAGTCCTGGGTAGAGCTCAGGGTCTGGGCACTGTCCTTGGACTTTCTCAAGGCTAGAGCTCTACCACTTGAGCTTCAGCATCACTTCTGGCTCTTTTCTATGCATGTGGTACTGAGGAATCGAACCCTGGTCTCCGTGCATGCTAGGCAAACACTCTACCACTAGGCTAAACTCCCTGCGCAATTGTTTTTTTTTTGTTTTTGTTTTTTTGTTTTTTTAACTAAAATACTAGCACTGAATAGTGAGTAAGTTGAGGTTAGCATCATACCTCAGGGTCATATTCCCACAGCTGATTTCCTCTCATATGGTGGCATTTTAACATGATCACAGGTCCATTGAGTCTGGAGACATCCAAGCATAAGTCATCAGTTCGGATTTCTTTGTCAGCAGTATAGGAAAACACCTGAAAATACATAATTCAGCTAACAAATTAATATCTCCTTTCCAATAGGTCACAGCATAGCATTTCTACCTGTGGAAATTTGTGACACGATTCCAAGTGGTCTCTGCTATATGATCTTGAGAAAGCTGGTTCTGCTATATGATCTTGAGAAAGCTGGTTCAACAGTGCTGTCTTTCTTCCCTCCACAAATGGAAAATATGGGGAATGCTATCTTTTAGAGGATTTTGGTAAAATCTCAATTATTAAATAAAACTACTCACTGTTTGTTACTTGCTGGTTTTGCATTTCCTGACGAATAATTGACTTGTAAGGCTTCAACAGGTTAAGTATCAAGCAAAGTAAGTAATGGCTCCAGTTTCAACCACTGCTTGACTACTCATTTATAGAGATATTGGTGGCTATTTTAGAGCATAAGTTTAAATATATGTTTCAAATTTTACTGCATCTTGTAAATCATATTAAATATCACCAGTAAGATTTTTGAAGATTTTTGAATTATATTCTTCAGAAATCTTGTTAAGTGTTATGCTCTTAGGTAATTTTCAAAAAGTTTAGCTAGGGAAGTTCTCAAGATATCCAGGGTGTGTTAATCAGGATATACCAGATTATAATCTCATTGTTAGAAAATTCAAATGGGAACTATATTTTATTTAATGTTAAGCTTAGTATAAGTACTTTTGCATAGCCTTGATTGATACTTGAAATTATCTTATTTTAGATTTTTTTTTGGTTGGTTGTGGAACTTAAACTCTGAGCCTGTGCCTGGGCATTATCCCTGGGCTATTCACCTCAAGGCTACCACCCTACTCACTGAGACACAATGCCATTTCTGGTTTCCTGGTGGTTAATTGCAGATAAGAGCTTTATGGACTTTAGTGTCCAGGCTTTGAACCTTGATCCTCAGATCTCAGCCTCCTGCATAGCTAAGATTACAGGCATGATTACTTTTATTTGGGGTTGGAAATATTTGTTAATATTCTTGGCTGACAATTCTTTTCTTGAACAAAGAAATCTGTTGCTAGCTTTCATTATTTGTTTGCAAAATGTAAAATCAAAAATGATGCTATCTGATAAAGATCTCAGTTTTATACTTGATTGTTTCTTATCCTTTTTAATAATAAAAATTCACAGCATGGTAGTACATGTTGGTCTGTGATTTGATCAGGAAATTCAGATTTGATTTCTATTACTTATTTACTTATCTCTTCTACATTTTATCTGCAGTTGTCCTCTGTATTTTATTTTTAATATCCTGTGGTGAGCCATGGCTCATGGAAGACATTTTGAGTATACTGAAACAGTGTACACAAAGTATTTGAGGTACATAGATAGCATTTGAATACCAGTAGTTACTGTTTTCCAAATCAGGAACTAATTCCAGGTTGTAAAGTTGAATGTGGATTCCGGCTTGGATAAAATTCCCAGTACCTAAAAAAATTGTTCTTGCTTGCCCATATCCACCCTGTGGCTGAGAAGTTCTAACATCTGATGAGTTTCCTGACTTCATCTTCTACTATCTTCACAGCTAGCTTCATCACTCCTGAGATCTTTATAACTGGGTGGACAACCTCAAATGCCTCACTGGCTTTCCTAGGGAACAAGCATTTTCCCCTATGGCCGCTGCCTATTGCGTAAACAATACATATGAAGATTTTCTCTAATGGGACATGTGGCTTTCTTCATCCAGACTTCCCATTGTTCTGTGCCATACTTAAAACTTTTATGTCTGGCTATAATGCAAGAGGGAATATTTCAAACCTGCTTACTTATGAAAGACTATAACTTAGACTAAGTTATTACACGTTGATGACCATATGAATTGATTTTCTCATTAGCAAACTCTCAACTTTATAATTTCTACCAAGACAAAGAAGCTATTCATCTACCATTAGAGTTACTATACCATAGTATATTTACTAACTATACCTTCCAAGTTACTTTATCATTTAGAACCAATATTCTTAAAAAATGTTAAATCACAGAAATCATGGATTTGAAATACATTTTCAGCTGATCCACTTTTTGATAATGTTAATGATAATTCAGAGTCTGGTGTGAGTGGAAGGTGAGTAGAAGCCATGTTAAATAATTACTGTGCTCTTTCTCTTACTATGTAGGGAATAGGAAGTTACCATTAATGACACAGCATGCTGATCCTTAAATAGAAATCACTTGCAATATATTATGTTGATGTTACATTTGCTCCTTGTTTTACTGTGACAAAGCATTAATATTACCAAGGCTATTTACCAACATAAGTATTCAGTATACATAGAGTTCTTTTTATAAATTGGACATTCAATATTTTATAGTGTTATTAAAATTCTTTTACATTTGGTGTTTATGTTGTCTAAATATAACATCATGACTATTTTTGGTACTATTTTACTTTACTATGTTCTCAAAAGCAAGGCTTACATTAAACACACACACACACACACACACACACACACACACACACACACACACACACACACCATTTTTCCTCGGGCTTTGAAATTCCAAGAATAGACTCTACTCCTTTTTGTGGACCAGTGATTATTGTGCCTTCTGGAGATTTCTGGGTCATCATAATGACTCTGCCTTTGTTGTCTCTATTACATTAACTTTGGAGAACTGCCAAAACAAAGTATTAGAGACTGGGTAACATAAACAATAGATATTTATTTTCTAGTGGGCCAAAAGTCCAACATCCAAATGTTGGTAGAGTTGATTTCTCCCGACAAGCTTCCCATCTTATCTGGCAAGTACATATTTTGACCCTGTGTTTACCTGGTTTTTACTGTGTTTTCTTCCTGTGCCCTAAATTATTTTTTCTAAGGTTAAATTGGGCCCCAGTGGAACAATATATTTTACCATAATTTTCTCTTTAAAACCATAAGTTTCCAATAGTCGCATTCTGAGTTATTGGGGGTAAGAAATTTAATATATAAGTTAAACCTTTTCAAAATTCAGCCTATGAATTCCATGAAATATACGGAAAGAAAGCATACCCAATGGTTTTGAGTGAAACTTGGAGTGCATGGTATCTTTGCTTACTTTTCTCTGTCTGCTTAAGATCCAGTTCAGAAATTAAAATCTGCTCTTCACTGTTATTATTTAAAACTCTGACTATCATTTAAAATAAAATTTTCTCCCCATCTCTAAATTGGGTCTAGTTTAATTTGGGTAAGAAGGGATATTTTTCTTTCTACTTACTTGAGTTTCTTTCTTTTTACCCTATGGTTTTTCCATACCCCCCAAGCCTGCTAACCACTTATATTCACCGAGATTTCCACCACACTGATAACAAGGAGGACTATGCATATTTTATAAGCAGTTTAATTTTGTTAAATGACTAACTCAGGGAGGCTTGCTGATGGCAGAGAGGGCAGCCCACTGACCTCCTTGAAGCCCTCACAAATCACCTTTACCATAAGGTGTGAGTCAAGTCACACCCTGCCACACTTGCCAGGGGCAAGGAGCATGAAACTCTCAAAGTAATGTACTACATAATTTATAGACTTGAAATGCAGCATATCATATTAAAAATGATCAAGAATTTCAAAATGCTAGGACCCTGTGTGGTTACAGGTATTTCACAGCTACTAAACCACCGCTGCCTCAGTTGTCAACTGAAGCCAAGATCCCACTTCCTCCTCTCCAGAGGGAAGGCCCCTGGCAACTTCTCTATGCACAGAAAATCCTACAATCTTCCTCAGGTTTTGAAGCCTCTGTGTGTGTCTAGGTGTATGTGTGTGTGTAAGCACATGCATGTATGTAAGCATAAGCATGCATATATTTACTTCTTTTAAAATGATCATTTTTTTATACTTTTAATGACAAATTTATGCTCTGACCTCTGTCATGAGCTGCTGTTGTGTTACCTGCTTTTACCACTGTAGGTTGCAAAGGACAGTGCTCTTTTGTTGGCTGCTTCTGCAAATGACTCGGAGACTTAGCACCCTCTGCTGGCTTTGTATTGACACAGTATTTCTTTTTTAAAATTGTTACTGTATGTGAAGGTGATGCATAGATGGGTTATAATTAAGTAAATCAAGTAAGGAGTACATAGTGTTACCTCTTCCTTCATTTTCTCACATTTTCCCTCCTGAGTCCTCTACAAATTACATAGTTCATTTTCAACACAGTGTTTAGTACCACTGCTGCATTACGTGTGTTCATCCTTTTCCCACCATTTCTGCCCTCCTCCTTCCCTTCCCTAATCAGATAAACTTACATACAAGACCAAAGGTATAGAAAACAAAACAATCACAAAGGAGAAAAAATACTAATACCAAAAAGGCAAAGTAACAGTTTCTTTCATCAGAGGACTACAAAGGATGGGAGAAAGAGTAGAGAGAGGATAAGTACATAGATGCAAATACAATTTTATTATATTTTTCTCAGTCTTAGAGTAATGTATACTTGAAAGAAATATTTTAAATAAATGCAAATATTCAATGTATATTCAAATTGTTCATGTTATATTTGATTCAGCATTATTATATACATGGCTATTATCTTTAATTTCCTATTAACATATAACATATTTTCCTGCTGAGATTCTTGGGACACTTTTATCAGAAAAGTTCAAAGTCTGGGTATCTCTGTATATCCTGCTTTGCATTTCAGGTAAATGAATTGATATTAGAGAAATAATAGGATTTAAGCTGAAGGGCCAAGTGCTAGGTGGTGGAGTCTCTTGGCACTCCATCATCATCTATTTGCTTCACTCTCCCCAGTTACTGTACTCTGCATATAATTTGATCACCACAGTCAGTTGACTTTTGTACCTTCTAAAGGATCCCATTAGATACCTCGAGTAAAAGTAAGTTGAGAAATCTGCCAACTTCCTTCCAAAAGAATACAGCAAACAAATAATAATGACTTTCCCATTTGGTTAAAAAAGGGAAAATGCATGATAATAAATGGAAAGTGTTTCATGATCAAATTAAGACTTTAAGCAAACTTTTATCTATTTTTTTCTTTTTCTTTACTTTTCTAATACCAGTCCTGTGGCTTGAATGCAGGGCCTGGATGCTGCTCCTGAGATTCTTTTCCCCATGGCTAGCATTCTACCACTTGAGCCATCACCACCCATCTGATCCAGTTCTTAAAATGCTCACTCTCCCTCCATATTTCACATGTCTATGTATGTAAAAAATGCATAGATGTCAATGAGTTCATCAGTGCTGTAGCCAAGTAGAGTTTAATACCAGACAATACCATTTCTGATGGTCTAAAAGACTTCAGGCTACATCTAATGTTAGGCCAGTTTTTTTTGCATAGGAAGGTAAAAGTTAGGTAACTTCTAGTTTTGACCTTTAAGGTATATTATATAGCTAAATGATATCTATGGTTCCCCACTTATTGATTTGTAACTACTTTTCCTCAGATCATTTGTCTGCACTATTTTGCTAGCAGGTATAATTTCTGTCTCTCTTTGGAGTGGAATGGCATTGAAGTGTACACAAATATATTAACTGAAACATGGAATATTCAAGGGAGAATTCAAATAGTGTAATTACTTATAAAGCAAAGTCAATGCTAAGCACAATAAAACACCAGGAAGCGGTATGTAAAAGTGATAGGATGTGGTTAGGTGGAATGGAGTAAACAAATGAGAAGAAAAGGAAAGGAGGAGAAATTAGTCAATGTATGTCCCATTAGAGACCAATATACATTTAACAAAATTGGAAGGTGGGAGGGCAGGAGTGGGATGGGTGAAAGAAGCGAAATTGAAAAAAATATATTATATTCACAAACTGCTTTATTAAATGATAACTCCTTTGTAAAACTACTTAATGATAATAAACATGCACACACACTGAACTGAGGGCTTTGAGAAATTACACAGGTCCACACTTGAGGCACACCCTCATTTGAAGCATGGTTATTGTGCAGTTTTATAAAACCTTGGTTTCCTTATCTGGGCAATGAACAACAATTCCTCCTCTTTCAAGAGTTATTTTAAAGACTGAATAGAGTGATTCATACACAGTGCTTGCTTAAAGTAATGACTGAATATTAGTGATTATCTGTGCAATATCCATACAAATCACCTTCATATACTTGATTGCATTCCAGCTCTACTTTTCCCATGGGCAATTTATTTGACCTTGCTATTCACATAACTGATAAAGATACAGTCTTGATCTTTTTCATACCATTTAAGGAAAAATACTAAATAATTAAATGCAAATAATTCATTCCTAAAGTTGACTGGTGGTAGAAAATAGAGCAAGAGTACAAGATAATGCCGTAAACAACATTCACTAATACAATAACAAGATGACAAACACTTTATTTTTCATCTACTTTACTGTAAAATCCTCCCACTTCAAATATTAATGGTACTAAAATTTATGTATTTTTAGTACTTTGCTTGACCCTAAAGGATTTTAAAGGAAGCTTAAATATTTGTGAAGTCAGATATATAAACATTTTGCTTCTCACACTATTGTACTATTGTAAACTGAAGAACACAAATAGCAGAGTTAAACCCAATAGAAAATCCCTTGAATATTTTATTTAATCAAATATAGTTGGATGTGCAGATTTTTTGTGGTTTTGGTGTAATATGCAGATGTTCCAAGGTTCATGTCCCATGGTACACATGTCCTACATAACTTATTTCTCTTATATGTGAGAGACTATGACTATGGATAAAAGGTCTATGGATCAAGTTATGTAAAGTGTTTTGTAATTCCTCAGATTAGCAACAGAATAGTGAGATCTCTGGCTGCACTGGAGGGTAAAAGATGTCATGTTTTGGAGAAGGTCATGTTGCAGGACAGCTTCTTTATGTTGCTTGCAACCACTGATAGAAAACAAACCAAAACACAAAATAGACTCAGGTCATACAACTGCAAGAAGGTGAATTTTGCCAGCCCCCATACATCTTAGAAAGAATCCTTGAATCTTCAGATGCAGCAACAGCCCCTAGCAGCTTCTGCTTTCTGTGTAAGACCAGGAGAGAACTCACCTACACTGGGTCCAAATTTCAGACCCATAGATCTGTGAGATCATACTTTTAAAAGGCTTTAAGAAATATTGTTATGAGTCATATAAAATGAATATACTAATTATCAAGAGAAATAAAACACATGCCAAAGTAGATCTGCTCTCCCTACCTTGAATTCCCTCTCTTTGAATGTTAGTTTTATTTATTTTTTCTTCACAATGCCAGTGTTTGAATGCAGGGTCTTGACCCACAACTTATGCCATATTCTCAAACATTTTTGATTTTGTAATTTTTTGAGTAGGAGCTGGTATTTTTATCCATACACAGGCCTGAGCCCGCATTCTCCTATGCCAGCTTCCTGATAGCTGGGATGGAAGAGAGGCATAGCACCATGCTCAGCCTTGTTGGTTAAGATGGGGGGGGTCTCATTAATTTGTTGTCTGAGCTGGTCTCTAACTATGATCCTATAGATCTTTGCCTCCCGAATTGCTAGGATTATAGACATGGACCACAGTGCTCAGCTCCCAATCCTTGTCTTTTATTCATCTAATCATCCATCAATGGATAATTTCAAGCATTTTGAGTACGTCATGCTTTATCCTCTATGTAAAGCTTAATTAAATTTGCAAACACCCCAAGTGGGTCAGGTGCATTGACACATACTTGTCATTCTAGCTACACAGGAGACACAGGCAGGATCACAGTTCAAGGCCAATCTCAGGCAAAAAGCACAAAACTTTTTCTGAAAAATACAACAGAAAAGAACTGAATGTGTGGTTTGTGTGGTACTTTACTTGACTAAGAAGCATGAAGCTCTGAGTTTAAACTCCATTACTGTAGTAATTTTGTAAAGCAGTAATTTCCTATAATAAATGATCTATTTCTAATGTTTTCCCAATTGTGCCATTCATCAAATATTTTTATTTGGTGAACCAGACACATCAATTGCAAAGGGAGGAGGAAATCATATGTTGCATATTATCCATCTGAGGGCAAAATAAATACATAGTTTCTTTTTATAACTTCCTCATTGGTTGGCCCCACTATTTGCCAAGATAACCGGTTTTTGAGATTCATATTGTTTTGTGACTAAAAGTGCAAAATGGATGGAGTGGAAACAACCCTCAAAATGATTGCATTTTGGATAATGGATTCTACAAATTAATGGAAAAGGACTTGATGTCATCATATTAAAATACTTGTATATGTCTTAAAAGATGTTTATTTTGAAACACTTTCTAAAACAGCTATGTAGAATATGAAAATATTATGAAGCAAATTATAATGTTTTAAGTACATTTACTATGTATTTTAATTTCCATGTAAAAGTAAATGACTTCCAGATAGCATTAACTTACTATTCATACCATAATATTTGTGCTGGAAAAATAATACTAAACAGTTTTAGAGTTTGAAAGTTCGTCTTTTTAGGTCTTTCAGCATTACCTCAAATTATGATCGAAGGTAAATTAATTTGTCTTTTTCAAAGAGCAGGCAGTGAACCAAGGCTTCAAATGCAAGTAATTTACCTACAAAAGATCACATCACTGATGTGATAACCTTCCAAGGCCACTCTGGTCAGTCCATATTGTTATCGTGACCTTAAAACACATCTCTGAATGTTTTGTAAAAAAAAACAAACTTTTGTTTGTTACCAGACTGTATAATTACTTTTATTTGTTCAAATAAAATAAATACACAAGACCTTTCTAGGAAGTTATAACTGAAGAGCTGGAATAGAACTCTATTGAGATGCATTGGAAGATTAGAGATTTTTATAGGAATTGAATTGGACACTAGTCTGTTTCCATGACAACCTTCTCATGTCCATTTCCTTTAATGCTATCCACACCACATGTAGTTTCTTGCTTTGTATTGGATCAAGTCCTTTGATAACAGAGTAAAAGAAATGAATTGAGAAGAAAAACGGGCTCCATACTCTGTTTCTGCTTGCTGAGAAATTATACATGGTCACTAAGTAACAAGACTAAAAAGTCCTTTTTATTATGGCTGTACTCGCTCTGTCATTTTTTTAAATAACAAAAGTGCATCTCAAAGTATTTTCATAAGGTTTATTACAAATCAGTTATTCTTCAACAACTTTTCTACTCTGAAAGCTCCAAATTCCCCTCCTGACATTTACCTTCTATTATAATCCTAGCTCCTCAGTTTACAAAACTTAATTTTCCACTCTCCCAGTCTAGATCATCAATTCAATTTATAGTAATAACCTTCCTATAGCTTCACATACCCCATCTCAACGCTCACCATATGCTTCATGAAGCTGTGGGCACCCTTTCATGTCCTAAACAAGTCTAAACGCTTCCTATGGAGTGTTAGGAATAAGTGGTTTGAAAAAAAATTCTTACTCCCAGCCACAGTGGGACTGAATAGAGCTCATAGGTGCCTATTTATTAATTTTTATTCAATCCTGCAATAAGAATGGCTTTTAAAAGAATATACCTCTCTCACATGTAGCTAATATGTATATGTCTGTGACAGAAAAAATATATCCAATACAAATATATAAAGCAAATAATTCTATATTCTTCTCAGTACTTAAAGATTTTTGTCTATAATTAGGGCTTTTTGCTTGCAGATATACTCTACCACTTGAGCCACATTTCCAGTCCTTTAGGCTTTTTTAAAATTTTACAAATTTTCCAGAAATGTTCAGGGCATGGCCTACCATTTATGGTTCTTTCATAGCTGAGATGACACATGTGTGCCCAGCTTGTTAACTTTTTGCCTAGGCTGGTCTTGAACTACAATCCTTCTGGTGTTCACCTTCTCAGCAGCTAAGATTTTAAGCATAACCCACTGTACCTTTGTTGAAGGGAGGCATAATTCTTCCTAACACCCAGTCAAGTAAAAGATGTCTTTAGCAACTGTTGCAAAAACTCTGTTATGTGATGAACATCATCTCTAATCAACCATCTTATATGTAAACATTACAATGCCCTTTGAATATTTTCTTATTCTTCTTGGTGACTATATAAGCTGCCTATCAGATATCAGTTGTCAATTAATAGGGTTTCTTCTTTAACTCTTTAAATGCTGGGGACCGGTTTCTTGCTCAATACCTTCTGAGAGCTTTTCCAAAAACAATTGATAATCAGTTTCCAAATTCAGTTTTCCTATTGTATGACTAAAGCCTTCCCAAACTGTCTTGTCTCATTGCTCCTGCTTATGCAAAACATTGAGAACAAGGGTTTTAGAATTAGTATCCAAATAGTTCAATCACACAGACTTCTAAGACTCAAAAGTGAGAGCCAGAAGAACACACAACTTCTATGAAACTACAGAATGGCTTTGCCACCCAAGAACTATTGCATTCTCTTCCCTTTTCAATCCAGGATACACACTTCAAGTAAGGCTCAATGGAGTAAGTGCAATGAAATACAGAGCAATATGAATGGAGAAAGAAAGTGGCTCTTGAAATAAGATGTAAGGGAAATAATATGGAGCAAGTGCTTATTCCAATTTCATTTAAAATATTTTCTATAAGCTCTGACAGGTCACCTGCCCTTTTTACTATTAGAGAGCAGAACTGCAACACCTTCACATGCAGGTATACACACACACACACACACACACACACACACACACACACAAATACACTCACAAGTACATACTAACCTTTAGTAAATCAAAGTTTGTCCCCATGCAAACATGATATTTTAACTATATAGGTATCTATGTGAGGTGCTTTCTAATTTGTTGTAGTAATACAGTTTTCGCATTATCAAAAGTATCTGATTGGAAGTGTGGTCTAGTGGTAGAGTGCCTGTCTAGCATGCAGGAAGCCCTGGGTTCAAGGTTCAATTCCTCAGTACCACATACATAGAAAAATCCAGAACTGAAGTTGTGGCTCAAGTTGTAGAGCACTAGCCTTGAAAAAGCTAATGACCAGTGCCCAGATTCAGAGTTCAAGTCCCAGGATTGGCAAAAACAAAATGAAAACAACAACAAACAGTGTGTGATGTGTGTGATATTTTACTTTGTAAGGAAGACTTCCAAAAGCATTCCAGGAATTCCATTAATAATTTTTTTGTAAAAATTGAGAATATATTTCAAAAGGCTTTAAGAGTATCATTTTAGCTCTAATGCCTTACCGAAATGAAGTATAATTTAAGCAGGGGTGATGACAATGATGATGAAGATGACGTTTACAAAGCTAACTAATCAATGGAGTATTTCTTTAGTCTGACTGTGGGCATGATTTCCTCTCTGTATCATAAGGATCTTCTTAGAAATTCTCCTCCTCCAAATTCAATCTGGCCATATTGCCTGTTGCTTCTCTGGCCCCTTTACAAGAACTGCCCTCCATCATCAAGAATCATGGTAGAAAACTGCATTATCTTCAAATAGAAATATTTGAACTTTATAGATAATGGCTTCTTTTATATTATTTACACAAGTAATTATACAACCAATCTGTAGCTAGAAAGTACAAAATCAAACCTGTGTCTTATTTATATGGCTCTTCCATGTAAATTTGACATCCTCCCCTTTGGCATTTTTCAGATGACATTTTTGGGAATCGGCAGATGACGGTGGTTCTGTGTGTCTTTCTGAGCTCTCACCAAGATACCAGTTCTAGCATTGTAGGGGAAAGTTCATACACAAAGAATGATCCTAAGTAAGCTTTAGCACCACAGAGATCTCAGTCAGAGAGGAGAAAGGCAGAAAACCCGGTGCAAGAAGACAGCATAGAGCAGTGCCAGCCACTTGGAGCTGCCACAGAGACAAAGCCTCCCTCTGGAACCTGAGCAGACAGCTTTTCTCAGCAGCACAATCATGCTAGCTCTACAGAGCCTATGCAAACCCAGAGCCAATTCCTAGCCTCATGGAACCAGAAAACACAGCAATTTGTGAATACCTCTGTGGACATTTCCACTTCTGCTCCCAGAGGCATTGGGAAAGAATCCCCTCCCTCACACGCCGAAATCAGCACCAACTTGACTGCTGGCAAAGACCCTGCCAAACCAACTGGAGCCTAAGAAGTGGCCAAAGGTTTTCCCAGAGGCACTTTAGCCAGACATCTGCCCCAGGCGCGGGGCCACACTCCTGGTAAACAAAGCAAAGCCGCTGGTGGCTCCAACATTTTGTTTATTTTTCTGCCCAATCAAAAAACTGATCAAAAAACCACAAAGTCAAATCCCAAGAGAAAAATACTTTTTGAAGTGATTGGATCTCGAATGTAGTAGAGACAGATTTCCTATCCCGTCTCCCGCCCCCCAAAAAAACCTTCCAAACTGAATAATACCCCCCTTTTCTTTCCACCTTTTTTCATTTGCATTTTTATGTGTTCTTATTTATTTTTTGCCAATTTACCTCCACCTTTTTTCCCCCTGCTTTCCTTCTGTCATTGAGGTTGTTCCTAAAAACATTGTGCATAACAATGGTCATTGCAGCACTATTTACCATATCAAAGATATGGAACCAACCCAGATGTCCCTCAGTTGATGAGTAGATCAACAAGATATGGTATTTATACACAATGGAATTCTATGCTGCTATCGGAAAGAACAATATTGCTCCATTTGTAAGGAAATTGAAAGACTTAGAAAAAATCATATTAAGTGAAGTAAGCCAGACTCAAATGAACATAGGCTCAATGGTTCCCTCATTTGTCAAAATCAGTAGAAACCTTGGGCTCTTCTAGCAGAGATCCACAATAGAACAAAATCTAGATACATAAGGCCATATAGTATGACACAAAATGTAAAGACCTCCAGGATATAGAAACAAAAGCCATATAATGAGTGATTGTTGTCCTTAATATACTGTTATTTCTCATCTCTCTTGCTGTCCCTTGGTTATCTCATATTGTTATAATATTTTACCTTGTTATCTGATACATTTTGTATAAGCTTAATTGGTTATTTGAAATAAGAGAGAGAAGGGGGGAAATCAAGTTGTGTGTGGGGGTGGGGAGGAGGGAAATGGGGACCATGACATGAGAAAGGGCATCAATATTTGTGAAGTAATGTACCTTCTATCTGATGACTATAATGTAACCCTTCTATTAATTGCAATAAAAATATATGAATAAAAAACATTGTGAGAGAACTGGGTACAGACTGGATACAAATGATATTTTTATTGATACAGACACCTGCTTTTTTAATCTGTTGGATCTTAACCCTAGTATTTCTAGTCTAAGAACTCACAATTGTGTGGGATCTCCCCCCACCTGTTTTCTTGTTTTTGTTGTTTATTTTTACTTTTTGAAATTTTTATCATTGAACTCTCCTATATATACCTTCCTTTTTTCTTTTTATATCCTTCTTATTACTCTTCTTATTTTTGTAAGTTTTATCTTATTTCTTCTACATTTTTTACTCAATTATTTTACCTTTCTTTCACCTTAGGTCAGTTATCCTTACACTATCCCTTTTCTTCATTACTATATTAATCTTACACTCCTACACTACTCTTTTCTTACCTCCACTCTTATCTTTCATACTGTTTTTCTGTCTCTGGTCCTCTGTTCACCCTTCAATTTTTATAATACATGGATTTACAGATGATGGCTGTTGAGCAGTACTGTATATCTAGGTGCTCAATTATACTGTAGGTCCAGAGGGACTGAAGTATAATAGAGATTGGATTGAGGGGTTTTTTTTTGGTCAAAACACGCTGACTGGTGGTGGTATTAGATTTGTCTGTAAGTGCACAAAAAAAAGAGAGAGTGATAATACAAAGCTAAAAATGTGAAAATCTATTGTCTGGCACCCTAAAGAGCTCTAGGTTGGTTATCTTAAAAATTGTAATCGTGTGCAGTATTAATCTTGCTCCCATTTTCAAATGGGATGAACAAGAAACTCAAGAAAATAGCAAATCAAAGAATAGCATCTCCCACCAATATAAACAGGCAATGGAACAGTCAATGGCAAAACTACAGGAGAGTACTCTATATGCTATACAAATGCAATTGATAAACATGATTAATGAAAATTTGAAAACATATAGAAAGAGATACGTGAGAAAGCCATATCTAAATGAGATGAAACCATGAAGAATGGAATATGTGAATGAGAGGAAGCCATAAAAGAGGCCATAAAAAGGATTTACAAAGAAAATGGGACGAATTCATAGAATCCACAAACAAAATCTGTCCAAACTCCAACAACTATCCAATGAAAGTAAAGCTCTTGAGCTAAACACTCAAATGGAAATCAAGGAGTTAAAGAAGTCCATAGACGATCTAAAACAAGAGAGACAAGGCATCAAAAATAAGCAATCAGAAGCAAGAGAGATGAAGAATAAAGTAGAATGTTTTGATAGCAGGTGAGACAATGCAGAAGAAAGAATCTCTGGGTTTGAAGATAAACTAGTTGTTATAGAGAAAGAACAGAAAATGAGTCAACTCAAACCTAGGAAATAAGATTAAATGCTTCAGGAGGTCCAAGATACAATAAGGAAACCTAATTTAAGGCTAGTTGGTATTGAGGAGGGTCTGGAGAAAGAGGTCAATGGTATTGGAAATATAGTTCAGGGAATCATCTCAGAGAACTTCCCAAATATCCAGAAGGACAGGCCCATCCAGATATAAGAAGCTTTTAGAACCCCAAAGAGACCTGACTAAAAAAGGACATCCCACCACCACATTATAATCCATTCAGGATAAATAGAGACCAAAGAAAGCATTTTAAAAGGAGCCAGGGAGAAGAGAACAATTACCTACAAAGGAAAACCAATCAGAATAACCACAGATTTCTCAGTAGAGACCAGGCAAGCAAAAAGAGATTGGAAGGATATATGTCATGCCCTTAAGACAAATAACTCCCAACCAAGAATACTGTATCTAGCTTAGCTCTCATTCATAACTGAGGGAATAATAAAAACCTTCCATTCCAAGGAAATGTTGCAACATTATGTAGCATCCAATCCAACATTACAAAAAATTCTCAAATATGTTCTACACATTGAAAACCAACAAAAATGTGATACTGACAAAGAAATGGCACATAAAAATCATACCAGCTAAGTACCGGAAGAACTGTCAAGCCACAGGCTGTAATGAAAGCTTTTAAAAATGGCAGGAACTAGTAAATATTTTTCAATCCTAACTCTCAATATCAATAGATTTATCTCTCCAGTTAAACAACATAGAAAAATAAACAAAATCACAGATGAGAATGATATCACGACAGAAATTACAATGATCCAGAGAATCATGAGGAAATACTTTTCAAATCTTTATGTCAACAAATTTGAGAATCTAGAATAAATGGATGAATTTCTAGCCAATATTGACATACCCACACTGGATCAAGAATACCTAACCCAACGAAACAGACCTATTTCAAGCAATGAAATAGAAATGGCAACAAGAGAACTTGCATCCAAGGAAAGCTCAGGGCCAGATGGATTCACAGCTGAATTCTACAAGGTATTCAGCAGACCTCACACCAATACTTTTCAAGCTCCTCCATGAAATTGAAAACAAAGGCTCTTTACCAAAATCATTCTACGAAGTCACTATAACCATCATCCCAAAACCAGATAGAGATTCATCAAAGAAAAAGAACTATAGACCCATTTCTTTGATGGATATTGATGCAAAACTTCTCAACAAAATACTGGCCCACTGTCTTCAGCAACTCATCAAAAAAATATACACTATGCTCAAACAGGATACATCATAGGGATGCAAAGCTGGTTTAACATACACAAATAAATTAATATAATTCACAAGAGAAAGGACAAGAATCACATAATTGACTCAATACATGCAGAAAAGGTATTTGACAAGATCCAAGACCTATTTATGCTAAAAGCTCTGGAGAAACTAGAACTCCATGGAATATTCATCAGTAATAAATGCTGTGTATGACAAACCCACAGCTAGTATTATACTTAATGGCAAAAAGCTAAAGCCATTCCCTCAAAAGTCAGGAACAAGACAAGGATACCCACTCTCTATACTCCTCTTTAACATAGTATTAGAATTCCTAGTCAGAGAAATAAGGCAAGAAGCAAGCATAAAGTGGATTCAAATACAGAAATAGGAAGTGAAACTTTCTGTCTTTGCAGATGACATGACTCTGTATTTAAAGAACTATATAGACTACATTCCCAAGCTGCTTGAGGTGATTCAAAACTTTGACAAAGTAGCAGGGTACAAAATTAACCCTCAAAAATCAACTGCCTGCCTATATGCCAACAATGAGAGGAATGAGGCAATAATCAGAAAAGCAACTCCTGTAGAAACAGCCTCAATGAAAATAAAGTGCCTAGGAATTAACCTAATGAAGAATATAAAGGAGCATTTTGATGAAAACTTTAAAATCCTAAAAATGGAAATTAAAGCAGAACTGAGGAAATGGAAAAACCAACCATGCTCCTGGCTTGGAAGAATTAACATTGTGAAAATGGCAATCTTGCCAAGGGCTATCTACAAATCCAATGCAATACCCATCAATACCCCGAAGTCATTTTTTTAAAAATTAATAGAAGAGGCAGTCCAAAATTTCATATGGAATAAAAAAAGTCCCCTGATACTAAAAACAATTCTTAGCAGAAAGAACAACGCAGGAGGAATTTCAATACCAACCTTTACACTCTAGTACAGAGCTACAGTAACCAAAAGAGCTTGGTTCTGGGACAAGAACAGGCATGAAGACCAATGGAATAGAACTGAGGACTCAGATATTAACCCACAGAACAAGGGCCAATTAATGTTTGATAAGAGAGCCAAAAAATTAGAATGGAAGAAAGACAGCCTCTTCAACAAGTGGTTCTGGCAGAACTGGTTAAGCACCTGCAGAATAATAAGTTTGATAAGATTAACCACCATATGGATCAAAGACCTGGAGGTAAAAGCAGATACACAGAAAACTTTACAAGAAGGAATAGGAGATACACTAGGTCTCCTTGGCACAGGTCGAAACTTTCTTAATAAGTACCAAGAAACACAACAAATCAGAGAAAGTCTGGATAAGTAGGACTTCATTAAATTGCACACCTTCTGTACGGCAGTAGACATAGCTAGCAAATTAACTAAAAAGCCTACAGAGTGAGAGATTTTCACTAACCATACAATGGACAAAGGCCTCATATCTAAAATATATCAACAGATCAAAAAATTGAATCACTCCAAAACTAATCTCCAAAGAAACAACCATCCCATTAAAAGATGGGTCAAAGAGTTAAAGAGAGTCTTCTATGAAGAAGAAATAAGAATGGCCTAGAGACACATGAAGTTATGCTCAACATCCCTGGCCCTAAAAGAAATGCAAATAAAAACATCTCTAGGATTCCCCCTCACTCCAGTTAGAATGGCCAGGATCAAGAAATCTAATAACAACAGATGCTGGAGGGGATGTGGCCAGGAGAGATCACTACTACATTGTTGGTGGGAATGCAAACTCATTCAACTATGGAAAGCCGTATGGTTGTTCCTCAGAAGACTAAACATAGAGCACCCCTATGACCCAGCAATTCCACTACTTAGTATTTACCCAATCATCCAGAAACAAGGACAAACTAAATTCACTAGCACAATGATGTTCATTGCTGCACTATTTACCATAGCAAAAATAGGGAACCAACCCAGATGTCCCTCAGTTGATGAAGTGGATGAACAAGATGTGATATTTGTACACAATGGAATTCTATGCTGCTGTCAGAAAGAACAACATTGCTACATTTGTAAGGAAACGGAAAGACTTGGAAAAAAATTGTATTAAGTGAATAAGCCAGACTCAAAGGAACATAGGTTCAATGGTTTTTCCATTTGTCATAATCAATAGAAACCTTTGGCTCTGTAGCAGAGATTTACATTAGAACAAAATCTAAATACATAAGGGCATATAATATATTGCTAAATGAAATGACCTCCAGGATATAGAAACAAAAGCCATATAATGAGTGATTGTTGTCCTTAATGTACTGTTATCTCTCATCTCTTTTGCTGTCCCTTGGCTATCTCATATTGTTACAGTATTTCACCTTGTTATCTGATATATTATATATATTCATCTTTGGTTATTTGAAATTGGATAGGCACAGGGGAAACAAGACGAGTGGTGGGGGTGGGGTGGAAAATGGGATGCAAGACATGAGAAAGGGTATCAATGTATGTGAAGTAATTCACCTTCTATCTGGTAAATATAATGTAATCATTCTATTAATTACAATGAAAATATATGAAAAAAGACAAAATCATAACAAAAAACAAATAAAACAACAAAAATGACATTTCTGTTGGTAGATGTCAAGTACTATTATAGAGAAACTAATATCTCAGCTTTCTAATATTTTGAAGAAAAGATAAATCTTGAAAATGACCCATTCTAATACTAATTTTTAAGGAAATGTTAAAAAATATCATAAATTGAGTAACATCAGCAAACGAGGTTGAACACAGATTTTTCATGTATATGACAGAAAACGCTCTGATAAGGCAAAACTGAACATGGTCCAGGTGTTTGGCCTAGTGTTAGAATGCTCCTCTAGCATGTATGAAGGCTGAGGTTTGATTCCTCATTACCACATACATAGAAAAAGCCAGAAGTACTTATAAGGCTCAAGTGGTAGAGCTTTAGCCTTGAGAAACTCCAAGACAGTACTCAGGCACTGAGCTTAAGTCCAGGACTGGGAGAAAGAATTGAACAGAATGCAATCACAAATTGCAGAAAGCACAATTCTAAACAATTGCAGACTTATGGAGATATTCTGGTAATGTAAATAATAGTAATATATTATTATATTAGAAATTGTTGAGTATTTTCTCAATTTCAACAAGTTTTTAAATGATCTCTGTAAACCATATTAACAATTAACTGGAGAGACCATTCTTTAAGGATTTTGTTTATTTTATATTTTTTCTTTTTGTCCATATACGAAGTTTGAAGACTAAAACAGCAAAAATAAGGAAAAATTAAGATAAAATCTCCAGAAACAAACATACCATGAGTAAAATATCTTGAGGAATAAGTATAACTTAAGGCCTTTCTGCTTATTAGTATTTTTTTCTTGTGATACTGATGCATGTACTCAGGGAACCTGTTAGCTAGGCAAACTACTTAAGCCTTTCTCCCAGAGATTTCTTCCTGCTTTTATTGATTTTTAGACAAGTTCTAGTGCTTTTGGCCAAGGCTACATGAAAGCAGTGATTCAACTACCTTTATTTGCTGAACAACTGGGATTATATGTGTGTGCCATTGTTCTTGGCCTATTCATCTCATTTCTTGAAGTGACAAGATGAAATAATATGCCTTTATAAGAAAGGTTTACAGTTGTAGATCTCCTTTCAGAAGAGTGAATTGTTTATGAGCAGCAGATATAATTTTTTATGAAGTTTGTGAGCACCTACATTAATTCCCTATGGCTTCTAAAATAATTACAGCAGAATTCATTGTTAAAAATTACAGAAATATATTCGCTCACATTTTTAAAGGTCAGAAATTAGAAATTAATTTGGCCAGGTAGAAATCCAAGTACAAACAGGAAACATTTGACTCTGATTACACTCTAGGGAGAATCCTTCCTTGCTTCTTATGGTGCCTGGTGATTCTGAGCAGGCCTGTTTGAATGTCACATCACTCCTAGATCTGCCTCCATGATGGACACTTTGCTTTCTCTTCTGAGCTTGCCAGAAGTCCCTCTGCCCTGATTTCCCTTGAATAAAGCTGCACACGGTCACACCCATGTGCACCAGGGTGTATATATATATATATATATATATATATATATATATATATATATATATGTGTGTGTGTGTGTATGTGTGTATGTATAAATATACATATATAGGTTACATATAATATATCATATGTATAATCATAGTGACGGGGTTATAGTTATATTCATAAGGTAGTGGGTACATTACTTCTTGAGCATTGTTACCCATTCCCATATTTTTCCTCCCATTCATTCCACGATGTAGAGTTCAGTTCCAACATATTGTCTTGTGAATATTGATGTCACATTGGTTCATCCTTTGTCTTTTGACTCAACAGCTTGTTTTGCCTTCCCCTTTGCTGATTCAAGTAAGCAAATAAATGTATACATAATACACCAGGTAGCAAAGTCAGATAAAGCAAAAACACAGGATAAAACATAAAGAAAAAAAATGGGAGCAGAGTAAAAAATATCTTCTCATAGGACATTTCCTCAAATAATGTCACATACTATCTACAGTGTGTATACTATAGGAGAGCCATAATTTTCTTGAATGAATAATTGAGGCAATTTTGATTTACAGTCATATGAATATGTGTGGCCAATTCCTTCAGAAATCTGTGGAAATATATTCTCAAAGTAACAGTATTAAAAATTGACATTTGGAAAATGATGAAGTCATAAGGAATATATCTCCCATGCAGAAAAAAAATTGCTTATAAAAGAGACTGTAGAGCCAGGCACCAGTGGCTCAGGCATATAATCCTAGCTACTCAGGAGGCTGAGTTCTGAGTATCAGGATCCAAAAGCCAGCTGGGGTCAGAAGTGGTGCTGTGGCTCAGAGACAGCACCCATGCCCAGAATTTAAGTCCAGGATCTGTGTGGGGAAGAGGGGAGGAGAGAAATAGAGTATAGAAAGCTAGCTTATTCCTTGCGTCTTGGAAAATCATGGCTAAAATTTTAAATCCCAAAAATCAGGGAAGAAGCTCACATCAGAAAATGAACCTACTGGAATCTGGATATTGAAATTCTCTGCTTCTAAAACCATGAGATTTACTATCCACTCAATTGACAGAGCAACCCAACCTGACTAAAAAGTTTATCTTTTAGTATAGCTTTAATATATATTTTAGTATATCTTTACTAGCTTGACTATTGTTTTGATGCCACTCCTGGGGCTTGAACTCAGGGCCTGGCCAATATCCCTCAGATTTTCATTGTTGTTGTTCAAGAGTAGCACTCTCATTTCAGCCACTTCTAGCTTTTTCTATTTTTTTTTGAGGGGGTGTTAATTGGAAATAAGAGTGTCACAGACTTTCCTTCCTCAGGCTGGCTTTGTACCTCAGCTCTCAGATTACAGGCTCCTGACTGACTAGGATTATGGGTATGAGTCACCAGTGCCAAGCTCCATCCTACTATATGTTAGGTCTACAGCTTGGAGCATAAGACCAAAAAAGATCAGAGCTCTTCCTGCCATACACTGGATGGAATGGTTTTTGAAATATTTCCTACTGCTATAGAAAGCATGATATGCCTGTTTGCTTCTGGTTTGCATATATCCAATTCATTTAAACATTCAATGAATGGTAGAAGGTCCTCTGTCCTCATAGGCCATTTAATTTCACTTGCAAATTGACTTTTGAAATCCCTGGTTAGTTTTAATTCCACTGAAAAAAATCCTTAAAAGGGAACAAATTACTGTTGAAATAGCTTCAAAATATAATACTTATAAAAATTCAGACTTTAAAATAAATATGTATCTGTTGAATGAATGTATTCATTACAATCTGTGGATACATTGGAATGCATTACTAAAATAAGCTTTCTCTAGGAGTACTTTTAAAAAAGAAACTGTTTACTCTTACCATTTTTAATATATCTGTCATAAGGTTAGATTCTTCATAGGCATAAATAATCAAATTTTAGATGAGGAAAATAAATTCCTATAAAAATATGGTTACTACTAGATGATCTCTTCTATATCTTGCAGGAAACAGGGTTTTAATAAATGTCTAGCGTAAGTTCCCTTTAGGCTTGCTATCTTAAAACATGACTAGGATTCACTCATTGTAATAAATTACATAAAATGTTTTCATGTACATTTTAGCTCTCTCAAGGATTTGTGCCTCTGGGGAAAGAAAAACATTGCCAATGCAGTTTCTAAAATATGAATATTTTTGCATTAGTTTGGATGTAAAAATAAGAACTATAATGTGTATGGAGGTTACTTTGTTTCCTTTTTTGAGTAAAGAGGTGTTTCAATTCAGTGAGAAACACTAAGAATGAATTTTTTATAATTTTGCACTAATAGTTGATTTCAAAGTAAAATGATAATTTTAAACATTCTAAACTAACTTATAGCTCATTATAAATATATTTTATTCACACTTAAAACATACAACAATACTAGGATACCGTGTATGTCCAGTGGGACTGAAAATGACTAATTTTGATATTTACACCTTTAGGATGATGTAAATATTCTTAAAAACATTACTGAAAAATAAGAATGGTATTTTTATGGTATTAGGCATAGCAAAGATATGGAACCAACCCAGATTCCCCTCAGGAGATGATTGGATCAACAAGACGTGGTATTTATACACAATGGAATTCTATGCTGCCATCAGAAAGAATAGCATTGCCCCATTTTTAAGAAAATGGAAAGACTTGGAAAAAAATCATATTAAATGAAGCAAGCCAAATTCAAAGGAACATAGGCTCAATGGTTTCCCTCATTTGTAATAATTAGTACAAACCTTGAACTCTCCTAGCAGAAGATTACAATAGCTAAAAATCTAGATAAGCCCATATAGGATGAGGCTAAATGAAAGGACCTCCAGGATATGGAAACAAGAGCTATATAATGTGTGATTGTTGTTCTTAATGTATTATGTTATTTCTCATCTCTTTTGTTGTCCCTTGGTTATTCTCATATTTTTACAGTATCCTACCTTGTTATCTGTTATATTGCATACACATTATTTGTCTATTTGAAATAGGAATGGGCAGGGGGGAAAACAAGATGAGGGGAGGGGGGAGGGAGGGAAATGAGGACAAAAACATGAAAAGTGGTATCAGTGTGTGTGAAGTAATGCATCTCCTATCCAGTGAATATAAATGCAATCCTTCTACTAATTACAATAAAAATATAGTCAAAAACATTTAAGGCACAAAAATCATTCATTAAAATATAGAAGGTCTTTAAAAGTTTGTATATGAAAATCTACCAAAAAATGTAAAAGTAAGAAAAACCATTTGTAACACTTAAGTTACAGGGTCTGCCTTCCTTCTTCTAATCACTGTTCATAAAAACATGTGAAACTTTATGAAGAGTATATTTTGTGTCTAAATAGTAAAAGCCTTATAATGTTCTATAGCTTTGGATTTAACAAAATGATTTATAGCTTAATTTTTAAGGGACAATATGGATATTCACCAGATTTCAAGCATAAAGCTTTCTCTAGATAACAATAACAATTTGAGAATCATCTCTTTTCATATATTTTTATTGTAATTAATAGAAGGGTTAGATTATATTTGTCAGATAGAAGGTACATTAATTCACATACATTGATACTCTTTCTCATGTCTTGGCCCCCATTTCCCTCACCCCACCCCCACCACTTGTCTTGTTTTCCCGCTTCCCTATCCGATTTCAGATAACCAAATACAAATATATCCGATATATCAGATAACAAAGTGAGATATTGTAACAATATGAGATAACCAAGGGACAGCAAAAGAGATGAAAGATAACATAGTGCAACATAGGACAACAATCGGTCATTATATGGCTTTTGTTTCTATATCATAGAGGTCCTTTCATTTAGCGTCATACTACATGGCCTTATGTATATAGGTTTTGCTCTATTGCAAATCTCTGCTAGGAGAGCCCAAGGTTTCTACTGATTATGACAAATGAGGGAAACCATTGAGCCTAAGTTCCTTTGAGTCTGGCTTACTCCACTTAATATGATTTTTTTCTAAGTCTTTCCATTTCCTAACAAATGGGGCGATGTCATTCATCTTTTGTATTAAATAATGGGATAGCAAATAATTATGGATTATTGATTGAAAATAGGTCTTGTGCTGAGTAAAAGATCAGCTAGCAAGGGAATAGCCCACACTACTTTTTTCATATATTTTTATTGTAATTAATAGAAGGGTTACATGATATTTGCCAGATAGATGGTGCATTAATTCCCATACATTGATACCCTTTCACATGTCTTGGTCCCATTTCCCTCCCCCCCACCCTCACCACTCATCTTGTTTTCCCCCGTTCCCTATCCAATTTCAAATAACCAAATACAAATATATCCGATATATCAGGTAACAAAGTGAGATACTGTAACAATATGAGATAACCAAGGGACAGCAAAAGAGATGAGAGATAACATAGTACCTTAAGAACAACAATCATTCATTATATGGCTTAGTTTCTATATCCTAGAGATCCTTTCATTCAGCGTCCTACTATATGGCCTTTTGTATCAAGGTTTTGCTCTATTGCAAATCTCTGCTAGGAGAGCCCAAGGTTTCTATTGATTATGACAAATGAGGGAAACCATTGAGCCTAAGTTCCTTTGAGTCTGGCTTACTTCACTTAATATGATTTTTTGTAAGTCTTTCCATTTCCTAACAAATGGGGCTATGTTGTTCTTTCTGACAGCAGCATAGAATTCCATTGTGTACAAATACCACATCTTGTTGATCCATTCATCAACTGAGGGACATCTAGGTTTGTTCCATATCTTTGCTATTAGCCCACACTATTGAATGAATCACCAGGTTGGAAATTATTGTAAGTGAGGGACAGATATTTGAAAATGCTTAGACCATGCAGTAAATGGGAAATTATTACATATGCTTCTTTAGCACAAGGAAAATTAAAGTAGATCAAACTGGAAAGTCTGGTGCTTATGAACCTTTGTGTTTTGCATATGATATTTAGAAGTCTGAACTTTTTTCTTTGGTCAGTAAACAACTGCTGATGTCTTTGAATGTAATATAGTTTGAGTGATCGAGTTATGCAAGGCTATATCATGGAGGATAAGATTTTGCATGTTTTTTTTGTTTCTATTTGTTTTGGCATTTTTTTTATTAGTTAGGTTGTTTTGGTTGTTGTTGGTGGTGGTGGTGATGATATTTCTGGTGGTAGTCATGGGGCTTGAACTCAGATCCTGGACTCTACTCTGAGATTTTTCAGTCAAGGCTAGCATTCCGCCTTTGAGCCATAGTGCCATTCTGTTTTTTTTCAGTGGCTAACTGGAGATAATAGTCCCATGGGTATTCCTGCCCAGGCTTGCTTCCAACTGCGATCTTCAGATCCCTATTTCCTGAATAGATAGAATTACAGAAGTGAGTCACTTTCCCCACTTCCCCCACCCGCGATTGATAAGGTATTTCAACCACATAAATGAGAGAACATGTAAGATATGTTTGATATAAATCAAGTCTAATATAAAAGACAGGAGACATTATACCTATAAATCTCAGAATATTGGTGACTAATATTATATTAGGAGTGAAAGCTATTTATGTACAGAATCAAATGTGGATGGCTTTTAAAAGGGAAAAAAATAAAAATCCTAAATAGATGACTATGGATGCCTGTCAAAATGGGAAATACTTAATTAGTAATATATCTCAGAGTCCACTGAGGAGTTGGAAAGGGGTAGAAGGCATGCAGAAATGCTTCTAGGAATTTATATCTTCTGCAGAAACAGAGATCATTCAGTCAGTGTGTATCAGTAAAACATTAACAGTTTCTCAGTGAAATTTAAGTTCTTTTGATTTGTCAAAATTTATACGAAATTTCCCTTTGTTCTAGTTCTTTTGAAAGTATTTAATGCTCCATAGAGTTTTACCAAAGAAAATAAAGCATTTCAAGAAAAATTTGTCACAGGGAGTCATACTTTTTTGAGGGGTGAAGAGGAGGAGGGAGATGCTTGCCCTCAGGCTTGAGTCAGAAACTAGGCAGTGTTTCTGAGTTTTTATACTCAAAGCTCTACCACTTTCACTCCACTTGCAGCTCTCCATGGTTAATTGAAGATAGCAGTTGCAAGGATTACCTGCCTGGAATGTGTTAGAACCACAGTCTTAAGATCTCAACCTTCTGAGCAGCCAGGATTACAAGGCATGAGCCACCAACACCATATTGCTTTGAATCAGATCATTTTATACAATTTTAAAAAGAGCATTTCAAGCCAGGCGTGGTGGCTCACACCTGTAATCCTAGCTACTCAAGAGGCTGAGATCTGAGGATCAAGGTTCAAATCCAGCTCGAGCACAAATGGCCCAGAGACTCTTATTTCCAATTAACCTCTAGAAAATGGGAAGTGGGTCTTGGCTCAAGGGTAGGTTGGTAGCTTTGAATTGAAGAGCTCAGAGACAGTGCCCAGACTGAGTTCAAGCCCCATAACCCATAAAACAGAAGAGCATTTCAAGATGATCAAATGTCAAAGTTAGTAATAATTCTCTACTCTTGGCTTATTTTTATAGTATTTCTGCAGGAGAAAAAAATCTATCAGTTCACATTTACCCCTGCTGATATTTGAGTTTTAAGGATAATATTTTTTAAAGTTCTGAGATACTGAAATATACTTCATAATGCCTATGAGGACATCAGCTGCAAAGGAGAAACAGAGAAAATATGTTTGTAAACAAGTATCTGACTTTAGAAAGTGTTTTCTTTTTTTCCAATGCAAAACATTTTAATAGGTCATTAAATATACAATTATTAGAATTAATTAAATATCACTTATAAAAATTGGTGTATCACATTAGATGATTCTACAAAATAAAAAAACACAAATCACACATTGACAATGATCCCTGCAGTCCAAGAACTTCCCCCCCATCAATAGCACAAATTACAATTAAAAACAAAATGACATTACACATTAAACAGAAGTAATTAAATACATTCATCAAGTACAAGAAATTTATCACTGCTGCTTAAAGTCACTAATATCACAGTTTTAGGTGTGATTTCACATGATTTCAAAAACTTCCAGTAAAGTCCCCATAGTAAAGTTTCGCTGTGCACACCATGTTTATCTGTCGGTGCATTATACATCATAATTAGGACCATTTCACCTCAAAATTAACTTGTCTTGTAAGTGAACACCAGGCCTAATGCTTTCTTTTAGAAATGTATCTGAGTCAAAGATGATGTTAGCATTTTTAGGACTTTTCCTCAAGAGGAAACGGGAGTATCTGACTGTTTCTATGGTCTGGGGGCTACTTAAAAAATTCAAACCTAGATAAGTATCCAAATAGATGCTGCTGCCATGGCAACAAAAAAGCACAGTAGTAAAAACAAAGAGTTAGTCTGAGAATAAAACTCCAAAATCTGTTCTTTTGTAAACTAAGCCAGACAAAAATTTAAACAAGTCCCTTCTAATTAGCCTATAAATATTGCATTGAAGCAAAGCAGATATCACAATAATAGGATTTTATTCAATGGGGCAGCTTTTACACGTATAATGCAGACAAACAAGGCAAGCATCATATTGTTATTAGTTAACATTGTACGAAGAATTTCAGGTGATGTAGATAGGGGTTACAGTTACTTAAGTCAGTAATGACTACATTTCTTTTATTTTGCCAGTCATGGGGCTGAACTCAGTGCCTGAGCACTGTCCTTGTACTTTTCTCAAGGACAGAGCTCTACCACTTGAGCCTCAGTACCACTTCTAGCTTTTTTCTATGTATGTGGTACAGAGGAATCGAAACAGGGCCTTTGAGCATGCTAGGTGATTACTCTACCACTAGGCCAAACTTCCAGCCCCTACATTTCTTTTTGAACATGTCACCTCTTCCCTCACTCTCTCAATTTTTCCCACCTATCCACAAGTTATATAGTTCATTTTTCACAAAGTGTCTAGTGAATATCACTGCTGTATTTCACCTTTTTCTCTACCTATTCTGGGCTCCCCCTTTAGCAAACAAGACAAAAGGAAATGACAAAAAATACAGCAACAATGTTTTGTTTCCCTTTCTTAGAGTTAATTTTGTAAAGTATTATTTTATATGATTTTATGCATATGGCTACTTAGCCTATGTGATCTGTTCCTAAGAATATCCTCCTTTGGTCTATCTGTATAACTGTCTATAGACCTGTGTAAGTTGTATTTTGCCACTGAATTTTTCTTACCTTCCTATGTGTTTACTTGTAGATTTAGGCACATTCCAGCTACTAAGTAAATGGGATTGTATCAAACTGAAGAGCTTCTGCATGGCAAAAGCCATAGCTAGATATATAAATAGTCCATAGAATGAGAGATGATATTTACTAGCTATGCATTAGATAAGGGCCTCATATATAAAATATACATACAGCTCAAAAAATATCCCCCAAATAAACCTCCAAGAATCAATACCCCCAATAATAAATAGGCTAAAGACTTAAAGAAAGAAGGCTCAGGGGAAAAAATGAGAATGGCCAATAGACACATGAAGATATTTGGGTGGATATTTAAATCCGTTCAACCAAAAAACTAAACAAAGGGTTTCAATATGACCCAGTAATTTTATTAATGGGCTTATCCAGTAGACACTAGAGCTATTGACAGTATTTGATGTACATCACAACATTGTTTATCATAGACACGATTTGGATTCAATCCAGATAGTCCCCAGAAGATGAATGGATCAAGAAAGTGTGGTATAGGCACACAATAGAATCCTACACTTCCATCAGAAAGGATATTGCACCATTCATAAGGAAATTGAAAGACTTGGAAAAAGTTGTATTAAGCAAATGAAATCAGACAGAAAACATTTTCACTTTTAGAACTTAAAAGAGAAATGATTGAGGCCATAACTGAAAATAATTAATTAAAGAGAGTAATTAAAAGCAATGGACAACTTGTAATGAAATCAAGTTATGTGTCTGGAATATCAGTAGTTTTATGGATTTTATCATTCTTCAGAGAAAACTTTTAAGGAAATTTTCTGTTTTATAGATAATCAAATATTAAAAATAAGAATGAACTTGCTCATCAGCTGCCTAATAAACAGCAATGCCACAAAATACTATACTTTGATTCTATAGTTCTATCTTTTATTTAATTATGAAGGTTACATATTCATATAAATATGAGTCTACAATGTAAAAATTCCAATACCAGTAAAATCTTCTTTCTAGATTTCTGTATGTGCAGGTTAACTTACATGCCAGATAGATTGCTTTGTATCTCATATAGATTTCAACTCATATGTATAAAGTAATACAGAGAAACTCTAGATGTACCTCAAGTAATAGAGAACCAGATATTTGTGTAAAAGCCAACTAGCAGTGTTAGACACAGAGTTCTCACCACTGCATTTCAACTCTAGCATCAATCAGTCAATCATCTATCAGTAATATTTGGACAATAAAGTAGCCTGACTAGCTTTTGATTTGAATATCTGTTCATTTACTAAAGTAAGATAGTAAGAGTGGCAAATGAGTCATGGCTTACTCAGTCATAATAATATTTTCTCCCTTAAGTAAGAAGCTGATTTAAAAAAAATAAGAGAGAAAAGGTAAATGATTACCTGGTTTCCTCCCATGCCATGACAGTTGAATATTCCCACTTTCTCATTTTCCTTGCGGCCCATGTTGTCTAAACATTGATTGGTTTCAACATTCCTTATCTAAGGGAACAAACATATCAACAAAGGAAGAGTAAAATACACATCCAAGAAATTTTTCTGCTATAACTACATATAGATGGTTAAATAAAACAATACAAGTTTGTTAGTGAAATATTTCCAAGAATATGTTGCTTTAAATACTATTTTTTTCTTTGCTTTTCTAGTCCTGGTCTTACATATTAAACTGCTATTGTAAACATGAACAATAATACCTTTGGAATTAGAATAAAGAGGTATTCCTGTTCACAATTCATCATCAGCGAAGAAGAAACTCTTCTTATGATATCAAAGATGAATATAAACATTAAGGCAGTTTTAAAATTCACTGAAAAACCCAGAGTAGATTGTTGAACTCTACAAGGCTCCAGAAAATAGAACGAAATGACTGTCATACTCAAATTCCTACTCTTTTAGATTGCTTCATCATTGCATGTTCTATTTTGCATATTAGCAAAGATGAATTACTTTGTTTATTTCTGTGACTAAGGCATATTCAGGCATCTTCTTTTATTCCTAGTACTAAATTGAATTGGAAGTGCTTGACCCTACAGAAAACTGTCATAAAGCTAAATGGAATTTCACATTACAAATTCCTCAAAGCAAGATGAAATTGCCACACTTCAGACAAGAGGTTATTGGCTTACAATAGCATACTGTTTTAGCTTCATAATTATCATAAAGTTAATACACATTTGAACCAAATATAGTTTTAAAAGTCATGTACTAAGCTGAAAAATGCCAGCATTATTAAAACAAGAACAGGAACAGGGGAAGAGGGAGCTAAGAAGATGGAAGAGGAAAGGGGAAGGAGGAAGAGGAGAAAGAGCAGGTAGCCTATGAAATAGAGTTTTTCTGATCTTCCTAAGAAAATATTTTTATCTACCTATTTTTCTTCTGAAATTTGTTAGCTCTGACTCCATATTAAGATATCATATTTTGATATTCATTTAGTCAGATTATTTGTCTGTGTCTAGCTAACTATGCTTTTTTATTGTAATGAATAGAGGGGTCAGAGTTACATTCGCCAGAGAGAGGATGCATAACTTATCTATGCTTGTAGATAAGGAATAAGGTTACATGAGAGGATGGGTGAGTTTTATACAATTCAATTTTGCTGTGGTCCAGAACCTGAGGCAAGTACTGGTTTCTGGCACTGGGAAAATGTTATGATTTCCTTTGAGCCACTGATGAGGAAATGAGTAAAATGGACTTCAGAGTTCACAGTTGGTGAAGGAGGTAACCATCTGTACAGTGTTGCCTAGACCGGTTTTATAGGCCTAGACTTTGAATAGAGTTACATTTCTATCAAAAAGAAATCTGATAAACAAATGTATGTACAATTCTTTCTGATGGCAGAATAGAATTTCATTGTGTGTAAGTACAATATCTTCTTGATCCAATCATCTACTGAGGGGTATCTGGGTTAGTTCCATATCTTACCTATGGTAAATAATGCTGCAATGAACATCGTTGTGCTAGTGGCTTTAGTATGTCCTTGTTTCTGGACATTTGGGTAAATGCCAAGGAATGGAATTGCTGGGTCATAGAGGGCTCCATGTTTAATCTTTTGAAGAATCGTCATACTTCTTTCCAGAGTGGTTGAACCAATTTACACTCACACTTATAGTGTGTTAGGGATCCCTCCTGGCCACATCCCCACCAGAATCTGTTGTTATTAGATTTCTTGATAATGGCCATTCTGACTGGCCATTATTTTTTGATTTGTATTTCTTTTTTTTTTTTTGCCAGTCCTGGGCTTGAGCTCAGGGCCTGAGCAATGTCCTTGGACTTTCTCAAGGCTAGAGCTCTACCACTTGAGCCTCAGCACCACTTCTGGCTTTTTTCTATGTATGTGGTACCAAGGAATCGAACCTGGGTCTTCATGCATGCTAGGCAAGCACTTTAACCATTAGGCCAAACTCCCGGCCCCGATTTGTATTTCTTTTATGACCAGAGATGTCAAGCATTTCTTCATGTGTCTTTAGAGAATTCTTATTTCCTCTTCAGAGAAGTCCCTCTAAGTCTTTAGCCCACCTTTTAATGGGATGGTTGTTCCTTTGAATGTTTGTTTTGGAGAGATTCAATTATTTTAGCTGTCGATATATTTTAGATAAGAGGCCCTGTCTGTTGTATGGCTAGTGAAAATCTTCTCTCACTCCATGGGCTTTCTATTTAACTTGCTAGCCATGTCCTTTGTCATACAGAAGCTCTGCAGTTTAATGCTGTCCCGTTTGTCCAAAGTATCTTTAATTTGTTGGGAAGGGGTAAAAACCAGATGATTGGGAGTGGTTTGTGGGAGGGAAATGGGGACAAAAACATGAGAAGGTATATCAATGTGTAAGAAGTAATGCACCTACTACCTGACCAATGTAACTGTAACCCCTCTATACATTATCCCAACAATACAAAATAAATACAAAAATAAAAAATATTTGATAAGATGAACTCTAAGTATAAAATATTTGATAAGGTGAAAAAAAAGAAATCTGAGCAGCAACCAATTAGAAAAGATGAAACACACAGAATTTTCAGGAAAAGTATTTATGTTCTCAAAAGCAAAACATAGACCATTAATATATTGCTCAAGGCTGTACTAAACCTGATTTAGATTGGAGGAAACAGTTTAGAACCAAATTTTCCAGGCTATCCTCTGGAAAATATTTGGGAAGGTAATAGTCAACAGATTTTATAGTTTATAGAGCTAAGGATCCTATATCTAATTGGGTCAGATTGCATAGCACTGAGCTGAATAATTTTTAAATCTGCATCCTAACTTCATAACTGTATGTGAGGAACATTTTTCTAAGTGGTACTTACACAGAAATTTGTTGAATTGTCTGTAGGATTTTACGTATTTGTTGGACAATAGCAATCTCAAACTGTATTAATGGAAGTAGTATTAATCAGATAGTAGCATTTTAAAGGAATGTTTGATAGGTGCACAACCTCCTATCTGTGACAAATTAAGAATTTAAGAAAGTTACTCAAATAAATTGCCTTCAGTTACCACCTATTATTGATCATCTTTGTATAATGCACAAATTTAGTATTGTTTCCACGATTTCATTAACTCAATCAAAAATCTTTACTGGAAAATATATAGTTTATGTTCAACAGTAGGCTTAAACACATAGTATTTGTCTTCACATGAGAAAAATCATGCTTTAGAATGAATAAGTGCAACCAATAAATCTGTAATAATGTGGGAAAAGTAGAGAAAACAACAAATTGGTGCCCTTCTGAAAAAAGAATCAGAATAAGAGTACTTAAGAGCACAACACATGGAAACACATGTAATTCAGAGGGCAGCCATATTTCCATATATGGAAAAGCATTCCAGGAAGATGACTAGCTAAACAGGTCCTGTAGTTGGAAAAGGCCATAGTGATAGGCTAACAATGTGGCTAAAAAGAGAGCAAGGGAGCTGTCTGGAAAGATATTCAAGACTAAGAAATGTACAGATTCCCAAGCATTGGAGTATTATCATGATATACCAATAGCTTATTCCACCTAGAATGCAGAGAACAGGTTAGAAATTAGTGAGAGCCTGTAGTATTCTGGCCAGCATGATTGTTTGGAACTAAAGGATAATGATGACAAATTAAAGGTGAAATTTGGGATTGTTTCCAAAGCAAAGCTATATAATTTTTCAGTTAATTTACATAAGACATAGCAATGAAAAGAGATTTTCAGAAGTGTTCAAAGTTTGGTCCTGGAAAATTATCAAATGGTTTCAGCTGTTTCTAGCCTGTGGGGTTGAAAACCAGTTTGGCAGATCACTAGCTCTTGCTGACACAATTTTTCTGTTGAGAATTTATAAGGTGTTGCTAATTTATTCCTAATATAAAGGATAACTTTTGACAATTCTGGTGATAATCTGTGATCTGTGGCCTTATTTTCAAAAGCAAGCTATTTTTTCCTTATAGTCTAATAGATTGTTATTTTTTATTTTTTGTTTCAAAATGAAAAAAGCAGAAGGGTTACAATTATATCAGTCAGGTGAAAAATACATTTCCTTTGGACAATAGGTTTCACCAAAACATATCCTCATATTTTTATTATACATTAATCATTTAGGTAAATAATATTTTGTATCATAATGTATTTTCAATTTTATTTTCAGAAAATGTCTCTGAATCTGAATTATAAATAATAAATTTGCTTTATTATTTTCATTTTGTTATTTAGAAATTAAAATTTTTAATATTGGTGATTCTTCTCTACATATTGTACTTTATTTTTCTGTCAGTCATGGGACTTGAACTCTGGGACTGGGTATTGTCCCTAAGCTCTTCAGCTCAAGGGTACCATCCTACCCCAGGAGCCTCAGTGTCAATTCTGTTTATTTCGAGGTTAATTGGAGATAAGAATCTCACCGACTTCAGACTTTAGTGCCCATGCTGGCTTTGAACCACAGTTTTCAGATCTCAGTGTCCTGAATAGCTAGGATTACAGACATGAGCCATCTCACATATTGTATTTTTGATATAAAATTCAATTTCATATATGTTTATATCTTCTTTATTAAAAAATAAATTCTTTTTTTTTCTCTTGTAAAATTCTTATCACTCAGGTGTACTATTTCTCTTAATTTTTTAATTATTACCCAGCACCAGTGGCTTACACCTGTCAGCTACTCAGGAGGCTGAGACCCAAGGATCACAGTATGAAGTCAGCCCAGGCAGGAAAATCTATGAGACTTTCATTTCTTAACTACCAAAAAACTGGAAGCTTGTGGAGCAAAGTGGTAGAGTGCTAGCCTTGAATAAAATGCTTGAGAACAGTGTCTTGGCCCTGAGGTCAAGTCCCATTACAGAAAAGGAGGACGAGGAGGAGGAGGAGGAGGAGGAGGAGGAGGAGGAGAAGAAGAAGAAGAAGAAGAAAAGGGAGGAGGAGGAGAATTTATTAATTTCTGGCAATGATACTCACAAGAAAATGAATTGGAAATGAACCTTACAACTTGAGGGAAAAAATCTAGGTTGGGGAGAACAATGTTTGACAAGAAATGTACTCATTACCTTTCATACATAACTGTAATCCCTCTGTAAATCACCTTGACATAAAATTAAATTAAAAAAACCCCAAAAAACAGAAAATGAGGTTTTATTTATTTATTTATTTATTTGCCTATCTTGGGGCTTGAACTCAGGGTCTCAGCACTCTCCTTGGGTCTTTCTCAGGTCTAGAGCTCTACCAATTGAGCAACAATACCACTTCCAGCTTTTTCTATGTGATATACCAATTCTAGCTTTTTCTATGTATATGGTACAGAGTAAACAAACCCTGGTCTTCCTGCTTGCTAGGCAAGCACTCTACCCCTAGGCCAAACTTCTGGTCCAGGTTTTAATATTTTTATTTAAAACTTTTACATTTGAGGATCTCATTTTAGATTTTGTCTGAACTTGACTTATACTGTTATTTCTATATTCTGTAATCTAGGGCATTTGTTTCAGTTTCTATTGAATAATTAGATTGCAATTTTGCTCTGTTTTGTGAGTGGAAAATTGTAGTGTGTTAACATTTAATATTTTACTCTTTATCCCCAACCTTACATCATTCATTCTTTTGTATTATTATTTTCATTTATCTCTTCCACATAAAACCAATTTTTCTGATCTTATTAGTGGGAAGGTTTAATTTGGGGACCATTTCCTTCATATACTTGTTATTTTCTTGTCAAAGATGTTAATTACTTGTTTTTTCAACTTGTTGCTTTACTACTGTTCTTTCTTTTTAATGGGAAATTCAGAGAAATTCATCAATGTGTCACTGCAGAGAACATTTTTTAGAATTCCAGAATGAACTAATTTTGATGAGGAAAAGTCTGCGCTAGTTTTGGCATTCTATAACTAGTCATGTTATGTGATTCTGCAGTTTCTAGACATATAATAAGTTATGTTTTTAGAACACACATTTACAAAGATGGTACAATACAGAAAGTCCCCTTTAGCCTAACCTAAATGGGAGAATGATGACAGATGATGATAGGCAGTTTAGATAGCCTATATTCTGGTGACTCATTGTCAATATCTGATAAGGCTTTAAGCAGAGCATAAGGCCTAGATTGTTTCAACTTTTTTTTATTTTGTCAGTTCTAGGGCTTGAACTCAGAGCCTGAGCAATGTAATTAGGCTTTCTCAAGACTACTAGTTTTCCACTTGAGCCACAGCACCACTTTCAGCTTTTTCTATGTATGTACACCAAGGAATTGAACCCTGGTCTTTGTGTATGCTAGGCAATCACTCTACCACCAGGCAAACTCCCAACCCTGTTTTAACATTAATTGGTTGTGAGATTTCTTTGTTTACATGCGGCCTTCTAACTGTTGGAGATAATTCTTAATTGACTGCGAGTATTCTTTATGTGTGTGTGTTTTTTTTATTAAAGATTTCTTTACATCGTGTTTCAAATGACATGTTTAACAAACAAGTATTCAAGAAGGGAATCTCTATATACAATCATTGCCACTTAGATTTTAGAACATAATTAAAATAAATTGTATTTTATTGTTGGATAAAGTACAGAGGGGCTATAGTTACATTCATTAGGTAGTAGATACATTACTTCTCAAACATTGATATCCCTTCTCATGTTTTTGTCACTCTTTTCCTTTTTTTGTACTGCATTTTGATGTTGGAAATTGAAAAGCATTTTCCATGTTTTTCTTCCTTTCAGTAGTGGGAAGGTTTTAAAAATCATTTCTACAATACTGTTTTGCTCCCTCTGCTGGCCTCTAAAAGGAAGTATCAGAGGTATCTCCAGTTCTAAAAGAAAGTTGTGCATATCCCACCCACCGTCATTCTTTACCTTTCAAACAGCCATGTAAAATACAATTAAAGACAAGACTATATAACCTTAAATGTTTTAAAAGCTTTAATTACTCTCTGCTTAAACTCTACACTATGTAATCTGTTACTATTTAGGTCAGTCCCACTGAGTTTCATTTTACATGTAAGAAAGGTGTTAAGTGCATTTGTTAGGAATTCTAAAGTTACAAATTCATTTTCCGTAATATGATTACTCTGATGGATATTCATTTAAGTATACAATCTGATGACCAATTTGAATAAACCAGAAGACACATATTTAACATACCTAATCTGACCAAAAAGCCACGAAGTACTGATTGTAGAATTTTAAAGTTCGTGTTATAGAAACTTTTAATCTTCTTCACAAAAAATAAAAATTTGAGAAAAATAAACAAGCAGATCACGACAATAACACCAAAAGCTATAGTTCTTAGCAAATTTCAGTCACCAAAAACAAACAAAAAACTCTGCTATGTTGTTTGTTGAGGTTGTTGATATCAATATATACATTGGTTTAATGTAAGGTCTGCTGAAAGGAAACTCTGTGCAGTTCAGGAGAAGAGGGTTTATTATGTGAGGAAAGGGCAGACCTCCTGCTCCCCAAGATGGAGTCAGGTAGAGGGAGAGGGCTTATGGAGGAAAGTGAGAGATTATATAGAGGGAGGGATGTGACCACAGCAGAAGTGGATATGATCTCAGAGCATGGGGAAACAGCTCATACTGGGAGACCTCCCACTGTCCCCAGGCATGCCAGTTGTCAGGGTTAGAGATGGTGGGTGGGGATTTCCAGGGTGCAGGGGGAGAGAGCCAAAGGAAGAAGTCATTTCCTCCAGGGGGACCAGTTATAAAATTAGAATCAATTCAAAAACAAAAAGTCAAACTTGTTTTTCTATAATAAAAGTAGTTCATTTTTTGTAATCAACTTATCCACTCAGCAGTCCTCTAGGTTAACAACTGATGAAAAATGACATATTTTGTTCATAGCTGTGTATAGATATTTATTCTGGGAATAAAATTAGCTGCTGGGACCTGTGAGCTTAGAAATAAAATTGTGGGCAGAGAAAATGGCTAGATCTGTGTGTACAATGAGGCTTTCATATTGGTTAGCCTATTAAAGGGTCAGAACACTGTGCACCTAGAAATAAATCTGATTACCAGAGAGGATATGAGCCTTTAAGCATTTTATCTTTTGTGCTGTGCCTAACTGATTTTATCCTTAATCCATGCAGCATAGCAGCTTTATAGACTAGATACCTATTTTTAGTTGTTTAAGCACTCTCTTCTAAATTATTTAGGAAGTAACAATATATGCACATGGGTATTAACTAGTTGCAATGGATATACGATGTTAAGAGGAAAAGAAAATGCTGAGGTCAAGTACACAATACAAAATGCATAGATAAGCATCAAAACATCTTCAGGAAGCATGCAAATGAAAACTGTAAGCCCCAAGAATTAACTCACTTGGCCCCAACAATATTCTTCTCTTTCCTTTTGTCCTCTGTTATTACTTTGCTTCAAATAGCAACATAATAATTTTTCAGAAAGTCATTCATTTATACCCAATATAAAATATGTACTAAGAAATTACTTTAGAATGTCATTTTCAATCTTGTATTTGAATTCATTTTTATATTCACAAAATCAGAACCTGGCATGTTAAATCTACATAAGCTAAAGGGCAATTTAAAGGAGACTTTAATGCTGGAAAGAGCTCAACCTCTTTGTTCCATTATGATCTGCTTACTGAGTCTAAATGCTACATGCTTCATTAAGTTACTTAAAGGTTTTAGTTCAAAGCAATTGCACAGCTCTTAACTTCCCATTGGAAATTGCTTATAACTCACAACCTAGGCAAGTAATATTTCAATTATTTGAGCAAGATATAAACAAACAAGATTTTAGATGTTAGCTATCATGGAATTTACTGGTTTATTTTGTAGATATATAATAGAGAAATTGAGTAGACTATCTGCCTCTAAAAACTCCAATGTAACAGAAAAATTATAAAACATGAAAAATGAATATTTTTGCTTACCAATATATAACAATATTAAATATAGAGAGCTTTTCATTAAATAAACATTTAAGAATCCATGCAAATCTATAACATTGTTAGAACCTAACAATTTTACAGTCAATTAAGGAGACAAATATATGAACATAGTATGAATAATGTATTGTTTAAATGACAAGTTCATAGCAGTTGTATGATTTTTGTGAGTCAATTAGATGAGAAAATAAATTCATGTTTATAGAAAGGTAGCTTTTGACATTTCTCCAATAATGATAATGATAGGAAGAAATGAAAATGCTTAAACAAATGTCTATTTTTCCATTAGCAGTTAAATGCTAACTTATTATCAATGTCCATTTTGAATTACATATACATGACAACAGAAATTTGAACTGAGAAATAGTGCTTGGTAAATTTGTCACTTGGGTTTCCATAGAAACATGCTGGATTGGCTTATTTGAAATATTTTTTTTAAAGTGGAAAACTACAGTAAGTTAGTATGCCAGGAAGGACAAACTATATGTTACAAACTTGAAGATTTTATTTGTTTTTATAACAACAGTTCTTAGCACACCAATAAGCTCATGGAGGCCATCTTTAATTTCTACCAGCATTCTTCACCTCTTTGGTTATTTCCTGCCATACTACCCTCCTTTTAGTAGATGGGCTTAAGAGTAGAAGGTTGTCTTCATTTGCTTTGTGCCCTTTACATATAGCTTAAGATTCATCTCAAGCTCTTATTTAATAAAAATATTTTGAATGAATAAAATATAATAAAACAAGCCAATTTCTCCTTCCAATTATAACTAAAAGTAGGCTTTACTATTGAACTAGCAAGTATTTGAGACCTGACTTCATAAGCCAGGCACACAAACTTTCTGCATATCAGTTTCTTTATTATTTGTGGGATAATGGCAAAATCAGTCTCAGAGTTATTGTTGTTATAATGGCATTTACTGGAGTTTGTTGGAGATGTCATTTAAAAACAATATAATTCATATAAAGTATCTAAGACAATTTTAACATACTAAGACATAAATATTAGCAAATATAAAATTTATTATACTATAAATTCTTGGGCTATTAATATTTCTTGCTCATTAATGTGCTGGGTGCTCTGATTTCAGCCATCATTGTAACCTTGTATTATACTTTCATTCTGCAGAGCAAGGTACTGAGAGGACTCAAAGTACAATTGTACCATTTACTTTGGAAAGTGAATGGCAATTGGAAGTCTACCTCACTGGAGCCCACGTCTTAGGATTTTCCCAATATACTATGCTACCTTCCCTGTACATACTTAAAATATTCTGAAAAAATAGAATCTCTCAATTTAAATTTCTTTAGGAAGCATTTTTATAAAGGATACCTCACTGATCCATTAAAGATGACAGCTAATTCCAAATCAGTATACTGTCAAGAGAAATTTAGCTAGAATATATATATATATATATATATATATCAGTTGATGAATGGATCAACAAGATGTGGTATTTGTACACAATGGAATTCTATGCTGCTGTCAGAAAGAACGACATTGCCCCATTTGTTAGGAAATGGAAAGACTTAGAAAAGATCATATTAAGTGAAGTAAGCCAGACTCAAAGGAACTTAGGCTCAATGGTTTGTCATAATCAGTAGAAATCTTGGGCTCTCCTAGCAGAGATTTGCAATGGAGCAAAACCTTGATACAAAAGGCCATAGAGTAGGACGCTGAATGAAAGGATCTCTAGGATATAGAAACATAAGCCATATAATGAATGATTGTTGTCCTTAAGGTACTATGTTATCTCTCATCTCTTTTGCTGTCCCTTGGTTATCTCATATTGTTACAGTATCTCACTTTGTTACCCGATTTATTGGATATATTTTATAAGGTTATTTAAAATTGGATAGGGAAGGGGTGGAAAATAAGATGTGGGGTGGGGGAGAGGGTAATGGGGACCAAGACATGTGAAAGGATATCAATGTATGTGAATTAATGCACCTTCTATCTGGCAAATATGTAACCCTTTTATTAATTGCAATAAAAATATCAAAAAATATATTTATTATATATATTTATTTACTTTTGAAGGCAGTAAATTATGTTTCCTTGGTGTAGTGCTGCAAGCATAGCACTTGATATCTGGTGATTTTTTTAAATTTAGAAATAAGTAACTAATTTTGTTTTAGAGCCAGAAGTCTTTATCAAGAGCTACCTGGTGGACCCCATGATTTCCCAAAACATCATGTCTGCTTGTATGTTTGTCACAGACATGCTTATAAAAAGACCTGGAAATACTTTAATTAAAAAAATGGAATTGTTATTAATTTTTTATTTTTTAATTGCCAGGGTAATGTAAAGAGGGGTGACAGGTACCATCACCAGGTAGTGTGTGCATTACTACTCACACATTGATACCCTTCTCATGTTTTTGTCCCAATTTTCCTCCCCTCACTCCTCCCAATCATCTTGTTTCCCCCCCCTTCCCTTTCCTATTTCAAATAAACAATTAAACATATATATAATATACCAGGTAAAAAAGTCAGATAGATGAACAATATGAGATTAACTAAAGGGCAAAAAAAGAGAAGAGAAATAATGTAGTGCATTAAGAACAACAATCACTCAAGATAAAGCTCTTGTTTCCATATCCTAGAGATCCTTTCATTTAGCCTCAACCTATATGACCTATGTACGTAGATTTTGACTTGTCATCCTCTGCTAGGAGAATCCTAAATGTGTCCTAAGCATTACAAATGAGGAAAACCATTGAGCCTATGTTTTTTTGGATCTGGCTTACTTCACTTAGTATGATTTTGTCCAAGTCTTTCCATTTCCTTACAAATGGGCGATATCATTCTTCCTGATAGCTGCATAGAATTCCATTGTGTATTAGTACTACATTTTCTTGATTCAGTCATCTACTGAGGGGTGCAGTGAACATCATTGTGCTAGTGGCTTTAGTATGTCCTTGTTTCGGGATATTTAGGTAAATGCCAAGGAGTAGAATTGCTGCATCATAAGAGAGCTCTATGTTTAGTCTTTTGCGGAATTGCCATACTGCTTTCCGTAGTGCTTGAACGAATTTACACCAACAGTGTACTAGGGATCCCTCCTGGCCACATCCCTGACAGCACCTGTTGTTATTCAATTCCTTGATAATGACCATTCTAACTGGAGTGAGGTGGAATCTCCAAGTTGTTTTGATTTGCATTTCTTTTATGGCCAGAGATGTGGAGCTTTTTTCTTTTCCTTTTTTTTTCCTTTTCTTTCTTTCTTTCTTTCTTTCTTTCTTTCTTTCTTTCTTTCTTTCTTTTTTTGTGGATCATGGGGCTTGAACTTGGCCAGGGCACTGTCCCTGAGCTCTTCAGCTCAAGGCTACTGCCCTACCACTGGGCCTGGACATTGTCTCTTAACTCTTCAGTTCAAGACTACTTCCCTATCATAGATCCAAGCTCCACTTCCCATTTTTTAGAGGTTAATTAGAGATAAGAGTCTCAAGTCCTTTTGTGCCTGACTGGCTTTGAATCTTGATCCTCAGATCTATCTCCTGAGTAGTTAGGATTGCAGGCATGAGCCACCATGCTGGGCTATGTGGAGCATTCCTTCATGTGTCTATAGACAATTCTTGTTTCCTCTTCAGAGAAGTCTCTCTTTAAGTCTTTAGCCCATCCCTTTTAACGGGATGGTTGTTTCTTTGAAGATTTGTTTTGGAGAAATTCAGTTTTTTTAGCTGTAGATATATTTTAGATATGAGCCCTTGATTGTATGGCTCATGAAGATCTTTCTCCTACTCTGTTGGCTATTTAACTTGCTAGCTATGTCCTTTGCCACATACAAGCTCTGCAGTTTAATTCAGTCCCATTTGTCCAAACTTTCTTTAATTTGTTGTGTTTTTGAGTCTTTATTAAAAAAGTTTTGAACTATGCCTATTCCTTCTTATAAAGTTTTCAGTGTATCTGCTTTTACCTCAAGGTCTTTGATCCATTTGGAATTAACACTAGTGCAGGGTGACATAGATGGATCCAACTTTAGTTTTCTACCTGTGCTTAACCAATTCTGTCAGTGCCATTGTTGAAGAGGCTGTCTTTCCTCCAACCTATTATTCATCTGTTTTGTTCTTAGACTACAATGGGAAAATATTTTATAGCAAGAACAGGAAAATGTGTGGTTTGTAAAAAACCAAACTGTGCATTAAAGAGATGATTGTGTAAACATCTTATTGGATATCTCAAGTGGACTGTGGCACCTAACATCAGAATGCTCAAGTTTATAAAAACCCTCAAATAAAAAGATTTCCTGCAAAGATATAAATGCAGATACTCAGGAAATATAGATCTGCCCATGAAACCAAGAAGGATACAATGCAAAAATGAATGGCCATACTTATTTTAAGTATTGAAACATGTTATCTATGTTTGTATATTTATGATGATAACATAATTGTAGCCATGGGTATTTCTAAATAATGGGTTTGGAAAAGAGTGGTACAGATCGATTGATGTTTAACCACTTTTATAATAACTACAATGCAGTTTTCAAACACTTTCTGATATGGGAAGTTTATAATATCATGGCACATTGCAACATGATCAATGCTGAAGCAGGTATGAGAGTACAACTACCTCCTGTTAAGCCAGACATAAATGATATTCACAAGTATATAATTGATGTTATTACTTTGACTATTGAATTTTTTGTAAAGTATATCTATTTTTGAAAGAAATATTACCTATGTTATCATAAATCTGGCTAGTGTTACATTATTTAAACCAAAGATAAGGCTTTAAAGTTTTCATATAATTTTCAGGATAGTGAATATTAATTTCTATAACCCATATAAACAAAACCTCTCAGTGTTCATTAAAATTTATATGTGAGAAATCTCATACTTGATAACGATTTTAGAACTATAGATAAACAAGAAAACATTTGCTTCATCTTAGTTTTCCCCTCATTTTGCAATTTTCTGTGATGAAGACTTTATGGGTCCTTGAAAAAATGAGAAGTGATTTTAAACTACATCTGTTAAAAAAAAAACCCTTACCGCATTTTATTCATAAGGAAAATTGAGTGCTTTAGAAATTGCTCCATTTGCAAAATATATTTATAACGTAACCAACATAAATAATTCATACCTCACCAAGTGAGTAATAACGCCTTGGGATCTGGGAATCCGGATAGATGTTTTCTAGGTACCAAGAAAATGGCTTACACTGCAGATTTTCTCTTAGTGTTTTTCTGACTGACACATCTCCATAATCCACTTTGACAACACCTGGAAGTTTTCAGAGAAATGCAAATAAGTTAATGCTATTTTCACTAAAGCACTATGCCATTTTCTTCTTTGCCATCCATTTTTTTCTGTAATTGCAATCCCATCAAATTCAATTGCATATATAGTTGCTACTATATTGATTTTCTTGCAACCATCAAATTAGTACATTAAGTAAACAGAAAAAACAAGTCTTCTATTAGTTGTTATTTTTAAGATGCTAATATTTATCATGAAATACTTATAATCCTTGGAATACATAATCACATAGATGTGAATTTGGTATGATTTACCATCTGATATTCAAAATTTAACAACTGTGAAGCATGTATGTTTCTTTTTAATAGAAAATTAAATGATTTTATTCATGCTCATATTTTCCATATAGATTTACAAAGGTACCATTTTTTAATGATAAATTTACATAAAATAACCATTTATACATTGCATATATGTGTTCTAGCTCTGCCTCTTTTATGAACATCTATCTTGATTTACTAGTATTTTTAGTATTTTTATTTTATGGTTGAGTACAATCCACTTAATATATCTAGAAAGTTTAATGAATCAGCATAGAGAAATTAACACAAATAGACACAAATAAATTCATGTGTACATTGAAATTGCTCAATTTTATTTTGTAATAGCTGAATATTTTAAATTTTACATTTTATTGAATTCCTTAAATACATACTTTCTTTGAGTAATATAATAATGTTCTAATTATTATGTAAACTATATCGTCATAAAATAATTTTCTCATTACCAGTAATAAAAATAAGTGAAATGGTTGTATAAAAAGTTATATAATGTTACTTATTCATAAGCCATTTTGAAAGGATTTAGATTATTTAAGGTCAGTAATTAATGAAATTTTGTCACAGAAAAAAACCCAGCAAAAGTAAAAAGTGGTAAAGTGGTTATGACACTATATCTCAACCAAATATCAAAGCCAGTTAAGTCTACAAAGGAATTATAAACAATTATAAGCATCATAAATGCTTGTTATAAATCACATTATAGTTTACCATTTTTGGAAGTGAGTCACACTCTCAAAGCATGATACACACCAGTGTATCTCCCTTTTTCTCTTTGAAATTACTTTAAAAAACTATATAACATGATTGTTAGACTGTATGATGATTACACTATTTTTTTCAGAGAAAAAAAGGTTTTAGCTGCTGTTTGATCAGAAAAAAAACAAAGCCTGTGGCCTTACAAATAGATAAATATTTAATTTCATATGTTTTCTATCTAGAACATTGAAATTAGTAAAACATTCAAAGGAATAGGTTCTATCCATGTATTTAGAAATTGCCATGTAAAATATTACATTTTGTGACTGGAAATGGTACAATACATTGTTTTCAAAATGTTATATAGAGATAGCATCTGTTTATAGAAAGAGAAAGCTCTGTACCCTAACAGAACTAAATTTCACAGTTAAATGCCTACTGTTTTGTTTTCATTAAATTATAGTTTATTTAAATTACATCATTCTCTCTTTCTCATTGCATTAAGATTTAGCAGTCCAGATTTCAGATTTTTTTCCTCTGTCCAAGTATTTGATGAACAAATTCCTGGTTTACAAGTTCATTTGCTTATCATTTACAATAACATTAATATTGCCAATTTATGATGTGGCAAAGGGTGCTGGATAAAGAAGAAATTGAGAAGTGAGAAAATCTATAATGTTCCTGGACCAACTACTTCTAATCTGTCCTTTTGCACTGGTTGAAGAAACAGTGTGATAGACTTTATAATTATATTATCTTTAGAAATACACAATACTGCTACTTTTGTTATTATCGGATGAGAATAGCTTTCTCTCCCCCTACTTACATTTTCTTATTTAGAAATGAGATATTATGTAGAAGATAACAACACTTACCAAACACTTTATACATACCTTCACACTTCCCAAACCCCTCCAGTCAGGTAGTAATACACAACTGGTTCTGCTAATGAGCAGTGGGGGAAGGGATGTGTGTCACATCTAATCTTATATGTTGAAGTACAGCCATTACGAACTACAGTTTTCTCCACTACAGGGACAAAAGAGGTCTGTGTCCTCAATCAGACAGCAATCAAACAGCAGGATCTTTGTTGCACCTACATGATTTTAGTGACTATGGAATAAAACTTGGATTAAAATATTCAAGACCATGGCAGGAAATAATATCTCATTTGTTTCCCAAACTCTTTTTCTTTTTTATTTTGCTGCTGGTCTTGTGGTTTGAATTCCAGTGCATTGTCCCTGAGTGTTTGTATTCAAGGCAAGCTCTATCACTGGAGCCACTCAGAGTTTTGTGGGTGTGTGTGGTTAATTGAAAATAAGAGCCTCATAGACATTCCTTCCTGGGCTGGCTTTAAACCATGATCCTAAGATGTCAGTCTTCTGAGTAACTAGAATTACAATCTTGGGCCACCTGCACCCGGCTTGTTTCAATTTGTCCTGCGGTTAATTCTTAGTAATTTCCCTATGAACTCTAGTAGGCAACTGAAACTGGACAAGCCCAAAATTTGATTCTTCAACTTGCTTCATCTTTAAGGATCTCCATTTTCATAATTAGCATACACATAAGAACACACATATATCCATCTACATTCTCAATGCAACGTGACAAGTATAATTGTCATTAATCACCTTCTCTCACACACAAACACACAAATTGTGTGTACAAATTTATCAGCAAACCTATTGACTCTTACTTTACAACATTTACTGGTTTTATCTTTCTACCCTCTCTCATCAGTACCTACACTAGCCTTGCAATAATCTACTGGATGGTGTCCATGACATCTTACAATTCCCCACCTAACATTAGATCATATGTTTAGAATATCTATTAAATCATGTTATTCCTCTATTTAAAAGCACTAAATTCCTTTCTATTCTACTAAAAATGACTGAGCAACTCTTAGTTCCCAAAGATTCTCATGAAATACATCTTGTCTTATATATAAATTCACCGTTGTCAACCATATTGGATTTCTTTTACTTTTCTTCCCCCTCCCAAATATGCTAAAGTCTTTCTCTTAAAATAGGAGTTCCAAGTGTTGAATTTTCATTAATCTTTTATGTTGTATGGAATAGTATTAATCTTTAACTTTTACAAGTTTTCCTTTACTTAACCAAAGTTTCTGTTCAGACATACTTTTCCAGGTCTTGCAAAGTTGAACTATTCTGTCAATCATCCCTGATTATGTTGTATTTCCCTGTTTTGATTTTCCCCTTGATATTCACTAATACCCAACATTTTATCATTTAATTTATTCATTCCTTCCTCAGTAAGAATGTTTGCTCCATTATTTAATCCCTTGAAAACTAAGATATCCCTTCTGAGAATATATGGTAGGACATAGTGAATACTAAATACCACCTGGAAAACATACATCATAGTGCCTAATATGTAAATGTTGCTTAATACATATTACATGTCTCTTGGGGGTATCTGTTATTACAATATGCTTAATATTTCTTTTGTCTATTGGTAGAATACTGTTAGGATGCCTTTATGTGATTGTCTTTAGTACATGTGGAGTGGGCACATACATTCCCTTAGGATTCCTGTATTACCCAGGAGCAAAGAAGACTAAATTCCCATCACCAAAAAAATCCTGTTAAAATGCAAATTCTGACTCTGCTAGTTTTAGGTAATATAAAATTTCAGGGAATGATGATTTGGCCAGAATTTGAGTGGCACCCAAGACAATCAGAGCATTCTCAACTTCACAGGAAGCCAGATTGCAACATTTTGCTCAGAAATAGGGCTGTTAGTCTAATGAATGTAATCTGAGAAATTGTTGAGGCTATTAGAAAATTCAAGCTCTACTTTTCTGAAATTGGTCATGACAAAGGTGAGTTAAGCCTGGAGATCTAAAATCCGAAATATGGAGTAGGTAAATTAGTGACATGAATTCAGAGTACAATAAATGAACACATAGAAATATATGCACATATACATATATATCTAAAATACATACGTATACAGAAAGAAGGAGAAGGACAAGAAGGAGGAAGAGGAGGAGGAGAAAAAGAAGGGAGATGAGGAGGAGTAGAGGGAGGAGGAAGAGGAGGAGAGGAGGGGGAGGAGAGGAAGAAGAAGAAGAAGGAGGAGGAGGAGGAGGAGGAGGAGGAGGAGGAGGAGGAGGAGGAGGAGGAGGAGGGGAAGAAGAAGAAGAAGAAGAAGAAAAGAAGAAGAAGAAGAAGAAGGAGGAGGAGGAGGAGGAGGAGGAGGAGGAGGAGGAGGAGGAGGAGGAGGAGGGGAAGAAGAAGAAGAAGAAGAAGAAGAAGAAGAAGGAGGAGGAGGAGGAGGAGGAGGAGGAGGAGGAGGAGGAGGAGGAGGGAGGAAGAAGAAGAAGAAGAAGAAGGAGAAGAAGAAGAAGAAGAAGAAGAAGAAGAAGAAGAAGAAGAAGAAGAAGAAGAAGAAGAAGAAGAAGAGGAGGAGGAGGAAGAGGAGGAGGAGGAGGAGGAGGAGGAGGGGAGGAGGAGGAGGAGGAGGAGGAGGAGGAGGAGGAGGAGGAGGAGGAGGAGAAGAAGAAGAAGAAGAAGAAGAAGAAGAAGAAGAAGAAGAAGAAGAAGAAGAGGAAGAGGAAGAAGAGGAAGAAGAGAAGGAGGACGAGGACAAGAACGAGGACGAGGACAAGGACGAGGAGGAAGAAGAAAATAGGAGAAGGAGGAAGAAGAAAACAGGAGGAGAAGGAGGAAGAAGAAAACAGGAGGAGAAGGAGGAAGAAGAAAACAGGAGGCGGAGGAAAGGAGGAAATGAAAGAGAAGAAAGCTGATTCTGTAGAGATAATATTCTGATATGCCATTAGCAAGAGCAATAATTAATTAGAAAGTGATAACATTATAGCTCAGGTAGAAAGAAAGGTATCATTTGAGGAGATCTTAATACATTGTTACATTTTTCAAATACTATCTATAAGAGTTGTTTGAATTTAGACAAGTCTCCCATGGAGATTTACAAAAGGCTCTGCCAGTGAAGTAAATAATCCAGTAAGAAGAAAGTGACTATTTTGACTGACATCAGGGTTGCAGATTTGATCAGTATATAAATACAAAACACTATGAGTTGTACAAAACACTATGAGTTCTTATATTTTATTTAACAACTTAGTTTTATTCATCACTTTTAAACATATTGCATGGTAGTATTAAATTCATATATTGACAATAATTTATAATTTAATTTCTAAAGATTATATGAAAGAATATAATTATCATAGGTTTTTCTGCCTACTATGGCTCAGGGTTCTGTTTCCCTATAATCAGATTGACTGAAGACAAAATTCCCTGATTGCATACTTAAGATTTTAATGCCTTCACTTAGAACTTAATGCATCAGATGTATTTTGCACCATAAATTATGTGGAAAAAATGAAACATTTTCCCATAAACTGTGTACTAGAATTAATTTAAAAATTAATTTTCTTTCAGTAAAGAATGTTTTAGCAAATCAGTTGTTTACAATATATAATTCAGTAATTCACAAATTAAAATAGTTTTTTATGCATGAACAGGAGCAATGTCAGTATAACACAAACACAAATGTAAATCACTGCCCTTATAGCTACTTAAAATGAAATATAGCCATAAAATTGTGAAAAATGGAAACCCATCCTTTTGCTGCTCAAAAATAGAGAAACGAACCTCCTGGTTGCTTTTTTGTATTGTATTGTTTTTGTTTTCTTTTGTTTTGTTTGCCAGTCCTGGGCCTTGGACTTGGGGCCTGAACACTGTACTAGAGCTCTCTCTAAGCTAGCACTCTACCACTTGATCCACAGCATCACTTCTGCCTTTTCTGTGTATGTGGTACTACGGAATCAAACACAGGGCTTCTTACATGCTAGACAAGCACTTTGTCACTACCCTATACTCCTTGCCTTGCCTATTCTTTTCTTAAGCATTGAAATTACAACAATGCTGCTAAACATCAGGACTGTTACATAAAATGATATCATATATGCCACCTATATGCATTTCATTGGAGAAGGTTAATTACATGGTTTCAATTCAGCATTCACTTTTAGGATACATTACAAAGAGAAAATCATCTATATTTTATTATTTTCTTTGAACGATTGTCCACAGAAAATGTTTCAGTAAGGACTGACATTTTTCTCCACAAATTTAATACTAATAATAAAAAATTCAGAGACTAATGTATCAAACAGTACATAAATAATGCACTGTAACAGACATTTAACAGAATTACTGGTTTAAAATCCTTTTTTTTTTTTTTTTGCCAGTCCTGGGCTTGAGCTCAGGGCCTGAGCACTGTCCTTGGATTTTCTCAAGGCTAGAGCTGTACCACTTGAGCCTGAGCACCAATTCCAGTTTTTTTTTTTGATTGTATGTGGTACAAAGAATCAAACCCAGGTCTTCGTGTATGCTAGGCAAGCACTCCACGTCTAGGCCAAACTCCCTGCCCCTAAAATGCTTTTAATCTATATAACCCATCTTAATTTGACCATGTTTATAGCGCACATTACCCACAAATAAACTCTCAGTGAAACATCACGGCACAGAATTGCATTAACAGGCTGCTAGCTCAACCTACCCAAACACACTAGTGATTATACATTAAATTTATAACTTAGTGTTATGACTGCAAATTTATTTTAATGGAATCAAATTGAAATAATGACTTTCACAAAGATTACAGCTTTTGTGGAGAGCTATGTCATCCAGAAACACCAAGTACAGAAAAATTTCTCCATATATTTAACTTTGTCTGATATACATAATCCAAGGTTAGAGCAGATCTACAAGCAGAATTTTCTGGGTAATTTCCTCAAACTTCAGTTAAGTTTGATAATAATAAAAAAAATCTCATTGTCAACTACTTGGCCCCAGAGCAGAAATGGTATGGGAAATAAGAAAAAGTGAATGTAGTTGCTCAACTTTTTTTTTGGACTTTCTCAAGGCTAGAGCTCTACCACTTGAGTCTCAGCACCACTTCCAGCTTTTTTCTATGTATGTGGCTCCAAGGAATCAAACCGGGTCTTCGTGCATGCTAGGCAATGACTTTAACCACTAGGCCAAACTACCATCTATCTGGCAAATACCGTGTAACCCTTCTATTAATTACAATAAAAATATATGAAAAAAAGAAAAAGTGAATGTACAAAGTAGTGTTTTTAAATAAATGTTAATTTGGTGTCAGTTGAAACAAATGAATTATAAAATCTACGTTATCCAGGACATTTTTCTTTTTTTCCATGTATTTTTATTGTAATTATAATTAATAAAAGGGTTACATTATATTCACCAGATAGAAGATGCATTACTTCACAAACATTGATACCTTTTCTCATGTCTTGGTCCCCATTTCCCTCACCTCACCCCCACCACTCGTCTTGTTTTCCCCCCCTTCCATATCCGATTTCAAATAACCAAAAACATCTGATATACAATATATCAGATAACAGGTTAAATACTGCAAGAATATGAGATAACCAAGGGATAGCAAAAGAGATGAGAGATAACATAGTATATTAAGGACAACAATCACTCATTATATGGTTTTTGTTTTCTATATCCTAGAGGTCCTTTCATTTATTGTCCTATTATATGGCCTTATGTATCTAGGATTTGTTCTATTCTAAATCTCTGCTAGAAGAGCCCAAAGTTTCTACTAATTATGACAAATGAGGGAAACCATTGAGCCTATGTTACTTTGAGTCTGGCTTACTTAATATGAGTTTTTTTCTAAGACTTGCCATTTCCTTACAAATGAGGTGATGTTGTTTTTTTTCTGACAGCAGCATAGAATTCCATTGTGTATAAATACCACATCTTGTTGATCCACTCATCCACTGAGGGACGTCTGGATTGGTTCCATGTCTTTGTTATGGTAAATAGTGCTGCAATGAACATCGTTATGCTAATGGTTTAGTATGCCCTTATTTCTGGATGGTTTGGTAAATGCCAAGTAGTGGAATTGCTGGGTCATAGGGAATCTCTATGTTTAGTCTTTTGAGGAAGTGCCATACTGCTTTCCATGGTAGTTCAACAATTTGCACTCCTACCAACAGTGTAGTAGTGATCCCTCCTGGCCACATCCCCTTCCAAATCTGTTGTTATTAGATTTCTTGATCCTGGCCATTCTAACTGGAGTGAGGTGGATTCTTAAAGTTGTTTTGATTTGCATTTCTTTTATGGCCAGAGATGTCTCCAGGACATTTTTCTAAGTGAGGAACTTTAGGGCAGTATTTACATCATTAAAGCTGAGCAGGCAGATTGAGTAAACACCTTGTCTCAACTCATATATTTTACAGCAAATGAAGACAGAATAACAAACTACTGATCATGTTACTGCACAGAGGACATGTTTATTTCTATTACTTTCATTTTTTCTTTCTGTAGAATGATGTATGTATGATTTGTTTATTAACATAAATTTCTTAAGATATTGTGAAGAATTTATCTCTATTGCTAATCACCCTAAAACATAAGCATATATAAAAATTATCTGTAAGGTTTACTTATAGCAATCTTCACATCCTTATATTTCCATAGAAATCGATAAGTAAAGTATGTCTTGCAAAAATGATTCATATAATAATATGTTTTTGCAGCTTGCCTTTTCTAAAATAATGCATCACAAACATTTTTGTAAATGAATTAAATCTCCTTTTGGCTACATTTACTTTTATGAATTGTTCGCTTTCCCTTTTCTGTCATGGAAATTGTTTATACATTCTTTGTGACTTCTAAGTACTCTGAATATTTAGATATTTGGCACATATGTCACAAGTATTTCAATTTTGTGCACTTTTGTAATGCAAAAAATACTTTTTGTTTTTAGTATTTCAAATGTTACCATTTTTCTTGACATTTCCAGCCTTAATATCATGTTTATAGATGTCTTCTTCTAGTTAAAAAATATCTTAATATAGTCAATCATCTGAAGTTTAATGTACCACTAATTTTTTTCTTACTGATATTTATTTTTATGTTTCTTTTTGCAAATAATAAAATTTAGTTTTAGAAGAGAATGTGTCTCACATCTATTATCCAAGCTACTTGGCAGGTGAAAATAGTGGGTCACAACTTCAGGCCAATCTGGGCAAAAGTTAGAAACACATCTGTTTTTCCAAATACATGGAGATCATAGGTAGATTGAATGTTGTCTGGAAAAATACCCTAATTTGTACTTGAACATAACTAATTTAAAATGTGTGAAGATGTATTCAAGTGATATGCTGATTACAAGGAAAGTCAATAGATTTTATAATCAGTGACATCTTGCAATTTCTACAGAGGAGAAGGCAATCATTTTTTAGCTGTTCCTGAGCATGTACAACTTGTTTTCCCCGCAATGGACTCTCTGGCCACTTAAAGGGGAATTAAGTATACCTTTACTGGTAGCAAAGAAGAGTCTGGGATGGTGGCTACTATCTATATGACTGGATTGAGCAGTGGCTAGGACATTAGTGAAGACACTACTAGTGTGGCTGTGGAAGTGTTTGTAGAGAAGAATGACATATGGACCAATGAACTAAAGGGACATATACCCATTGAGTATGAATAATACCAGGTAATATGCTAGGAGCCTGTGAGAAACAGAAGTTGATGAAAGGAGAAGCTTTCCAACACATGTAAGCTCAGTTCTTGAATGAATGCCTCTATCACTGCTGCCATCAACCATATCCACTAGATTCTAGGCTCTTCAGCCTTTCAAGGCTGACTCATAACCAAAACTCAAGAATCAAGCCTTTGACCCCAGGCTGGGAATGTATTATAGTCCCTCTTGTTTGGGGGCTTCCAGTTTATTGGAATAACCAGCTACTTGGACTGAACAGATATTAGCTTCTCCAGTTTACCAGAGTAGCAGATGCCATTGTGGGACTATTCAGCATCCAACCACTTAATGAAGCTGATTAAATCCTCTTTAATTATTACATACCCACACATATATGCACATCTACACATATGCATGTACATATGTACACATGTTCATATGCATGTTTATATGTAGATACATTGGTTTGCCACCCAAAACTTTACTAATACACCTTCCTTTTTATCAAAGAAACTTATTTTCTGGAAAAACCAAGAAAGAATCAGTATCAAAATTTATTAAGTGGCTTTGGGAACTTTAAAAGAAAATCTCAGGGATCATCATTTTAAGAAACACTATATTAGCCGGCGCAATGGCTTACAGATTTAATCTTAGCTATTCAGGAGGCTGAGATCTGAGGATCAAAGTTCAAAGCCAGCACTAAAGACCTTGATACTCTTATCTTCAATTAATGACTAGAAAATGGAAAGTGGGGCCAGTGGTAGCCTTGAGCTGAAGAGCTCGGGCCCAGAGTTCAAGACCCATCACACACACACACACACACACACACACACACACACACACACACACACACAGAACACTACATGGTCTATCATCTTCTGTCAATGAAAATGGCAATGGATAGAAAACTCACATCAAAAATCATTCAGGAAATGTGAAACATTCATTTGTTTGACTAGTTTACTTATTAAAAAATGTCGCACATATAAAAGAAGAATTATGAGTGATTGAAAGTGCTGTCTGCCAATTTATATCTAAGATTCTGGAATGTATAGAAAGTAATTCTAGGGGAAGAGGATATTTTTATGCTGTAGTTTAACTGTAAACTCTTGTAGTGGTATAATATATGATGATGATCTTTCCATTGGTGGCAGCTTAAATCAGAAGAAATATGGTATTTGAATAGAAAGAATGAACAGAATAAAGATGAATTGGTGTCTTTAAAGTTAACTTTTCAGAAATTTTACTATCTTAAAGTAAATTGTGACTAACTGAAGTATATGGTATTTCTACAATACACTTTGGAAAATATTGCAGATTTATAGCAGTTGCTAGATTAAATCTAAAATATGAGTTACTCAATATAGAAACTGACCTAGTTATGGAAAAAGTACAATTATTTCTGTTTTCAAAATTATTTCCATATGCCAACTTCAATCGCACTATTTTAATTAAACCAAAACAAGGCAGTAAATACAAATGCATATGTTTTGTGTACGTATTTACATTCAGTTCCAAGAAGTACATCTGACCCTTCAAGATAGTTTCTCAGTTTTAGTTGAAGTAAGGTTTCTGTTATCAAATTTTCAATTTTAGTCCCTTTATCATATGTATACTTATATGAAAATATGTCTGTGCTTATTTATTTTCATGACTCTTATTGGCTCCTTAATTTTGGCTAATAGTGTATTGAACTTTAGATTTACATTTTTATATTAGTCATAGTGGATATATAAAATAATTATTATATAAATATAATTACATAATATAAATAGAAAAAAATGCATAAATCTTGATTCCAAGATAAAATTTGTTCTCATTAACAAAGAAAATTATAATAGTAATTTTTAATTATTTATAGTGTATACACTAGTATTTATGCAGTAAAGCTTTTCTGCAGAGCCAATGTAAAAGTTTGTGGGACCAGGAATTTGGCCTACTGGTAGAGTGCTGGCCTAGCATACACAAAGACCCAAGTTTAATTCCTTGCTACTACATACATAGAAAAGGCTGGAAGTGGTGCTGTGGTTCACGTGGTAAAGCTCTAGGCTTCAAAGAACCCAAAGACTGTGCCCAGGCCCTGAGTTCAAGCCCCAGGACTGGCAAAAAAAATAACTTCCATTTTTGAATTACAAATTATTAGGAAAAAATTATATGATTGGAAGACTTCTAGAAAGCAATCAACTCTCAAAAAATTAATAAAAAGTTACATTCTTGGATGCATTTGTACTGACCTAAGAAAAAACTTCACCTGTTCAATACTTGACTCTATGCTAAGACTGTAAATGAGAGTAAATAACTTCTATGATATTTTAACAGAATGATTTTTTTCATTATAATCATTAGTTTTTATTATTTATTTTTTCAACCGATTTCTATTCTTTTCAGTTTTATTTTTTTCATATTTTTATTGTAATTAATAGAAGGGTTACATGATATTTGCCAGACAGGAAGTGCATTAATTCACATACATTGATACCCTTTCACATGTAACAGAATGATTTTTACAATATTCAAAGTTTTTATTTATGCAGGCATGATAAAAATTCTCAGTAAATATCAACACAATTTTGAAAATGTAGGATGAATCAGCTGACATTGGGTAGGTCTGAATTCTACTCTGCATATACCACACACATGTGATGTGTGGTCTCACACATCTTCTCTTTCTTTCTCCATTAAAGGCCAATAATAATTTCACCAGGATGTTATTGCGACACTTAAGTCCTTAAGCAGTTACATGATTTATGGTAAATGCTTACTAATTGTGAACAGTACGTTTGTTGTTTGAATGTGAGTGTTCACATCACATCCTCATGGAAAAGCAGAATAGTTATTTTCTGTGCCTTTGTGTGCCTATTGTACATTACATGAGTGTTATGTGAAACCAGTTATTTAATTCCCCTCAGAAGCCCCTTCAGTGAGAGGCATCCCATGTATCATCTTCAGGATTTCACAGTTGTGTCCTCATAGACATCATTTAAGGTCTCAACTCAAGTATTTTCCTAACCCCAAAGTTCTAATAAAAATGAGGCTGGAACGACACTTTCTTCACTTGCCCTTTCCCCTCCCCCACAGTTGTGCAGTAGAGGGATTTTGACACATTTGCTATGTATTGAGAAAGACTAATTATAGCCAAAGTCTCTCAATTAAGACCCAGTACTTTTAGATACTTTTTAAGATAATCTTTCAGTTATTCAAAAAATAGCATCGATTATGATTTGAATACACAATTGTCAAGCTTATTCTTGCGTTCTACGGCCAGCTAATTTCTCCACCTATCCCACACTAGGAAGCACTAGAAAAGAATCATTAGTCACCCTCAGGGATGTCATACACTGTTACTGTGGAATCAACAGTGAGAAAGGTTTCATTCAGTATGAGTTTGACTTATGGTTTTGGGAGAACAGTAGAGTAACATTTTCCTCCTAGGTTTCCACTTCAGTATTTATCTTCTAGCTCTACAATGCCTAAGAATTGATACTGAAAACAAAGAAAAGTTTATTTGTTATATATATATATAATATACAGTTCACAAACCAGAATTACCATTGTTTGCAATGAGAACTACTCAGAAGTTTCTAAGTAAAGTCAATTTCCACTCAGGATGAAGACAAGGCAAATGTGTCAGCTGCAATGGGTTGATAGTAGCCTATTTCTCTAGATAATATTCTATTTTCTTTTCCTTGGTTGTTGCATGGAGAATTCTCACAGGTTTGTTTTACACTTTTTAGAGCTTTGAATTTTTCTCATGATTTCATTGGTCTGGGGTCTACTATTAATTTAACAATTCTCTGTGTCCAAAGAAGGGATGGGCAATCTGAAGAGGAGGCCTGGAAGTCAACATTTAAATATGACATAGTGTATTTAGATATAGAATGTGCATAATGTTCACTTTGATTGGATGATGTTTTGATTAAGCTGGAATAAAAGAGACCATTTGGAATAACAAAATAGGTGGGTTATTCAAATATGTAGGTCTACATATTTAAGAAACAGAGAGAAATAGAAGAGTTTACAAAAACACATGCACTTTGCAAAAAATCAATTTAAACTGTGACATTACCTATTGTATTCTGTTACCTTGCTTGTTACAAACAGATCAGTATTTCAAAAACATGGTCAAAGAATAAATGAAGCAACTGGTGTGAAATTCTGCATTCCAGGCAGTACTCCTGACACACACTTTAAAATCTAATAGGTGTGTGTCATTAGTCACCAATTAAAGACTGTTTAATGAACACTGATAACCAGTATGTTAGACTTTTGTGTCATTTCAGATCTTAACTAAAATATTGGTATCTTTTTGATACTAATATTTTTAACTTGTTTATCACATTATATAATTCTCTAGAAAAAAATTTAGGAAGAATATTATAAAGGTATTTAAGTAGTCATTTAGTTTCTGTTATATATACATGTATATGTATAAAGATTATACAAACCATATATGTACAAGTTATATATATACATTACTTAAGTGAACTTTAAGAATTATTAATATGTAATTATTCATATTACAAAGAGAAAGATATTCAACTAACTTTCCCAAAAATATTACAGTAGATTCTGTAAAGAATTAGTATGAACATTATAGAAATAGAAAATTTGATTATTAATTTTATTCATGAAAATTATTGGGCTGTGATGGATTGATGTGTCCTAGTTATATGACCTTTCATATGTCTTTTTACTTTTGGAGATTACAGTAACTATCCACAACAAGAAAATGCTCAATTTAACACAATTTTAACCTATCCAAAAACTTAGCTACATTACATTTTCAGAAAATTATTTTATAATCTCATGGATTATTCTTACTTATGCTCACTTATGAAAATTTAAATACAAATTGAAATCATTTTTTCAGGTTAATTATATTCTTAACACTGGATTAGGAAAATAAATTTAAAGCAATCCCAACAGCTTCACTCACTAAAAAGATGCTATTATTTTTGTGCCTATCATATTCACATACAGTATGTAAGTCATTTGATATGTGTTATTATATTAGAAGATAAACTCCATGAAATTAAAGTCTGTTTCAATTGCAAAAGATTCCAAGAACCTAAACAAATGCCTGGGTCACAGGAATTCAGGCATTACAGTAGGTAATCAATAAGCATTAGTTAAATAGATAATTGACTATCATTTTTAAGTCATTTTTTAACATCATGAGACTATGAAAAACCAATAGGCATCACATGCCCATGTATCTATGAGTTTAAAGTAAAAAAACTTTCCAGGAATCAAACAAATGTTTATGGTTTATTATTACCACTGTAAGTGGACAACATTGATTTGCAATTTATTGTTTATTTTTATTGACACAAAAGCTATTCAAAAACATATTCAGTATTATTTGGATTTTAGGATTAGAATAAGACAGATACCAAAATATGTGCTTTATACCAGTCATCTCAACTAGTTGAACCGTTTTTACTAGAAATTATAAATATTATATTCTCATTTAAATATTCAGTTCTTTGGGGAAATGGAGCAAAAAAAGTTGGAGAAATGGCAAACAAATACAGTCATTGTACTGAATGCACATTATGCAAAATATTCGACTAAGTACCTTAAAGGTAGGGAGGAGAACAGAAAATGGAGAACTATCGAAGACGTGACATTGATCAAGATGCATTGTACTCACAACTTAAGGAACTGAAAATACTTTAATTAATAACAAAAATAATAACCTTTAGAAAAAAGAAATGTTTTCTCTTTTAACTGATTCAGTTATGTTATAGGAAGGGACTACATTACATGTTTATTCACGTCAGATATGTCTAAATCATCTATATGTATATAAAGATGTATCATATATATATATATATATGTCTCAAAGACCCTTGTTTTAACCAAAGCATGTACTGTCACATTTAACCGAGAAGAAAAGTCATTGAATTACATAAGCTGAATTCGCAGTAGAATTATAGGGAAAATGTGTGTGTGTTCATGTGTGTGTGTGTGTGTGTGTGTGTGTGTGTGTGTGTGTGTGTGTGTGTGTGTGTGTGTGGTGTGTTGAGGCTTGAACTCAGGGTTTCTCCCTTAGCATTTTTATTCAAGGCTTGCACCATACCACTTGAGCCACATCTTTACTTCCAAAATTTTGCTGGTTAACTGGAGATAACTGGAATTTTCTGCTCAGATTGGCTTTGAAATGAGATCCTCAGATCTTCTTGGCTTCCTGAGTCGCTGGGATTACAGGTCTGAAACATCAGCATGAATGAAGATAGCATTTTTAAAAAGAGTTAGCTAATTATTTATGTAAAGGAAAAGAATGACACATTATGTTTCAATCATATTGATATGACAGGCAATGCCATTTTTACTGTAGATTTTATCAAGCAATAAAACATATTTAACTGCTTCAAATCATCTATATTGTGTTTCCAAGTAAGAAGAAAGAAAATTAGGTATTTCTTTCATTCTTTTGTGTGACAGGTGGAATGTACACTATATTTTGAAAAGTCTGAATTCATTCAGTAATGACTAGGTTTTCTGAATAAAATGTTAAAAATTATGAAACCTGCAATTGGGCATAAAATTCTAATGTGGACGCTTATCCTTTTTATTACTCAAAGAAGCCAGTAGATGGAAACCTTTCTCTTTTAAAACTTAAAGTGTTTCAAATGCATGTGGCTGAATTGGTTGTTCCTCAAGAAACTGTTGCTGGAAATAGCTAGGAAAAAAAATATGCTTTCCTAAGAGCCTATCAGAAAGACCACAATTTGCCTGCTTGTAAGTGGTTTAAAATTTGCTTTATCAAAGTCAAGTTGTTTTGACCCTCGTGAGGTGAATGAGGAAGGGAAGAATACATTGATTGATTTTTGAAGCTAGGGTTTTGGTGGCTTCACAATTTTAGTTGTCTTCTTGCATTAGTGTCCATGCTCTTGTGGTCCTTTTTCACTGAGAAAATCCCTAGGTCAGTGAGCATATTTGTTTCCAACATTTATGGCTTCTTTCTTTTTTTTTATGGTTTCCAGAAGTATTTATTCATTAAAATCTATTCAATGTGCCATCAGCAGTGATCCTGTGTGTATTGTGCTGATAAATAGACACTGACTGAGAAGATTTAACAAGTTCCTCATTTAATAGGCTTCTTTCTTTTTAAAACAAGCCTCAGATGACTCAAGAAAAGCATTCTAAACTAGATGCTCCTAGTTTGAGCAAGAGAAGCCCAGGACTTCTGAGGGTGAGGCTCTCATACATCCACCTCACTGTTTCCTCTTACAAATTTTTATTTGTTCATTTACATATTTTTATTGTCTTTAAGTCATTGCACAAGATATTGCCATTTAACAATTAGTTCATGCATAGAATGCCCCTTGATCAATGTCAACCTTTCAATATGTTCACCCATCCCTCCCATCCCCATCCCTTTTCTCACTCTTAGGGAAGCTTTGTAGGATATGCATTAATGTAGGATTTCTCTCACTTCTCTCCTTTTCATTTGATGTCTACCCCTGTTACCTTGACCTCAATCCCACACTTTATTTTTTCCTCAAAAAATTAATCATAGAACTGTTTTATAATCCAGCAATTCCGCACCTGGGCAAAAGATTACAAGCCAGGATACAGTAAACTCACTAGCACAGCCATGTTCAATGCAGTACTAATTTGCCATTCCCAAGGCAGAGAATCAGCACGATAACATTCAATTGTCAAATGGATCAAGGTATGCACATACAATGGAATTTTACTCTTCCATTAGAAAGTATGATATTGTACCATTTGTACAGAAATAGAATGCTTGGGAAAAATCATGTTACAAAAGCCAGCCCCATAAGACAAAAGGTGCATGATTTACCTTATATGTGGATTCTAGATTTAGCTTATAAACTTATTAGTAAATATATTGTGTGGTATGCAAGTGTATACAAATGTATTAAGTGAAATATGGTAGAATCAATGGAAAATTTAAATAGTGTAATGCCATGGAAAGGCAAAGGCAAAGCTGTTTCCTCTTTTCCTGGTGTGTGTTATCACTATTTCTCTTGGATAATGTCTATGCCTTTTAGCATATTTCTTTGAGAACATCCATATCCTTATTATTGACCACAGAGAAATTGAGTGTTCATATTCTACATACCGAAATAGTTTTGATCATACAGATGAGTTATATCAGTCTTCACCTATCAGATTGCTACTAGTAAGTTAGCTCTCTTTTCTCTGATATGTATTTTAAGCAATGTTATTTAAGAGTCTCAAATTGGAGAGCTTCAATATAACAATAAACTCGTATTGCTTTTGCCATTTCAAACCTCACTATAGAATAAAACATCTAGTAGGCAAAACTACTTTTCTCTAACTCTAAAGGGACAATTGCATGTTGTTTTGAAGACTACAAATTGAACTAATGAAATAATTAGGTAAAATTGCAGTCTTTCTCCACTAGTATAGCTTGGTTCTTGAAACAAGCATCACATACTTTACAGCATAAATAGGTAATGGATCCTCTGTCCTCTTTCTATTACTCCATTCTCAAGTTACTAGTTAAGCTTTAATTTAGAGCCTTGTCTTTGATAATGGCTCTGAACTGCTCTAACTGCTCATCCATTTCCCTTGTGCTAAAGCAAGAGACATCAGCTCATGTTTCACTGGAAATGCATTTAACCATCTCTCTATATGCTTTTAAGGACAAAAACACAAATATGTATGCTTAATTAAGATTTGAAAAACAGCATGATCAACAACTCTTCTAGGTGAATAGTATAGAAATGTTCCAAAGCCAGCAGACAGATCTAAGTAAAGTATTGGGATGATACTTAAGGAATGTTTAAAATTCACTACAAACCTAAATGACTTTCAGAAATACAAGGAAAACCTATTATCAGTTTGCAAAATGAAGGGTTTAGTCTCATAGTTCTAACACTATATTCTGTATTGCAAAGCATCAAGGGAAAAATGGGAACTGCAAAATGAGGAGGAAGAGAAAAAAGTATTCAGCAGTATTAACTGGTGAGCCATCTCAGGTTACAAATCTGAAAGAAAAAAATCACAAAAGGTTTTGAGAAATTAAAGCATGTTCACAACACAACTTTCACTTCACAATCTGAGAAAGCAAAAGTAGAATTAATATGTATGTATATAATCTGTGTTGGAAAAAATAAACAAGCAACACAGAATCAAGCTTCATGGGAAGCTTGCTATTAATAAATTTTTTTCAAATTCCTAAAATAGGGTGATTGCCACACACACTATAGTTACAAAGCAAAGGCAGGTACAGTTCCAAAGACATGAAAGCATTTATGGCTCCTATTTTGCAATCTGTGCCTTTGCTATAGCTATTTTCTATGCAAAGGTAATTTCAAAAAGAGAGGAAACAAGAGATGATCATTTACTTTAAAATTGGGGTATAATTTTTATACAAGATTCTTTTGAGAAAAGTTTAATGATGATATTCAGTCCCTTCTTATGTGATTGCTATCTGATTGCTGACAAAGATCTTACTTTTTTACACGTAGTTTTCTTTATCAAATTGAGAAACTGAGCTAGGAAACCAGTCTTCAAAGTACAAAGCATGAAAATGAAATTTCTCTTAAGATTTTGAATGATTGGGAGATGGACAAATCATACCAAAGATGAAAGAGACAGGAAAATTCTAGTGCCATATAGATCAAAACTTTGATTATGACTATGAATACACATCCATAACACAACTTCAATTTAACCACAGCATTCTAATATTTTAGCAGTTATTTCAACAGTCAGTTTTAATGCTCTCCCTGTATTAAACTGTTTTCTCATATACCATAATCTTAGCATCAGCATGTGAGAGTAAATAACAATGATGAATATTTGTGGTAAAAGGTCAAAAACTGATTTATTCGCTATATGTATTATTTACTTTCTATAATATTATCCAGATTCTAATAGACTCCCTTAATAAAATAATAAAATGTCTCATTTTAAAAATAAAAGTTTGACCAGGAATTTGGCCTAGTGGTAGAGTGCTTGCTTAGCATGCACGACGATCCTGGTTCGATTCCTCGGTACTTCATACATAGAAAAAAGCTGGAATTGGTGCTGTGGCTCTAGGGGTAAAGTACTAGCCTTGAAAAAACCCAAGAAGAGTACTCAAGCTGAGTTCAAGCCCCAGGACTAGCAAAAAAAATTAAAAAATAAAAATAAAAGTTAAATTTTAGTCAATTTTTCATATATATGTTTAAATACGAATCTTATGATGAAGTTGTTTTGTAAAATGAAATTATGTCACTATTTTATAAGAAAAGTACTGTAAATACTTTAAGAGACATATATTAATTCATTCTCACTCATCCCCCTTCATTTAGAATTATAGAATTATAGGCACATTCTAGCTACCAAATGTCATGGAAAACAGGCAATCTGTGAATCAGTAGCTCTGGTTTACTTCACTTAATATAATTTCTTGCAAGTATTTACATTTTCTTACAGGACAGTATCATCATCTCTGATAAATGAGTATAATTCCATTGTGTATTTATACCACATTTCTGGATCCATTGTCCATTGAGGGGCATCTGGGATGATTTCATATCATGGTTATGGTAAATATACTGATCAAAATCCCAACAAAATTTTAAAATGAGGTACAGATATCAATCCAAAAATTCATATGAAGTAACAAATTACCCCAAATACCAAAAGTAATCCTCAGCAAGAATAACAGAGTTGGAGGAATATCAACACCAAACTACAAAGTATATTACAAGGCCCTCTGAATAAAAACAGCTTGGTATTGGCACAAGAATGGGCCTGAAGAACAATGAAACAGAGGAAAGACTCAGAAATGAAGGCACAGACTTTTAGCCATCTAGTATTTGACAGGTTGGAAGAAAGCCTCTTCAATAAATGTTGCTGGCAAAATTGGCTGTACACGTGTAGACAATTGGAGTTAGATCTTTATATATCCCCTCATACCAAATGGATCAAAGTCTTCAATGTGAGATGAGAAAACATGGAAATTGTACAGGAAAGGAAAGAGTAAACATAAGACTCATAACAAATCAAAATCTGGATAATCAGATCATCCCAAACTTGAGTTTTTCCAGTATGAAGTACACAGTTAACAAGGTAAGAAGAAAGTCCAAAGATGGAAGAAGATTTTTACCAGCTATCTAGCAGACAAAAAAAGTCCTAATATCTAAAATATATTTAATTATTGTAAACCCTCAGCCAGGCACTTGTGGCTCACCTCTGTAATACTTGCTACTCAGGAGGCTGAAATCTGAAGATTGAGGTTCAAAGTCAGCTGGGGGAGATCCTTATGTCCAATTAACAACCAGAAAAGTGGAGGCAGCATGGTGGCTCAAGAGGTAGAGTACTAACCTTGAGCTGAAGAGTTCAGGACAGCGCCCAGGCACACAGTTCAAGCCCCAAGACCAACCACCAAAAACAACAAAATTATCCATCAAAGAAACAATAACCTCATTAATAAATGGATAAATGGGAACTTGTTTTTAAAAAAAGGCGTCTGAAAATATAGGCTTTCTTTAAAATATAATGTACTGTTTCACACATATCTTCCTGCTGAGTTTGTTTGCTATAAACCTGGCAAAATGGATTCTTCTAACAATGAAGACTGTTCCTTTACTCTATCCATTTCAACAATTAAAATTCCAATAAACCACTAGCCCATAATATTTAGAAAGTCTTATACTTAACTTGCTTGTACTATTTTGTTCCATCCAGCCTATTAGAAAACACTGTTGGATGTATTTTTACAGCATATCATATTTAGGTCACTTATGCCATCCTTCCTTCTCTTGTCATCCGAGTTTTACTGACTTCAAAGCATCCTATCTTATCTCCCTGGTTATACTATGTGATTATTAATTTTGGGTGTCAACGTCACTGTAGTAAGAAGGGCCAACAGAACTGGGCAAACATGATTTTGGTTGTGTTGATAAGGGAATTTCCAGAGAGGATTAGAATATGAATCTGAGTGGACTAAGAAAAGAAGACCCATCCTTTATATGGGGCAGGCACCATCATTTGCAGGAAGCCCCAAGAAAACAAATATAGAAGGTGAGGTAGGAATCCCTCTGCCCTCTAAGGTACACTGGACTTCATTTATGGCCTTTTCCTGAGTATTCAGGCTTTTAGTCTTAAACTAAGGCTTATCCTAGGAACTTCTACTGTGAGGCTTTTGGGCTTGTTTGGTGACACATTGTCAACATGACAGGACTTTGAAAAAGTTCGATCAGTCACCAGGGTGAGTCAATTCATTAAGAGATTCTCTTTTGTCTATCTATCATATTGGCTCTGGCTCTCCACAAAAGCTACAGCAATATATACTTTTTCTCTTTACAATTAATATTCCACAGAACCACCCTAGAAATTCTTTGAAAAGAACATTTAAATTTTACTCCTAAGCTTTACAAATTCTCAAATTTTGTCCAATCATGTAGGATAAAATTACTGTTCTTAAAATAGTTGTAGACTCTCTCCTTTTCTACCTAAAGCTTGTGTCAATCCCTCTTTCACAAGCTGAACCAGCTACTGCTACTATGGGGTTGATTTGTACCACTCTTTCCATAGTTTACAGGTTAAAGCCCTGTATTTGGAAACAAGGACTTTAAATTATTTAATTATAGGCATTGGAACTCTAATCCCATAGGACTGTTCACTTTATAATTTCCATAACATATCATATATGTCAGGACAGGTGAGAATTGGTTATTACCATTAGATGAGAAATATCAGGTAAACACTAAGCTAAGGAAGCATGAATTTAAATCTCAATTCTCTCTCTGTCTTGGCCACTGTTTGTTTCTGTCTCATTCTATGAAGAATTCATATATTCTTTTTAATTTTTTAAATTTTATTGTGGAGATAATGTACAGAGGGATTAGTTACATTTGTCAAGCTGTAGATTCATTACTTCCTGGACATTGATACCCCTTCTCATGTTTTTGTCCCTGTTTTCCTACCCCAGCTCCTCCCAATCATCTTGTTAACCCCCTTTCACTTCTCTATTTCAAATATACAAATAAATGTATATATAATATACCAGGTAACAAAGTCAGACACAGTAATAACATGAGATTAACCATCAGGGCAAAAAATGAGAAAAACAAAACCGGGGACAGTGGTTCATGCTATAATCCTAGCTACTCAGAAGGCTAAGATCTGAAGCTCAAGGTTGAAAGCCAGCCAGGGCACTAAAGACCCAGAGACTGTTAGGGGACAGGAATTTGGCCTAGTGGTAGATTGCTTGCCTTGCATTCAAGAAGACCTGGGTTTGATTCCTCAATACCACATACAGAGAAGAATTCATATATTCTTGTAAATGCAGTGTAAAAAGAAACCTACTTTGACATAGTGTTCTCAGACTTATCCTCCAAAATCATGCGAAAGAAAGTGATGGTGCTTATGCTACCCAGTGTGTAATATTCTGCTACAGCACATTAATGCATATGTTTTTCTTTCTTTACTTTGGTAATATTAAGATTATCTTAAATTTATGCTTTTAAACTAATAGTAGCTTTTGCTACCTATAATCTCCTAAGTCAATACACAATTGCATGTCGCATTTTTCAGAGGCAAAATGCCACCATTTTCAGAAAGATAATTCTGAAGCTTTTAATGTATGGTAGACAACCTTCTTCAGTTAATCTTACCCTAGTTTTTCTTAACAGCACTTTGTCTGCCTTTAAAATTGTACCATTTATTTTCTCACTTTTAAATTATTCATATACTCTTGTAAATTTGAACTCCATGAGTGCTGAAACCTCTACAGTGCTATCTCTATCACTTTGAAGAATGCGTGGTGCATAGTGGTAGTGTTATAGATGCTTGTTGAATCATAAATATTTGGCACACATACTAAAAATTCAGTAAAGACAATCAGTTCCAGGAAACAGGAAACAGTCAAAGATGTGAGAGACTCATACTTTGAAGGAACAATAGGAGGTTGACATGATTTTAATAGACCTACAATAAATAAATATTTGATACCAACTTCAACAATCATTAGAACTGATTGTATGTGATTATTATATGGATAGTGTTCACTTACACATTTTCTAAAACCTAAGTTCATGTTATGATTTCCTTTCAGCTGATAAATCTGAAGTTCCCTTTAAAAGAAGCTTAACTAGGATTACATGTTAGGAACTGGTTTTTGCACAATCTTTCCACAAAGCTTGAGTTCTTTCAGAGGTGTCATGTTATTTCTCCCAAATCCCTTAGAATTACACTACCTGTTCCATAGTATCTGAAAGGAATCATATCTAGATCATATCTAGATTTTAGGGATTTCAGGGGAAAACTGTATGATCTTCAGGAAAATAAACTTGGTGGGATTTTATCATCTCTCTGTGTCATGTAAACTTCTAGGATGTAAGAGAATAATCATTACAAATCATATAATTGTATTGATCCTTGTAGGCAGCTAAACAGAATGATGCCTCAACTGCAAGTGGTTGCTCCCAGACATCTCAAAGATTCCATCTAAAACTGCGGGGTTTTAGGGAGATTTTATAATATGATACTAATCACAATAGTCAACATGTATTGAGGATTTCATCTGCTCCCAACCATCATCCTATTACTGTATGATTCAGATATGAATCCCATTTTAGTAGTAAGAATACAGAAGATCATCTAGATCAACTAATCACAAAGTAATGGCAGAAAAAAACAATTACCCTCATCCTACAAAAAGATCCCCAGTGGTTTTCTAAGAGAAAGACTGCTCGCTCCCTGGTCAGCCATTTTCCCATTGGTCAATTTGCTACTACCTCAGATTTCCTGTGGCCTGATTTGTCTATGGAATGATATATTATGAACCGTGAAATTCCTTATGGGTAAAGCTCATAGAATATCAGAGACAAAGTACTAATAATTCATAACATCAAATATATCAAACTGCTTTTTTTTCATCAGAGCCATGGCTTTTTTTCACATATTTTTTCTACAATTTACTGTCCATTCAATTATCTTTTACTTAAAAGAATTTCATTGGAGTTAGACATAAATTTTTATTTTAAAAAGGGCTCCCATATTTTGATATACATTTTGAACAATTGTCAAGTATTTCTACTTCAATTAATGTCCTGTTGGCTATTTTTAATGAAGCATGGCTTATTTTTAGTCAACTAATCTTTTAAAAATATTGTGAGAATTATTTTTTTGCCAATCCTGGGATTGGAGTCAGGGCATGAGCACTGTCCTTGGGTTTTCTCAAAGCTAGAGCTCTACCATTTGAGTTACAGAACCACTTCTGGTTTTTTTCTATGTATGTGGTATCTAGGAATAGAAGCAAGGAATTGTGCATGCTAGGCAACCACTCTACCACTAGGCCAAACTCCTGACCCATGTGAGAATTTTTTGAGCTATCTGCAAAGCCTCCTCTTGAATTTTCTCTCCTCTAACACATAGAAACATTTTCTGTGACAAATGGTTTCAATTTCAACTACTTTCATAGATTATTTTCTTTCAAACAATTCTTTAACTATGGCTATTTGAAAGAATGTTTCTAGATTATCTTCTCTCTTCCTGCTCTTACATCATCAACACAGAACTAAGCAAGATCATCAAAATGAACTCTTTTTGTTAATTGTAACAGAATTTATATTGTTTCCTTTATAGTCAGGTGTTGCCAAAAATTCTACTCAAGTTTGTTACAGGAATCACATATGAAAATTTCTAGAACATGAGAATGAGAAAATAAATGATTTCCTTACTTTATATTTTAGGATAGCAAATGATCAAATGATTTATATAGTTAAGAAAACAATGACAGCCTTAGGATTTGAACCGTCCATTATTTTTTACAGTTTGCTGAGTAATAATAATAGTAAATAAGGCTTGGGGCCTGGAGTTTGGCCTAGTGGGTAATGTGCTTGCCTAGCATGCACGAAGACCCGGGTTCGATTCCACGGTACCACATACATAGAAAAAAGCTGGAAGTGGTGCTGAGGCTCAAGTGGTAGAGCTCTAGCCTTGAGAAACTCCAAGGACAGTGCTCAAGCCCTGAGCTCAAGCCCAGGACTGGCAAAAAAAAAAAATAGTAAATAAGGCTTTCAGGAATGCGTATAATTTCTATTTAGGAACATAAGTTAATCAGTCCTGTATAACTATACTTTGCCTTCCTCCCTCATTTCAGGATCATTTGCTACAATGTCTTTTCTCTTTTGTTTGTTTATTTTTAATATATTTTATTGTAATTAATAGAAGGGTTACATTATATTCACCAGAAGGTGCATTATTTAACAAACATTGCTACCCCTTCTCATGTTTTTGTCATGATTTCCCTACCCCACTCCTCCCCTCATCTTGTTTTCCCCTCTTCACTATCCTATTTCAGATAAACAAATAAACCTACATACACTATATCAGATAACAAGGTAAGATACTGTAACAATATGAGATAACCAAGGGACAACAAAAGAGATGAGAAATAACATAGTACATTAAGAACAACAATCACTTTGTTTTTGGGGGTCACGGGGCTTGAACTCTGGGCCTGGGCGCTGTCTCTGAGCTCTTCAGCTCAAAGCTAACGCCCTATCCTTGAGCCACAGCCCCACTTCCTGTTTTCTAGTGATTAATTGGAGATAAGAGTTTCAAGGACTTTTTGTCCAGGCTGACTTTGAACCTCCATCCAAAGATCTCAGCATCCAGAGTAGCTAGGATTGCAGGCATGAGCCATTAAATCCAGCTTCTCTTATTTTTCTTATTTGCGTTTTTTTTCCTTTGGTTTTTTTTGGGGGGAATGGATTTTTTTCTTTTTTTTTTCATCTAGGTACTATATCCAGACAGAAGGTTAATATTCTCTTTTGTTGTGCTATCTTAAAAGTTTTAAACATTTGGAAATTCACTGTTTTCTACCAGGTATTTTCAGTTGCTTATGTTTGTATCACTTATAATTTATCACTTTGCTCAGAGTTTATACCACAGTTGTTGTATAACAAGAAGTTTTCTACATTGCACAAACTAAATACTATTGTGTAGAAATTTCATTTATGAACATATTTCTTTATTTTATCTAAAATAAATAATTAAAAGTAATAGGAATGACATTTTCATAATACAATATATAGCCTAGACTAAAGGAAATTGAGTGCTCCAGGGTATTTCTCAATTTAGACCAATCGCATGCAACCTCATACAATCTAACTTTTCATGTTCCCAATGAACTCTTCATGCAAAATGCTAAAATTATTACTCATCTGAGAATTATACCATAATAATCTGATATTCGTGTTGGACTTACTTTCTTATGAATCTATATTTCCTTCACTTCCCTTATATCTTTCATAGCATCAATTATTGTTTTACTCTACGCTAGTGTCTATAAAACTAAGAGAAGTAAATCTTTTTTTTTGCCACTCCTGGGCTTGGGCTCAGGGCCTGAGTTTTGTCCTTGGGTTTTCTCAAGTCTAGAACTCTACCATTTGAGCCACGGCACCACTTCTGGCATTTTTTCTATGTATGTGGTACCGAGGAATTGAACTCAGATCTTCATGCGTAATAGGCAATCACTCTACCACTAGGCCCTGGCCCAGAAGTGAATCTTTTTATTGTTGAATAATTCTAGCCACCATTCATCAAGAAATCACTTTGGTTTAGACTTGAAACTTCTCGCATGACTGAGATATATGCCACATTTTTGACAAAAATACTGGCTTGCAACAGCTATGTATTTGCTTTTTAACTCATTTTTTTGAATTCTCAATCCAGAAGTTTGGAGATATCAGTTGATCTTTATCTTCCTACCAGCTTTCGGTTATCCTCTGTATCTTTAGAAGCTGAACTTGATTGTGATGAACTTGTTTGTTTATAGCAGACTATAGGCTTAATGATCATTATTAAACTAAAAGTGCATGAATTATAGGCTTCTAGAGAGAGACATGTACATACTCATTTATACTATGTAAAGCATGCATATATCTTCTTAGATATATGTTTTTGATAAAGACATATAGCATTCCAAATTTTTCTTTAAGAAGAAAGTAACCATAATTTCATTGTGAATATAGTGAATATAAGTGTAAGATTAGCTCATTTCTTGTGGAGGAGACATTTTAGAGAAGAAGGGCAAATGATAAAGAATGATTAAACTTGGCTGTGATCTGCCACTAATCCTTTCCTAATATCTTTGGCATAAATTAGTGCTCTGTGATTTATGTGCATACAATCAGGAAAATATATAATGCATTATTAATTAAGACTAATTACAGGAACAAATCAACAAGCTTTAGTTCTCCTCAATGATATCTACCTCTTAAGTATACTAGTGAAAGGATAAAAGCACTTGATTGTCAATATCATTGACTTCATTCTAATGGATCTAGGTCTAGGTCACTTCACCATCTGTGAGACAATATCCTTGATCTCTGGAGGGAAATACTCATTGCTCTTCCTATTAAAGACATCCTTCAGAAGATTGGGCTGCAAAGAGGGATTCCCTTCTATGGAGATAGTTCCTTCTATGCTGTAAGACTGTCTAATTAATCAGTATAATTACATACTTATTGAATATATTATAGAAAACAATTCAGGCAATGAAATGTTAAAGTCTGTATTTCTAGTTGCTCTGAATAACAATATTTCCTATCTTGAGTAAAAATGACAAATCTCAATTTCTATGACCTGGTCACAACAGACCGTACTATTTTAACATGTATTTTTTGTAAAACTTTCAATATTAATTGTCTTAAATAAATTCGTTCTGCAACAATTTGGGTATGGATCATTACAAATAACTTATTAAGAAACATCTTGTAATACAAACAACATTGCAGCATAAGTTTAAAGGTTTTCATACTCATCAGTATATTGCTAAATCATAAACATCTTTGATAATGGTTTACGTGAGTCTCATTTGTTTTTAAATAAGGATTATGATTGGGAAAGATTTGTATGAAAACTATTCATTTCACATTGTTGATTGTGATATTCCTAGGGGAAATCATCTCTATTCTTCTATCCAAAGACCCTAATGGAGTATGACACTTTCTGAGCATATTTACTTACACAAATAAATGGACAAATAAAGCTTCTAGGATGCTAATAATTCTTCTCATTATCAAAGAAAACAGCAGGAAAAATTAGGCAAAGTACTCCAACTAAACATGGTTCAGTCTCACTTGTGAATGAACAGGCACTGGATTACACTTGTTAATAGTTCCTAAACTGGCACTTCGTTTTTGTATTTTTGGAGAAATATCTGCAAATGAAAATGCATATGTAAAATGGAGGAAGCCTATACTTAGTCATAGAAGAAAATAGATCACAAATCCCTTTCTAAAATCTAATATTAGAAAACAGTGCCAGGTGCTGATGGTTCATGCTCTTAATGCTAGATACTCAGGAAGCTGAGATTTGAGGTTCACAGTTCAAAGCCAGCCGCCAGGGCACGAAAGTCTGAGAGACTCTTATTTCCAATTAAACACCAAAAACCAGAAGTGGCACAGTGGCTCATGAAGTAAATGAAGAGCTCAGGCACAAACCCAAGGCCCAGAGTTCAAGCCCCATGACCGCCAAAAAAAAAAAAAGTCTGATTTTATTGAACCCAAATTAAACTTTCCAAGGCTAATAATTTTAATAATTTACTATACTTTTTTGTGGGTCATGGGGCTTTGAACTCAGCTTAGGCACTGTCCCTGAGCTCTTCAGTTCAAGGCTACTGCCCTACAGTTGATCCAAGCCACACTTCCTGTTTTGTAGAAGTGAATTGCAGATAAGAGTCTCAGGTCTGGGGCCGGGAGTTTGGCCTAGTGGTTAAAGTGCTTGCCTAGCATGCACGAAGACCCGGGTTCGATTCCTTGGTACCACATACATAGACAAAATCCGGAAATGGTGCTGAGGCTCAAGTGGTAGAGTGTTAGCCTTGAGAAAGTCCAAGGACAGCGCTCAGGCCCTGAGCTCAGCAAAAAAAAGAGTCTCAGGTCTTTGTGTGCCTGCTCTGACTTTGAACCTTGATTCACAGATCTCAGCTTCCTAATTAGCTAGGATTACAGGCATGAGCAACGGGGTCTGGCTTACTGTACTTCTTAGTAGTCATTTTATTTTATTTTTTTAGTCTTGATAGAATTAATTGGAAACTCAGTGATCTCCCTTGAACCTCTAACACCAGTTTTCTATAATCATCAAATAATTCTGATTTCCCTCAGAATAAGGGATACTGCACAATATGTTAAGAAATCACAAAGCTTGTTCAGAAGTCTTCTTGCCAACAAGGACTTGCTTTATTATACTCCCTGAAGTAAGATAATGTAAAACTAAGTTTTTAAGTTTATGAGATAAAATTAAATCTTTCCTTCCATAAGTACAACATATCTCCTTTTTTCTAAACATGATGTTGCTTACCTGCAAATAGGCATTACAACATGCCCATTATATGGTATTTTTCATTGTATGTAATTCAGCTCATATCCTATGTGTTTCTCAGTTTATGCAATTTGCAGCTCAAGGATGATGGATTTTAAATGCTTCTTATATCAAAAAGAAATTCTGGAAGGTGAATGACTCAGAACTGTTTTACTTTTCAGACACCCCTCCTGTGAGTTTCATCTGATGACAATATAGAAATTGAATCATTTATGCCAACCCACTGAGTAGTGTTTGACTGTGGTGCTTTTGTACATGGGATGAAAAGCACTTGGGTGATATTATCAGATGCATAAAGACATTGACTTAAAGACACAATCGCATAAACATGATGTGGAAAGCACAGGTCTGGGGAGTCCTTCAACACTTCTATTTAACTGAAGTCTTTATCTTTTATATCTATTTCTAAAAGATTCTCACATAAAACCTCCCCACAGACCACAAATTTGCCCACATTTAAATTTTAGGCTATAGACATAACCATTTCATTTCATCACAATTCTCTTTGGTATTTTTTTTCTTGTTTTGGAGTGTGGTTTAATCTTCTTTTATTACCATAATGGGTCAGAGTATGCAGAACACTGATTGCAGTAAAACTGCACTGTTAAGAAAAGGCTGTGCTGCTAGCTGATGGATTGAGAGAGAGAATTGTGGCTGGCAGAAACCTCTGAAGTTCTATCATAGAAATCCACAGACTAAATGAACCGGACATTTGCCATTCAAATAAAATAAATGTTAACAATGTAATTCAGAGGACCACCCTAGAAATGCTGGAGACAGCTAAACCACGTGAACATCTAAGTCTTACTGGGACGGTAGGGATGCTAAATGAATAATGATTTAAGATGGAGTAAACTGGTTGACAAGTACATATTTGGTTTACCAAGCCAATTGGATTTTAATCCAATTGAGGTAAAGTGGTACTAGAGTTATAAAAATAAAAATGAGATTCTGAAAAGTTTAGAAAATCTTTAGATTCATAAATACGATTTAAATGTAATTGAGACTACTACCAATGTAATGTAAATCAAAAATTAAAGTGGCAAGAAAAATAAACATTGAAAAGCTATGCTAAGGGAATGGGGTCCTTCAATAATGGCTTTATAATTTTACTTCTAGTTTGAGTCTTTTGCCAAAATTTATTTGATACAATTTTAAAGTTTTACAATGTTGAATTAAACTAGTTACTAAATCAAAGTATCTCTTACTTAAACAAAGGAATATGCGGAGGAAAAAAAAACAGACCTTCCATTTTAATGCAAAAGCTACTTGGAGGCAGTGTTGGAGTGGTGATTCATTCATTACCATAATGGTAGCACCTAAAAATGACTAGCCCAAATCCTGTAAATCAGAAATTTGACTAAATTTAGTGGGTTTCTTGTCTTTTCTCCCTTCTCATCTTTCTTCTCTTTTCCTCTATTATATCCAATGACAGAGTTTATATACAACTAGTTTGGGAAATATCTTGGATTTGAACCAAAACAAATGTTTTCAAAATTAGAATGTTCAATTTGAAGAGAGTGACAGCTGAAAGAAATATCAGGACCAGCTAGTAACATGTCAGAAGTGTTAGTGATTGTTTCTAAATCAAATAGTTGGCCATCCATGACTTATTTGTAGATGATATGTGGTTTTAAAATACAGATAAACAAAAACATGAAGGACTTTCCAAAGCAAAAGTTTAAACATTAGAGTTATTTTGCAGTTCAACTGATGCACAGAAGCAATTTCATCAACATAGTATGAAATTAAGAGATGTGTTTCAGGGCCGGGAGTTTGGCCTAGTGGTTAAAGTGCTTGCCTAACAGGCATGAAGACCCGGGTTCGATTCCTTGGTACCACATACATAGAAAAAAGCCAGAAGTGGTGCTGAGGCTCAAGTGGTAGAGCTCTAGCCTTGAGAAAAGTCCAAGGACAGTGCTCAGGCCCTGAGCCCAAGCCCAGGACTAGCAAAAAAAAAAAAAAAAAAAGAGATGTGTTTCAACCAACTGATGAGAGTATCCCTGTCCTTCATTTTGTGAAGTGATATATTCTAAGAGGAAAGGTTAAAAGTCATGGTTCTCACATGAGATTAAAAAAAAAGAGTGGATAGTGTGGTTTATTTAAATGATAAGAGAAAAAAAACTGAATAAATGAAATGTTATGTGTTTTAGTAGAAGTTAAGTTGTTCCATGGGACAAACAAAGAAAGCATCTGCAGTATTTGAGGTAAACAACCTGCAATAAGATACAGATTTTGTGAGCAGATTAATGTGTTCCATGGTAAATTGTGATATAATACAATCTGTATATATTGTATAGTTTATTTGAATAGGAGTACTGAACACTATGCATTCTGGGTATTCAAAATTTTTCTTAATGGCCCTCTGACTAAAATTCTATCTGCTGATATAAAGGTGTATAATTTAGGTTTTACACACTTCAAAACTTTAAGATTTTGTTTATATATTCACACAAGGGTGTCTATATACACTGTTATGAATTTTTGATTGAGTAACATGCTCCAAGTCTTTGTAATGTCAAGCGATATCAAACAATGCAATCTTTCTGTCTGTATTTTAACTTTTAGCCACCATATCTAGACTGTATCGATACTATGAAAGTACACATTAACATTATGGTGAACTCCAGTGCCCTATATCCTCATTGATAAGAATCATGTCTCTATATCCTGGAGGTCCTTTCATTAATGAGTGATTGTTTTCCTTAATGTACGATGTTATCTCTCATCTCTTTTGCTGTCCCTTGGTTATCTCATATTGTTACAGTATTTCACCTTGTTATCTGATATACTGTATATATGCTTTATTGATTATTTGAAATTGAATAGGGAAGGGGGGAAACAACATGAGTGGTGAGAGGGCAGGGGAGGGAAATGGAGACCATGACTTGAGAAAGGGTACCAATGTATGTGAAGTAATGCACCTTCTATCTGGTGAATATAATGTAACCCTTCTATTAATTACAATTAAAAATATTTGGAAAAAAAAGAATCATGTCGTCTGTCCTCAGAATACTTGAGTATTTGCATATGTTTTGTACTACCTGATAGCTATTCATGCTCCCACACAATCTGCATTCCTTAGAAGCATAAGCTCTACTTTATCTCGTTTTAAATAACTAATGATAATCATGAGTATAAGGGCCAAAAAATATGCGGTAGGTAATGTTTATATAATCTTGTTGATGATAATAGACTTTGGAGGTGTGCATGTATATCCTCAAATGGATACACTGTTACAAATCCACCTTACTTTAAAAAATGGACATAGGATCACATGTACAGCCATCTAATGGTTGTTTCCTGTTCTGAATCCCAAACTCACCTTTTAGATTGTTTCCCTCTTTTTGCCAAAGAAGTGCCAAATAATGCATAAGATATGTAGTGCATTAACCACATCCTCCACATTTCTCTCCTGCCTCATGTTCCCAGACTGCCAACATCTATCTTTGAAAGCATTTGGGACAGAGAAGTGTCCATTCCCTTAGTATCTGGGAAGTGAATAGCTAAGTTTTTATTTCTTATATTAAAGTCAAGAAGCTTGATTATGGAGTCAATGAACTGTAAATGGATTGTCATTTTCTTTACATTGTAAGCAAGAGCAGTAAGCAAGGACATAAATGTTAATGATCTTTCTTGAACAAGCTTTGGAGTCAGTACTGCTTCATTCCAAGCAATGCAATAATTAAAATACTGCAACATATGCACATGTGAACACTGGCAATCGCCCCATAAAGGCTTTCCTTGATTTTTTAGGCATTTGTAAAACTCTGCAACTCCCAATAACATGTTCAATATTAATTGTCCAGTAATTGTTTTCATGAACTTACTAAAATGTATTAACTATATTTTTAGAAATTTAATATGATACTCTCATATGATACATATTTATTCATTAAATCATATTTATTCATCAAAACATGTGCCTTTTGCAATGCTTTTTTCCCTTTTTTTTTAACAAGGACTAGGTTTTTCAGTCAGTCCACCTTAACAGATTGTCTTAGACAGCAATCTATCACATTTGTTTAGAGAAGATAGCCATTAAAAACTTACAGTTCATTTTTTTACTGAAGAACAACAATTTAATTCACATTGATTGGAGTAAACCTTTACATACCATCTGCTCCATTTTAAGCAATGCTTATACAAATCATTTCACCTCTAGCATTGGGTGAGGAAAATCTTCACTTAGTGCTCAGTAATTATATTTGCATTTAAATAGAGCATAATAAGATATGCAAGGAGAGATTTGGGTAGAAAAACAAGTGACCCACAGATCACAGTAGATAGTTTTGTTTTATATTTACCCCCAAATAAAGCTGATCCAAAGACATATGGGCTTTGTTTCATGTTAGTCTTCATGTACTAAGATATCTGTCATCATCTGTCCTTCAGTATAAGAATCTTTCATTTGGTGGACAGTATAATTTTCTGCAGGCAGTAATTTGTGATCTGTACTCTGATCAGCTACAGTTATAAACTAGTGCCTGTCCACATGTTTACTCTTGGCTCTGATACTGACTTTATCCCCCTCCTTGTCATTTAAACCTAGTAAGAATTCACATGGTCTGGTGTTTGATTCTCAATTTTCTCTAGTGGACTATACTTTGGACTTGTCTCCCTGGCACTTTGCTTTCAAGATCACCTTGAACACAACATCATTTGAAATTTTGACTCTGGTACTAGTACAGATTTAACTTTCCTGAGAAGGGTTGAGCAGTTCAAACAACAGCAACAAAAAAAAAGAAAAGAAATACCTTATTGTTCTGATTCATTACTCTTTCTATTTCAGTAGCCCTTTAAGCAGCAGAACAAATAAATGTAGATTCCAACTTTTGAGGGTAACTGAACAGATGGGCAGAGATGAAATTGCCCATCAGATTTACTTTGTCCTATTTTATTGCAGTTATTTAGATAAGGAATATAGATTGAAATAAGGAATAGCTGAAAACAGGTTCCCTTTTTAGTAACTTTTGGTGATGAATAAATCCACAGTATTATGAATGCAAGCCATACATTTCTTTGTAAATTCATGGAAACTAAAAGGTGCTAGAGATTGGCACTGACCAATCCCTAGATGTATGAAGTTGGAATAATACAGAGAAAAGGGGCAAACACCCATCCAAAGACTTTTCCATGATTGTCAATGACATTAGCAAATAAGAATGTATTTGATGATGAGATTGATTGGAGTACATTTGTGTATATATTCATATATATATATATACATATGTGTGTGTGTGGGTAATAACACACAATGAGCCCCCATTTTTTAGGTGAAATATGTGTATCTGTAGAGACAGAATGATAGAAAACCAGTAAGCTTGATTGTTTTAAAACTAAAAGCTAAATCAAACAAACACAAAATAGTATCAATATGATTCTCTTTGCAATATTTACAGTTTTCCAATTGTGTGATGTAAGTGATTATATGCCATGGTAATTAAAAATTCAGATAAACTGCAGAAGATGTAAAAACAACTTAAAGAAATTAAGTTAACCTAGATTATTATATGGGAAAAGTGACAAGTAATTTAAAATTAGCAGCAAAAGTTGGATACATATTAAGCACAATGTGTTATGAATGTAACGAGAATGGTTATTTCCCGGAAGAGCTACCAGTGAAGGAGGCTGGCTAAGTAGTACTGTTTAGTGCAGGTAATAAAGTACCTCACGTAAGAAATAAGTTAGTGTAGTCTTTAATAGTTACCCTAAAAAAGTTTACAGAAGAAAAACTTCTCTATGACTTTATAACTATATTGATTTGAAAATCTGATTGAAAAACATTTCTGCCAGGCACGGTGGCTCATGCCTGTAATCCTAGCTACTCAGGAGGTTGTCATCTGCCGATTGAGGCTCAAAGCCAGCGCAGCCTTAAAGACCCTATTTCCAATTAACCACTGGATGACTGGAAGTAGGTCTTCAGCTTAAGGAGTAGGGCCGTAGCCTTGAGCTGAATAGCTCAGGAACAGTGCCCAGACCCAGAGTTCAAGACTCAAGACCAACAAAAACAAAACACAAAACAAACAAACCAAAAAAAAAAAAAACCTACTTCTTCCATTTCTTACAACTAAACTTTCTATATTTCTAATAACTAAAATTTAATCTGTGAAAACTGAATGGTTACAATTCTCATCGTCTTAAGTGAAAACGCACCATTTTAGAAACAGTACAGAAAATTAGAATAATTTAATTGAGGCACATTTTCAACAGTATTCTTTTTTCTCCAAACTGAAGAAAAAATATCTACTAAATGAACAGTTAGATTTAAGTTTACATGATCTCTGGCTTTAATGTAATGGGCAAATGTGCACAAAACTTTGTTGAAAAATAATCAGATATTAGGCCACTTCTGAGAAACTCGTTTCTCAAATAATAATGAAATAAATTTCAAGAAAGTCACTAGAAATACTGTTTAGCAGAAATTTAATTCGTAATATAGGATGTAAATAAGTCTAAATTGAGGTACCTGAAGACATTTTAACTTCTAAGGATATTCAATGACAACTTAGACATTCTATTTTCATTAAGAGCCTATGATAATTAAAGATACTGACTGGAAGCCGGAATGATGAAACTGGGACTTTTATTGTTAAGTGGGAAAATATTAAGGGCCCAACTTGATATTATCGTGCCAAGATAAAAAAAATGACCTGAGTCAGTTGTCAAAAATGATCTGACCTCAGAACATGCTGTCTAAAGCTCTAAAACTTTATTAAATGGAAAATATTTCCTGAATAGTTCATGGGAAAGTGGTTCAATTCAGTCTCTCAAACCAAAAGCTATCTGTGGATACTGTATGGCTTTACTATTACATTTATAAACTAAGATGAACAGTTACAAGGATCAGAAAAAAGAAAGGACAGCTTAATTTTCACAATTCATTCTGATGTATTACTTATCAAAATCTAAAATGTATTTTCCACATACTAATTTTAGAATTACAATCCATCATTCATAGAACATGATAAATAACATTTGCTTGAAGAAAGACAAACTGATATTTAAAATAATTGAGAAGAGAGCACTTGCTTATCGGAGTGAGGAACAATCCAAGAATGTTTGATCTTATCAATAGTACTGATAAGAATATCAAACACCTATTAGTTGCTTAGAATTACATATATGCATTTAAAACCTCAGATTCCTCTCAGATTCATTTTTCACTTAAGACTGCATGCTATCTTGGCTACTATGAATCTTAGACAATATTAGAATATGGGAATATATATTAAGTAGTTCACATGTACATGCACATATTAAAAAACAGAATAATTAGCTGTTCTCACACTTGGGAATTCATAACCCTCTAGCATCAATGCTTTTGTTTACATGTTTTATTGCATTAAATTATGTGTAATTAACAAAAATGATTTTTATCATAAAGTATTATCTTTCAGGAAAATGCTTAAACTTATAATGCATTGCCAGAAATTACTTTATCTATTAATGACAAAAATGTGTGAAAAACTGAAAAAAATGAATAAATTATGACAAAATGGATAAGCATGGAATTGTAACCAAACATAGACTGTTGATATATGTAGCACTGCATTTAAATCTTTAAAAAATTGTTAGGGTTCAACAATGGCATTTCATGCCTGTAATTCTAGCCACCATGGAATCTGAGAAAATTTTACCTCAAGGTCAGTCATGCTGAAAAGTTCATGAAACCACCTCATAGTTGAAAATTGGCTGAAGGGTGACCTAGCTTGGCTAAGCTACCTTACAATAATATTAGGGTTGGAACTATCTTGAAGTGAGATAACATTGACTGTAAAAGGCAAAAACTATTTTTCCAGATTGATTAATTTTTCCCCAGATGGACAAATTTTGAATAAAGCTTTGGTTACACAGTTTTATACATTTGCCCAACCAGCAAATATGCATCTAAATGTTTATATTTCATGTTATGTAAATGTAACCTAAAGGAGCCTTTTTTATAAATATTGAGTATAGTCGGAGCAATAGATGTTTATTTATGGAAAGTGTACTGATGTCTTCTATTTACTCTGAAGTGCATTTAATTGAGATTCAATAATAGGTAAAAGTCTAGCTAGATGGATAAGTAGGAGATAAAGCAAGTAGTATTAGAATAAAAGTGGCTGAGTACTTAGTTGTTAGTATTAATTGTGTTAACTCTGCTGCGTGTGGAAATTATTTCAGACAAACTCATAGAAAATACATTATTTTAGTGATTGATGAAACGGTAGAAAGCTAATATAACTGCTGGAATATATTTTAAAGTATGTAATATGTTGCCACAGAGCTTAAAAGCATTAGGAGTGCTTTACATTAACATGGAGAATATATATGAAATATTGTATATTAGCAATTAAAGTATATTTGAAACCGTACAGATTACAAACTCCTGTATTTCTCATCAAGCACCACTTAGCAACTAGGTTTTGAAAAATCACTTGAGTTCCGTAACAACACCTTACAAAGAAGGTCAAAAGCACCCACTGGTTTCTGTAAACATTTTTGTGGTACTTTTCCAAACATCTTTGATCACAACTTCACTGAAAGAGTGCTCATGCAAAGCTACTTTCTATTTCATGTTAAAGAGAAGCTTTGAATTCATTAAAATATAAACATATTTTTTCCATTTGGTGGAAATACTAAAGGCTTTTTAATACTTTTGAATAATAGTGAGAATAGTTATAAAGGATTGGTGAAGGCTTTACTCTGAACATTTAAAATACCATTTAACAATATGAATTCTAGGAAATGGAAACATTGCTGTTTGTGCACTTGTTTTACTTTTTGTCTTTTTTGTGGGGGAAAGGGTGAAGAAGAGGGAGGGGATGCAGAAGGGAGGAGGGAAATAAGTAAAATGTTCAATGCAGAGACACACTCATTTCAAGTTGAGAAATCCAAATATTTAGGAACTAGCGTAAGTGTAGTGAATTGCTATGGAAAACTGATACTTAAAGGTACAATAATGAGGCAAGTTTACTTAGTAAACATTCTTAGAAACCCTCTGTTTCAAACTTTCCTAATTAAACTTGACTACAGTTTCAAGAATTCTATTCTATAATGTTCACTGTACAGATAGAAACTGAATAACAAAGTTGATAATAGCAAAGAGAAAACCAAATAGCACAGGCAGAAAATCCACAAGCTAACACTCAACTAATGGTCATTATAATACAATACTTACGATATTTCCATAAGAATCTAGCTACTGGAGAAACTACTACCAGTAGTACTCCCAGTCCCAAAAACATTCCTGCTAAGTTAGAATGAAGAGGTTGAAAGTACTGTTTGCTTATGGCTTACACCTAATCCTAGCTACTCTGGAGGCTAAGATCTGAGGATCATGGTTCAAAGCCAGCTCTGACAGGAATGTTCTTAATACTCATCTCCAACTAACCACCAGAAAACCAGAAATGATGCTGTGGCTCAAAGTGGTAGAGCACTAGCCTTGAGCTGAAGAGATTGGGACAATGCCCAGGCCTAGAGTTCAAGCCCCATTATTGATGTGAGAGAGAAAGGGAAGGGGAGGGAAGGAAGGAGAAAGGGAGAGAGAGAGAGAGAGAGAGAGAGAGAGAGAGAGAGAGAGGGAGATTGAAAACAACAACATTTAAAGGGTATTAAATAGTAGTACAAAGGAGTTGCCATCTAACAAAGTAGTTTATGAATACAATTCATCTTTATCAATGTCATCCCTTCAACATTTTTTTTCTTTCCTCCAAATCTGCCCCTTTCCTTCACTTTTCCTGATTGTGTAGAAATTCTTAAATGAAGAGAGGTAATGCTGATTTTATATTGCCCAAAGAATCTCCCAGTTACATTATGCTTTGGAATTTAAGTTCTCAGAGTACCTTAGAGCTAAACTGTTCTGAGTAGGCAGAGCTAGAAGAGAACAAGAAGTCATAGACAGAGTCAGATCTGCAGAAGATGGCGGTGGTTCAGTGTGAGTCTTTCTGAGCTCTCACAAAGATACCAGTTCTAGCCTTGTAGGGGAAAGTTCATACCCAAAGATCGATCTTAAGTAAGCTTTACCACTACAGAGAGCTCAGTCAGAATGGAGAAAGGCAGAAAACCGGTACAAAGAAGACAGCATGGAGGGTGCCAGGCGCTCAGTGCCACCACAGAGACAAAGCCCCCCTCCTGGACCTGAGCAGACAGCGCTTCTCCTCAGCACAGACCTGCTGGCTCCAGACAGAGCCAGACAGAGCCTGCGTTATCCCAGAGCCATCACCCAGCCGAGGATTCACAGAACCAGAAAATCCAGCAATTTGTGAGTACCTCCGTGGACGTTTCCAAATTCTGCTTGCAGAACAGCCCTGGGAAGGAAGCCCCTCCCCCACCAGTTGAGAGTAGCTCCATCTTGACTGCTTGCAAAGACCTGGCCAAACCAACTGGAGCCCGAGAAGTGGTGCTGGCAGAGCCATCATGCAAAAGGGCAAAGATTTTCCCAGAGGCAGATTAGCTGGATGTCTACCCCAGGCACTAGCATAAGCTCCTCCCCCTGGGCAGGGCCACAGTTTTGGTAAACGAAGCCACTCGTGACTCCACCAGTTGTTAATTTTTTTCTGCCCAATCAAGCAAACTGATCAGAAAAACCGCAAAGCCAAATCATAACAGAGAAAGACCTTTTGAAGGATTTGGATCCCAAATTTAATGGAGACACAAGTTTCCTATCCTGTGCCCTGCAATGAAAAAAACCACAAACTGAAGAATACCATTTGTTTCTTTTTTTTTTCTACCATTTTCCTTTGCATTTTTATGTGTTCTTATTTTTTTGCCATTTTTAACTCCACTTTTTTTTTGTTTTTAATGTTATGATTCTTTCCTTCCCTTCCCTCTAACTTTCCTTCAGTCATTGTGGTCATTCCTAGAAACTTAGTGACAGCACTGGATACAGATTGGATACAAATGGTATTTGTATGGATACAGTCACCTGCTTTATAATCTGTTGGTTCTTAACCCTAGTATTTCTTGTCTAAAAACTCACAATTGTGTGGGATCTCCCCTCACCTTTTTTCTTGTTTATTTTTACTTTTTAAAGTTTTTATCATTGAACTCTCCTATATACACCTTGCTCTTTACTCTGTATATTCTTCATATTACTCTTATTGTCATAAGTTTTATCTTAATTTTTTCTAAATTTTGTACTCAACTATTTTACCTTCCAATCAACTTAGTTCAGTTATCCTTATACTATTCCTTTTCTTCATTACTATATTAATCTTACACTTCTACATACTCTTTTTTTACCTCCCCTCTTGTCTTTCATACTATTTTTCTATCTCTGGTCCTCTGTTCATCTTTCAACTTTTATAATGCATGGAGCTAAATTTGATGGTTGTTGAGCAATATGGTATATCTAGGTGTTCAATTATACTGTAGGTCCAGAGAGACTTAAAGACAATAGAAATTGAATTGAGGGGTTGATTTTTTTTTTGGTCATAAAATGGTGATCATTGGTGGTATTAACTTTGTAAGTGTACAAAAAGAGAGAGAGTGGTAATACCAATCTAAAATTGTGAACATCTATTGTCTGGCCAGATAAAGAGCTCTAGGTTGGTTATATTGTAAAAGTTGTAATCTTGTGCAGTATTAATATGCTCCCATTTTCAAATGGGCAGAGCAAAAAACTCAAGAAAAATACCAAATCAAGGAATAGTATCTCCCACCAAATATAAACAGGCAATGGAGCAGTAAATGGCAAAACTAGAGGAGAGTACTCTATATGTTATACAAATGCAATTGATAAACATGATTAATGAAAATTTGAAAACATATAGAAAGAGATACATGAGGGAGCCATATCTAAATGAGATGAAACCATAAACAAGGTGATACATGAATGAAGCCAAAAGGAGGCCATAAAAAAGGATTTACAAAGAAAAATGGACAAATTCATAGAATCAAAAAACAAAATCTGTCCAAACTCCAACAACTATCCAATGAGAGTAAAGCTCCTGAGCTAAACACTCAAAAGGAAATCAAGGAGTTAAAGAAGTCCATATATGATCTAAAACAAGAGAGACAAGGCATCAAAAATGAGCAATTAGAAGCAAGGAGATGCAGAATAAAGTAGAAAGTTTTGATAGCAGGTGAAACAATGCAGAAGAAAGAATCTCCGGGGTTGAAGATAACCTAGTTGTTACAGAGAAAGAACAGAAAATGAGTCAAATCAAACCTAGGAAATATGAGAGAATGCTTAAGGAGGTCCAAGATACAATAAGGAAGCCTAATTTAAGGTTTATTGGTATTGAGGAGGGTCTGGAGAAAGAGGTCAATGGTAATGGAATCATCTCAGAGAACTTCCCAAATAGCCAGAAGTGCAGGCCCATCCAGATATAAGAAGCTTTTAGTACCCCAAAGAGACCTGGCTAGAAAAGGACATCCCACCACCGCATTATAATCCATACAGGATCAATAGAGACCAAAGACAGAATCCTAAAAGCAGCCAGGGAGAACAGAACAATTACCTACAAAGGAAAACCAATCAGAATAACCACAGATTTCTCAGTAGAGACCATGCAAACAAAAAGAGATTGGAAGGATATATGTCATGCCCTTAAGAAAAATAGATACCAACCAAGAATACTGTTTCTGGAGAAAGTAGGAATCCATGCAACTTTCTTCAGTATAATAAAGGGTGTGTATAACAAACCCACAGCTACCATTATACTTAATGGCGAAAAGCCAAAGTCATTCCCTGGAAAATCAGGAACAGGTAAAGGATGCCCACTCTTTCCACTCCTCTTTAACATAGTATTAGAATTTCTAGCCAGAGCAATAAGGCAAGAACAAGCATAAAGGGGATGCAAATAGGGAAACAGGAAGTGAAACATTCCCTCTTTGCAGATGACATGATTCTGTATTTAAAGAACCCTATAGACTCCACTCCCAAGCTGCTTGAGATAATTCAAAACTTTGGCAAGGTAGCAGGATATAAAATTAACCCTCAAAAATAAACCGCCTACCTATATGCCAACAATGAGAGGAACGAGGCAACAATCAGGAAAGCAACTCCTTTTGCAATAGCCTCAAGGAAATAAAGTACCTAGGAGTTACCTTAACTAAGAATGTAAAGGATATTTTCGATGAAAACTTTAAAACCCTGAAAAAGGAAATTAAAGCAGAACTGAGGAAATGGAAAAACCTCCCAATCTCCTGGATTGGAAGAATTAACATCATGAAAATGGCATTCTTGCCAAGGGCTATATACAAATTCATTGCAATGTCCATCAATATTTCAATGTCATTCTTGAAAGAAATAGAAGAGGCAATGCCAAGTTTCATATAGAATAATAAAGGACACCATATAGGAAAAAAAATTCTTAGCAGAAAAACAGTTCACGAGGAATTTCAATACCAAATTTTAAACTCTATTACAGAGATATAGTGACCAAACAGCTTGGTACTGGCACAAGAACAGGCCTGAAGACCAATGGAATAGAACTGAGGACCCAGATATTAACCCACAGAACTATGGCCACCTAATGTTTGATAAGGGAGCAAAAAAAAAAAATAGAATGGAAGAGAGACAGACTCTTCAACAAGTGGTCCTGGCAGAACTGGTCAAGCACCTGCAGAAAACTAAAGTTGGATACTTCAATGTCACACTGAAACAGGATTAACACCAATTGGATAAAGGAACTCAAGGTAAAAGCATATACACTGAAAACTTTACAAGCAAGAATAGGAGATACACTAGGCCTCCTTGGCATAGGTCAAAACTTTCTTAATAAGTATCCAGAAACACAGCAAATCAGACAAAATCTGGATAAGTGGGAATACATTAAACTTCAGAGCTTCTGTATGGCAAAGGACATAGCTAGCAAATTAACTAGAAAGACTACAGAGTGGGCGAAGGTCTTCACTAACCACACAACAGACTAAGGCCTCATATCTAAAATATATCAACAGCTCAAAAATTGAATCACTCCAAAACTAACCACCAAAGAAACAACCATCCATTTAAAAGATGGGCCAAAGACTTAAAGAGAGTCTTCTCTGAATAAAAAATAAGAATGGCCTATAAACACATGAATAAATGCTCCACATCTCTGGCTATAAAGAAATACAAATCAAAACAACTCTGAGTTTCTACCTCACTCCTTTACAATGGCCATGATCAAGAAATCTCATAACAACAGATGCTGGAGGGGATGTGGCCAGGAGAGATCACTGCTACAGTGTTGGTGGGAGTTCAAACTTGTTCAACCACTATGAAAAGCAGTGTGGCAGTGCCTCAAAAGGCTAAACATAGAGCTCTCCTATGACTCAGCAATTCCACTACTTGGCATTTTTTACCCAACTGTCCAGAAACAAGGACAAACTGAATCCACTAGCACAACAATGTTCATTGCAACACTGTTAACCTAGCAAAGATATAGAATCAACCCAGATGTCCCTCAGTTGATGAGTGGATCAACAAGTTGTGGTATTCATACACAATGGAATTCTATGCTGCGTCAGAAAGAATGACCTCACCCCCATTTGTATGGAAATGAAAAGACTTAGAAAAAATCATATTAAGTGAATTAAGCGATACTCAACGGAACATAGGCTCAATGGTTTCCCTCATTTGTTATATCCAATAGAGACCTTGGGCTCTCCTAGCAGATATTTACAATAGAACCAAACCTAGATACATAAGGCCATATAGAATGATGCTAAATGAAAGGACCTCCAGGATATAGATACAAAGGCCATGTAGCGAGTGATTATTGTCCTCAATGTACTACGTTATCTCTCATCTCTTTTGCTGTCCCTTGAGTATCTCATATTGTTACAGTATTCCACCTGGTTATCTGATATATTGTATGTATGCGTGTTTGGTTATTTGAAGTTGGATAGGGAAGGGAGGGAAACAAGATGAGGGGTGGGGCGGGGGGGGGGAGGGAAATGGGGACCAAGACATGAGAAAGGGTATCAATGTATGTGAAGTAATGCACGTTCTATCTGGTGAATATAATGTAACCCTTCTATTAATTACAAGGAAAATATATGAAAAAAAGTTGGAAAAAAAATAAAGAAGTCATGGACAGGGACAAACACTTAATAGAAGATGCACTAGAAATAAGGAATGTTAGGACTCTCTTTTCATAACTTAGACCAAAGGAGAAGAGTCCCCATTGGCAAGCTTATGAGCTGTGGAATAGACTCACATGAATGCAATTTAATCTTTATTGTTTCCCCTGGTGGTAACTCTAGAACTTCATTTACTTCTCTGTGTGTCAAATTCTCATTATGTATCCATGAGTAATGCAAGTATCTCTCTCAGTAGAGCTTTCAATGAGCTAATGCATTCAGAGAACTTAGCAAGCACTCAATAAATATGACTTTATTAATTAGAAGTATATGAATTTCAGTTTTCTGTCTAAATACAAAATCAGCACCTGCCTTGTTTCCTCTAACTGAAATGATAAATTCTACAGAATCCAGTCTTGGCACAGACTTCAAGAAAGAATTGTTGCATGTCAAGTGCATTGCAAGTGTATAGCTCACTTGTTAATTAGAGCACAGACAAGGCAAGTGAATCAATGTAGATACGGTTGAGATAGCTGCATTGCCTTTAGTTTCAATGAAGCCACTTATTAGACACATAATGATATATTTTCCTGTCATATGATGATCAATTCTAAATAAAATTAAGAACATCCTTTTCACCGAAACAATGTGTAAACTAGCATTGTATTAAAGCTCCTAAAAAGTCTTCAAGAAAAAATTTCACCTATGGAACTGAATGTGGGAAAATTTAATGTGAACAAAATAGACTTGTTGAAAGATGATGCACTTTTTTTAAAGAAGTGAATTACAGATGGTAAAGCTTTTAGTCTATGTTTGATTAACATGAGTCTTTAAGTTGTTCCTTTAAATTAGATATTTAAAATTACTTGTTTCATTGATCAAAGTGTGGAACCCATATTTTTCCTTCTGACAGAGATGCATGGATCAATATGGTCATATAAGAGATTTATTTGTACATGGAGGGGGGAATGAGGACCAAAACATGAGAAATGGTATCAGTGTTTTTATCTGGCAAATATAATGTAACCCTTCTATTAATTACAATAAAAATATATGAAAAAAAGAGATTTATGGGCTGGGAGTTCAGCCTAGTGATAGAGTGCTTGCCTAGCATGCTTGAAGACCCGTGTTCGATTCCTTGGTACTACATAAATAGAAAAAAGCCAGAAGTGGTGTTGAGGCTCTGTGGTAGAACTCTAGCCCTGAGAATGTCCGAGGACAGGGCCCTGAGTTCAAGCCCAGAACTGGAAAAAAAAAGAGATTTATTTGTGTACAACTGTCTAAGCCATCTCATAAAATAGTGTTCTGGTCTTTATTGCATTCTTCCAACTCACAACTTCACACACATAGCATGATGCAACAAGAAGATTGAAAAGTAAATTCATGTCTAAAAATGAAGTCCTTTTCAATGCTACCATATTTAAGATCTTTCAGAATATTAAGCTCAAGCTTAATGATGCTATTTCCAAAATACTTTGCAGGGTGTGACTGTTGGTGACTGAACTGATACACAGCTAATGATTCTAAATCTTCACTGTGGTTAAAAGTCTTTCAGTGTCTCTCCATGTTCTTCATGGTAAAGACTAGGGTCCTTTCCATGAATGTTGACTATCTGTAGAGATTCTGTCTCTTCAATTTCCAGTCTCGTATTCATGCTTTCTTAGCAACAAACATTTTTTTTTATCAAGACCAAGCCATATGCTGTTCTTTAAAAAATTAGAAAACCTTGATACAAAAGGCCATATAGTAGGACGCTAAATGAAAGGATCTCTAGGATATAGAAACATAAGCCATATAATGAATGATTGTTGTCCTTAAGGTACTATGTTATCGCTTATCTCTTTTGCTGTCCCTTGGTTATCTCATAATATTACAGTATCTCACTTTGTTATCTGATATATCGGATATATTTGTATTTGGTTATTTGAAATTGGATAGGGAAGGGGGGAAAACAAGATAAGGGGTGGGGGTTGCGGGGGAGGGAAATGGGGACCAAGACATGTGAAAGGGTATCCATGTATGTGAATTAATGCACCTTCTATCTGGCAATATCATGTAATCCTTCTATTAATTACAAAAAATATATGAAAAAAATATATATCTCCCCAAATTAAAATAGTCCCAATACATCATTAAAGAAATTACTCGTGTGAAGATCTCGGCAAATTTTAGATTGTCTTAAGTGCCATGTCCCCTTGCCACCCATTACTACTGGTACTATTACTTCTCCTACCCCAAAGTAAATACCAGCCTATGTGTGCTGTTGTGTCTTTTATATACTCAGTGGTCAAACCAGCATGTTTGTAAAGTTTGGGAATAATTATTGAATGCACAAAGCTATTATTATTGTTACTTTTATGATGGAATTAATGGCTTTTTATATGGATGCTTCTGCTTGTATCCTTTGCCTTGGAATGCTATGAATGCTAGATCACTCAAATTTTGCCTTTGCCTAAGGAACCTCTTAGTGAACTGTTATTCTATGCCTTCATATAGTTTAGGGAAGAAGTGCTCTGTCAGTCCACAGTGGTTTCCATCTAGCATTCTCTGCTCTGAAAATATGTGAGTATTTAATACTCAGCTCATTTAACATTCCTTGTAGACTTGCAAGGTCACCTTTTATTAGTGCCCATAATTAAAAATTTTAACTCTGGCTACTAGACCAAATGAAGTATCTCCCTAGCCTCTACTGCTAGATATGCTTATCCATGTCCCCTAGCTTCTGAGTCATGCTAGAGTTTGGGTTTGCTCTGATTTCAAACTCTTTCCAAATTAGAATGATTTCATAGTACACTGAACCATGCTCATCCACAGCCTAAGAAGTGACTGATAGCAGCTTTCATATTGAATCTCACAGCAAAGTGGTTTTTGAATAATATGATTTTGGATGATAGGGAAGCATTCTCACTGCTTCTATCTTTTAAGGGAAATATTTGTGATTTATGATGTTTGGTATATTTATTTATATTTTGGCCAGGGTGGAAAAATCTATAAGTCAATTCTTTAACGTGCTTTGAACTATTTTAGATATTATGGAGATGATTAAAATGCTTCTAGAAGTAAAATAAGACAGTTTTATTTTTATCAACATTTCATGAGAAGAAAATGTATTAGGGTAAGTAAAGGGACATGTTCTCATAACTTACATGTCACATTATTGATCATGATAATTAAAAGATGATCTTTAGAGTTTCATATTCTAGCCATCTCTGTTTACTAATGACCACCATCAAGACATTTGCTGAGACATTATTAGTGTCTTCTAAATTACATTTTATTGATAGAGCATATATGAGTTGTTGTAATATTTTTAAATGTCACAGTAATAGTAATTATTCTGGTATCTAAAACATTTTAATGCATCTCAGGAATTCAATTTCAAAATTAAACAATGATTTCTAAAATGCTAGCAGACAATGTAGACATGCAGGATTATCTGAAGGTATTCACTAATACTTTCATTCCTAGGACCCTTCAAAAAGTTATGGAAAGGCTCTGTTTGATTCTGTCTATACTCTTTCATCCTAAACACTCATCTCTGAATAACGTGCAAACTCCAGAGGGCTAGATATTAAAGTGCATTTCCAGGACCTTGCAGAATAAAACGGTCAGGGACTGCGTTATGAAAGCTTTCCCAACTGTCTAGTTTAAAATGATATTGGGACTTCCTCAAATAGATTCCCCTGCTGGGACACACAGTTAGGAAGCAATGTACAGCACATCAGAGACAGGCCTGACCCAAACATAAAATAGATGGCTTGGCTTTGTTATGAATATGACAGTGTTCAGGTCAAGACTACTGAGAGGAAGGAATGCACACTAGTTTTTCAAAGGAGAGCTGGGCCATGGGAGGGAATCTAACACTGTATTTTTTTTCTCCTTTGACTAATAGAAAATTCACTTAAAATAAGCACAGAAAATGCATTCTAACACTGTTAAAGTATTAAATACCCTTGACAGTATTAAACTGAAGTGCCAAATAAAAGAAGCATGATAAAGAAACCATTTAGGAAGTTATTGATAGGGGTGGGTTCTTTCTGCACTCAAATGGAAATATTAAATAAAATTGCCCTTCTAAAACTATTTGAAGAAAATAAATATAGCGTTACTTACATTATATTGTAAGGAAAATGTACCATTTTAAACTATGGAGGTCTAGGTAAAGATTTAGGATAATTTGCAGGTATAAATGGAAAGATTAAAGAAAACACAGTATATATACAAACAATGTTTTCTTTAGCTCTTCTTATTTTGAGATTGAGAAAATGATCCCTCTGCTTACTAAAGAACTAACACAAAAGAAGTAATGTACTCATTACCTCACATATCTAACAATAACCCCTCTGTATATAACCTTGACCATAAAATTAAATAGCAAAAGTAAACAAAAATCTTTAGCCAATAATAATAAAAAGAAATGCTTTCTTGAAATCCTTTACACTGAGCATTTAAGTGTTTGCCTAAAATTGAGTTGACAATTGTCTCCTAGGTGTAGATCCTAGAAGACATTTGCCTATCATAATTATAGGAGATTTGTATTATTCAGTCATTCCTCAGGGGTTCACAAAAGCAATTTGATTTTAAGATATGCTTCAGGTCAAGCACAATTACTTTCTTTGTCCTAGAGCTGTGCTGTTTAAATAATTAAATTTAAATCAAGTTAATTTAAAATCGAAGTTAATAAAATTAAAAAAAATTGTCTCCTGTGTATTTTAAACAAATTTCATGTGTGTCATAGTTAAATGTAATTAGTAGCTACATAGGGAACAGTGAATTACAGAACACTTCATCATAACAAGACTTTCTCCTGAGCAACACCTGCTCTAGAGTATAGCTTACTTCTGGGATCTTCTTGACCTATGAGGTGATTTTGTATGCTTTCTGTGAGGTTATTCTTGAAAAAGAGTACCATCTGTCATACTTCCTGTGATTTGGGAATGTTTTACACTTTCCTGCTATCAGAAGGTCAGGAAAAAATACTTATTGCCAGAAAGAGTCACTCATTAATCCATAACCCTGTTATAAATGTAGCACATACTTATCTAAGGTTATTTTAAAGCCCCACACCAGTTGTTATGAAAAGTCTCCTTGTTATAAGGTGGGGAAAATAGTCGAATATGATAAACTATTTCTGTCTTTCATTTATTTATCTATCTATCTATCTAGTCCATCATCTATCAAGAATCACATATCATATTTAATTCTTCTGAAAGCTCAAAATTAGTCTTTGATATCCTTGTATCATCTTTCCAGATATTTGCATTAATTATTGTTTGTGCAATTGTGATAAATGATGATACAACAAGAATGTCCTAAAAGTGAGTGCTTGTTTTTCCTGGTACACTGCAAGACTGTAATATTGAAGGATAATGAAAAGTACGTAATTTACTTCCTTCCTTCCTTCTTATCTGCCCACCTTTCTGCTTTCCTGCCCTCCTGCATTCCTGCCAACCTTCCTGCCTTCCTGCCTGCCTGACTGCCTGCCTTCCTATACACTATTTGTGGGCCTGGGTATGGAATATAGGTTTTATACAGGCTAGGCAGCTATACCACTGAGCTGTAATCTCAGAACATCTAGCATTTGTTAGCTATGTGGAATGAGACATTATTCAGCTACCTTGAGCTGGATTTTTCCTATATTACACAGATTTTGCAGATTAAAGAGAATAATGAATTAGGATATAAACCCCTTGCAATAAATTTTCTTCCTAATGTCAAGCAAATATCTTCAATAATTTTATTTTATTCTTCTGTGAAAGCATTGATGTCAGCTCAGGGCAGTTTCTGGAGAAAAATTCAGATGTCCTTTCACACTGTCAGAACATTATTTGTTAGTACAAAGATAAAAGGATGACAGAAACCACAATATAATACCTTGTCAAAAGTCTCTATCAAGCCAGTCAACAAGTAAAACATCCACTTATTTTTGAACTATATATTATTTGACTTATTTTGTTTAGTTTTACAAACTGATATATAATTTGAAAAAAAATCTTGTATCTAAGGGCATAATATTTTAGATCTTTAATGACATTGAGGAAAAAATTAAGATCATAGAGATAAAACATGAAATTCATCTTTCAACAACATTCTATCAAAGTATGGGCCACAAGACTAAGATGGAGGGAAAAAAGAATGCATATTTGGAGCTGTATCATCATTTTCAGCCACTAAGGTGCCATTCACTGAAATATTGTCTGTAAATAGACAAAACTGAAAGAATTACATATCATGTTAAAATGGAAAATGTTCATCTCAGGGGTTCAATTAGTCACATTAGAAACAGTCAGAACAGTTATCCTACCAAGCATGAATAACATAAAATTTAGTTTTTCCCAAATGCTTTCATCCTCTATTATCTCATTTCATGCAATTGAACATCCTGAGAAGAATTATGTCCCTTTCTAATTATTTCAGTCATTAGAAGTTATCTAATGTTGCCGATCTATGTGGTAGCCATGATTTGAAAATGAGATAACCAGGACCATATCCTATTAAAAAATCATAAAGGTGAAGGCCTGGCTCAAGTGATAGAGCACTTGGCTAGCAAGCATAATACTCGGAGTTCAAACTCCAGTGTCACCAAAATAAAAATCCATACTTGTCAGAATATTTTCCCCACATTGGCAACAAAATATGCAGGGTCAAACCATGACTAAACTTTTATCAACTGAGTTCATGAAATTTCAGATGTCAGTAAATTATTCAAATATCATTTTATTATTTTTTTATAAATTAAAGCACTGATAACATAAAGTGCTGGGTCCATGAATTCACATCTTACCTGTTAACCCTTACACAATAAGTTATCCAATTATCCGGTGGTTTGAACATTTTTGTGTGTTTCATGTCAATTCCTATTTTCATTTCCAGTGATCAGTAAAGTGCCTGACTGAATATATGAATTAGTAAAGTGGATAAACTTTCTAGTATCACTCAATTTCTTATTGCAAAAAAGATGGGTAGTATTAATCTTCTAATACAGACAATATTGCTTAATGATGCCTTTTTAAATAATAATTTCATTGTGTTTTTCTACATCTTTGGATATCTCTCCAATCTTCCAGATCTCTGAAGAGACCTGGCTTGATCCTTGTATAATGAGCTCTATATCACAGGGTTTGGGATACAAAAAAAGAGATTCCAGACTGAATTTCCAGGTCAGTTTGCTTTGTTTTGATAACTTACTTAATTTATCTGATTCCTAGATTTGTGATCTAAATGCTACAGTGAATACTAAATGTGATCATAGTTGCTAAGAATTAGCAGATGTAGGCACAAGCAGATGTCAAAGTCAGAGTAGTAAATACTGTGGGATTAACTCAGGCAAATTAAACTTGTGTTCCATAAAGATGCTATAAATATTTTTGAAGTAAAAATCTGCAATAATTGTGTAGGCTTATGTATATATGATTTAATTAATTATATCCTGTACTTCTTCACAGATTTGTTTCAATCAAACATCCTTCACTAAAAGGGTTAGATAACACACATTTTAGGATTGGAAAGAATTAGACATTTTATAATAAATGTTTAGCTCTGCTGTTGTACAGGAACTCTGCACCTTTACAAACAGCATTTTGAATTTATTCGTTATTCCGTTCTTGTTAGTGCTTCTTTATAGTCTGTATCTATTCTCATGGTGAGCTCATTCAGTGTTCTGACCTTAAAATCATGTACAGATTGATGAATCCCAAATTTATATGCTCAACCTGAAAAATTTTCCTGAACTCACCTCATATATCAAAAGTCCTACTGAATATCTCTCTCTAGATGTCTAAAGGGCAACTCAGATGAAACATGCCTAAAAATAATCTCACAATTCCCCTCCTAAATCTGTTTGTCTTGTAGTTTTTCTATCCTAATTTATGGAAAATCCTCCTTCCATATTTGCAAGGTTAAATTTTCTAGTCAACCTTGATTAGTTTCTTTCACTTCCAGTGTGCTTACAATCTTGACCCCATCTTTGAATGATATCTGTGATATCTTCTCTTTTTAAAATCATTGTCATTACTATTTATAAGAGGCTCTGAACTCAACTCTGGTTTCCCCCATAGACAGCTATGCACAACTGTTGAGATTCAGTGGTCACTTTGCATATCACTTCTATGTTCAATACACTGATAATTCTAAATGTTGCCCCCTCCAACCACCAATTGCAAACACAAAAATCTTACTTGTGTCTTACTAGGACTTATATAAGTGACTTAGTTCCCCAGTTTCCACTGCTTTCCTTCCAAATGTGCCTCACATCATGCTCCCCAACCCTTCCAGCTATCAAACTTGCTCATTTTAACTACTGAAACTACCTCAGCAATTTGTAATCCTTTACTATTGGTGATCTCAATGAAGAAGAATTGTGGCATCATAGGAAGTTATAGTATTTAGGCTATATTTTTTATTGTGATTAATAGAAGGGATACATTATATTCACCAGATAGAAGGTGCATAACTTCACAAACATTGATACCCTTTCTTATGACATGGTCCCCATTTCCCTCCCACCCGCTTATCTTGATTTCCCTCTTCCCTATCCAATTTCAAATAACCAATTAAGCACATATAAAATATATCAGATAACAAGGTGAAATATTGTAACAATATGAGATAACCAAGGGATGGCAAAAGAGATGAGAGGTAACATAGTACATTAAGAACAACGGTCATTCATTATATGGCTTTTGTTTCCTTATCCTGGAGGCCTAATGTCTCTAGATTTTGTTCTATTGTAAATCTCTGCTAGGAGAGCCCAAAGTTTCTACTGATTATGACAAATGAGGGGGACTATTGGGCCTATGTGCCTGTGAGTGTGCCTTACTTCACTTAATATGATTTTTTTCTGAGTCTTTCCATTTCCTTACAAATGTGGCAATGTTGTTCTTTCTGACAGCAGCATAGAATTCCATTGTGTATAAATACCACATCTTGTTGATCCACTCATCAACTGAGGGACATCTGGGTTGGTTCCATATCTTTGCTATGGTAAATAGTGCTGCAATGAACATCATTGTGCTAGTGGATTTCGTATGCCCTTGTTTCTGGATGATTGGGTCTTTTTTCAGATACTCTTATTTCTGCTAGACTAAGCTCGGACCATGATTCTTCTACTTTTGTATTTATGTTTTGGATCATAACCACAAAACATTAAGACTGTTCATTTGTTGAGATGGCAGGGTCTCCATAACATTTTGCTGGGGCAGCTTCAAATCATGATCCTCTTGAATTCTGCTTAGGAGTACAAGTCTCAGGCTGCAATATTTAGCTAATTTTTTCATATATTTTTATTGTAATTAATAGAAGGGTTACATATTTGCCAGAATGATGGTGCATTAATTCCCATACATGGATACCCTTTCACATGTCTTGGTCCCCATTTCCCTCCCCCCCATCCCCACCGCTCATCTTGTTTTCCCCCCTTCCCTATCCACTTTCAAATAACCAAATACAAATATATCCGATATATCAGGTAACAAAGTGAGATACTGTAACAATATGAGATAACCAAGGGACAGCAAAAGAGATGAGAGATAACATAGTACCTTAAGAACAAAAATCATTCATTATATGGCTTATGTTTCTATATCCTAGAGAGCCTTTCATTTAGCGTCCTACTATATGGCCTTTTGTATCAAGAGTTTGCTCTATTGCAAATCTCTGCTAGGAGAGCCCAAGGTGTCTACTGATTATGACAAATGAGGGAAACCATTGAGCCTAAGTTCCTTTGAGTCTGGCTTACTTCACTTAATATGATTTTCTATTAGTCTTTCCAATTGCCAGTAGTGGAGCTTGAATTCAAGACCTGGGTTTTGTCCCTAATCTCTTTTGCTCCAGACTAGCATTCTACCACTTTGGTCCACAGCTCCATTTGTGTGATTAATTAGAGATAGAAGTCTAGTATATATAGAAGATGGTCATAGTAGAGAGTCACAATATCTCAATAGCTATGAACATATTGTAGAGATGAAAAATAACTACCCCCAGACCCAAAATTATTCCCCTTCAGTAAGCAGAATAAAAGAATTAAAAAAAAACCCTCTGATTAGAAAAATCTCCAAGGACCCAAAGGCTGAATAAACAGGATCTTCTGGACCCTAGTCAGCCATTGTTCACACAGGTGTCCATAAGCTCCAGGAACTCACCTATTTTGTGTCAAAATTAGACTGCATGTATAGCATTGTATAGCATTTGTTTCCCAAACCTTAAAACTACCCTCTGACAGTTGAATGGGACCCAGGGGTGTGAGAACTTCCTGTCAGTTTCCACCAGCCTGGGAAGCTCCCTAATCCCTATCTTATCTCACTCGACCACCTGATGTGTGTAAACCTGTGATTTTTGCCTTTAAAAAGACTGTGTAAACCCTGACTGTGAACTTCTCCCCCCACCTCACTGCATCACTGCTTTGGGGTGCGTGTGGACAGGTTCCCTGCCTGGCATGTAATCTGCAATAAATCTTGCTTTTGCATTTTGGACGTCTCTATCTCGGTGGTTTTCTTTGAGGACCCCGTCTCAGGGCACAACACATATGACTATATAAGATGATATTAAGGAAAATGAATTCCAGGATTTGGAAACAAGAGGTTTTCCTTTGTGGTTGTTGCCTTCAACACACTATGCAAAGTTATGTCTTTTTACTTTATTTTTCCCACCTATGTTTTATCCCTAGTTGTCACTGTATGTGATATTGGTACTCTGTGTATTATATATATATATATATATGTATATATGTGTGTGTGTGTATATATATATATATATATATATATATATGCTTATCTGAATTAGAGAAGGGAAGAGGAACAACCAAAATGCTGAGACAAAGAACAAAGGGTGAACCAACACAACAGTGATACTCTTAAGACCCTATGTTAGAAATGAACTTTACAACTTGGAGGAGCAGAAAACTGGAGGCAGGGAAAGCCTGACTCATATGCTTGGTAACTCTGCCCTGCTTCAGTCATATCACATTTTTCCCTCCTGCATCTTAGCTTCCTACAACATCGTAATCACTTATTTCCTTGACTTTATCACCTCTAGGAGATCACATAAATGAGGATTAAGGGTAGGGTCTTCATTCCTATTTGTCAATAAAAATGAGTAAATTCAGTATTCAACAGCAAAAGTGGATATGAATTCATCTCATCAATTTATTGCCAACTGAAAAGCTCTACCTAATCTTCTTCTAATCCAGAGAATTCAACCACTTATCCTTATCCAATCATCTAAGCGCATCATTCCAAAAGTATGAACTTTCTTCTATATTGTTTTAAACATGATTTTTTTTCTCCTTTCCAGATGCTGTGGATTTTTTTTGCTCTCATGCTAATTCACATATATACTCAAGAGCAATCTAAATTATTTTTTCTTCATTATCTCCTCTTCAGTCCCTCTAGTTAGTACCTGTAGTCTTTTTTTTAAGGGAGCATGATATCTAAAGCAATTTACTTGCTAGACAACATTGGATAATTAAATATGAATTTAAAAGTTATACTGTTCAAACATTTTTAATAAAAACTAATATTATTGGCCTCCTTTTTCTGGTTCATTTGTCATTTTCATATTCTACATTCATGTGAGGATAACATTTACAGCAGCCATTGGATAAAGAAATTTTCTGTTTTGGGGGATTTTTCAATTGACATAAAGATCTGAAATTCGGATTGTCATGAGACAATATTCAACAAAAGACAATAAAAACATATAAGTACTGTGGATAAGTATATTAAGATTCCTGTACAAATATGAGAAGCTTGGTATTGAATGCTCAGGCCAAAGCTTCAAATATTTTTCATAAGATAAAATAAATTATGCAACCTGGAATACTAGTGTTCAAGACAAAAATAGATCATGTCGAGACAACAGATTTGCTGTACCAATTTGGAAACCAGTTAAATGAATGTATTCCTTAATGAAGATTGCTTTGAGCTTTTTGCCTACAGAACTCCTGTGTATTTCACAAGCAACACACAACCAATGCCTTTTTACAAAGGAAAAAGCAGTTATCTGCTTATTCCAGGCACTAGATATTTATAGATTTGGAGAAAAAATTAAAGACATTTCTCATTAGTTAACACTACTCTGAGGAAGATATACACATTTTTTCATCTCCTGAAAGTTGATAAAGACTGGAATTGTTCAGAGTATATACACTAGTGCATAAATAATTATTTAACAAGGGGCTGGGAGTTTGGCCTAGTGGTAGAGTGCTTGCCTAGCATGCACGAAGACCCGGGTTCGGATCCTCGGTACCCCACATACATAGCAAAAAGCTGGAAGTGGTGCTGAGGCTCAAGTAGTAGAGTGCTGGCCTTGAGAAAGTTCAACGACAGTGCTCAAGCCCTGAGCCCAAGCCCAGGACTGGCAAAAAAAAAATAATTATTTAACAAGATTTGATTATATCTTCACTTTTTAGTCAGTTAACTCCCTAAAAGCTTATTTTCATTAAAATCTAAGGAACTTGTCATTTTCACAGAGAAGGAGATTTTAAAATAATAAAAATAAAGGGAAAATTCCCATGGTCATAAAGGAAATGCAAATAAAAACAATCCTAACCTTACCCCAACAAGATTCTGAACTCAGACAGATGCTGGTGGAGTTGTGAAGAAAAAGGAATCCTACTGCAATGCAAGCAAGTTCAGCTACTCTGGAAAACAGTGTGGCGGTTTCTTAAAGAACTGAAACTAGACTTTCTCTATGATCCCGCGATACCACTCCTGGGCATCTATCCTGAACATCAAAGCCCAGGATATGATAAGGACACCTGTTCAGCTTTGTTCATCTCTGAACTATTCACAATAGCCAGACAATGGAAATAATCCAGATGCCATACTGCAGATGAATAAATACAAAAACTGTGATATATATACATGTATGTATATATGTATGTATGTATGTATGTATGTATGTATGTATGTATGTAATGGAATTCTACATAGCCAAAAAACAAGATAGAATAATGGCACTTGCAGGGATGTTGATAAATCTAGAGTGAATCATGTTGAGTGAGACAAGTCAAGACCAAGGGAACAAAAGGCACATGGTATCCTTAATATGTGGCTATTAGATCCAAAGAGTACAAGAGCGAGGACTCAATATTTGCATATCCAATGTTATGGACATGGTATTGGAAATATAAACACAACTACATAGACATAAAATCTATGACTCTATGGACATAATGTTCCATTACGTAGATTAATATGTATCTATGACATATAGACCCTCAGCCTAACTTTAATTATGTTCTAATATCTAAGTGCTGGTGATTGTATATAGAGATTCCCTTCTTGCATACTTGTTTGTTAAATATGTCCTTTAAAATATGATGTAAAAATCAATGTTAATAAATTCTTTAATAAAAAAGAGAAACTTCCAAATACAGTAATTCAATAGATGTTTTTCACCATCTACTGTTGTTACATTATTCCCTCTCCTTTATCAAAAGATATTATTAGTTTTGTTTTATGTGGCAAATGCCTTGATTGAAGTTTTACTCTGTATTTCTCGTTAATAAGAAAAAGTCATACTGTTATAAATGGAATGTTATAAAAGAATATTTATAAACTCTACATTGTCTATAATGCTTATAATGTTCCTAATGATGAAAACTGTGTCCATGCATGTTAATTTCTGAGTGTCAACTCTTGTCATATTTTCCATTGTCCTCAACACTTCAAGCTGAGTTAGAAAAGTAACACTAAAGTAAAAAAGTAATAATGAAATGGTAAATAATGAAAAATTAACTTCTTTGAAGTCATACAATTACAAAGGGACAGAGATTTTCAACTCTGTAGATTTTTAACTCTGTAGGAATTAATAATCAAGCATGTTATTCGAGCATGTACACTTCTTAAACTATGTTAACCTATGTTAGAGAACATAACAAGACTCAATGTAAAGCATAGATTAGAATAAAGTATGGACTTTTCATCCATATCATAGTATGGTCTGAGTGAAAAATTAACTTTTCACTGAGGTCTCTTTCAGAGACTTCTGGAAATAAAGGCTTAATGGTCAAAAAATGGAGGGACATAATGTAGCTGAGAATCATACTAGCTTTACTCTCAATTAACCATATTCTAGATGTTTAGCAAAGTAAAGGAGAATCAAAATATGCATATATGTATATGTGTGTGTATACATATATACCCATTATATATGCATATGATAGATGGGAATATATGTATATAAATATACATATACATATATGATTACTATCTATCTCATGCTAAAATAATGATAGTTGGATTTGACCAACAGATGGAAGGACATGAAAACCATTTTATGATTATACATTGTCTCTTTGATTCTTTCCTTCACTAGAAATTTGACTAGTCTCAATTCTGAGCATTCAGAGTCATAGTCTAATATATAAATTTACAATTTATTTGGCCACATCTTTTTTTTTTTTGCCAGTCCTGGGCTTGGGCTCAGGGCCTGAGCACTGTCCTTGGACTTTCTCAAGGCTAGCACTCTACCACTTGAGCCTCAGCACCACTTCCAGCTTTTTGCTATGTATGTGGTACCGAGGAATTGAACCTGGGTCTTCGTGCATGCTAGGCAAACACTCTACCACTAGGCCAAACTCCTGGCCCTGGTCACATCTTTTTCATTGTAGTTAAGTAAACAAGTACTGATCATTTCCTCTTCTTTAGATTTTTTATTTGTTAAACATGTTATTTGAAATGTGATGTAAAAATCAATGTTAATAAATTATTTAATTAAAAAATATGGTTTTTTTCAGATTTCCTGTTTTTATTTTTTATTTCCTCTGACTGAACTTCAAGGTGAGATTGTTTTCTCTTTAGAGGAAAAGTACTTATCTATCTTCCTGAATATACTATGTGATCTTTGTTTCATATTTGATTGTTATTCTTGTGCATTTAATTCCCTTATGTCAGAATTGATTGACTGTGGTCTGAAGAGGTGGTAGGTTGACTTAGGCAAACTTTACTGTGGTTTCAATTCCCAAAACTGCCTAAGATTTAATGCCCAAAGAAACCAAACTGTTAAAAGTACAACAAATTAAAGGCAAAACAAATAGTACTCTGATCATCTCTAAAAATTTGATGAATTTGATAAAATAAACTCAAATAAGAATTTCAGCATTTATAACAAAAACAATGGGGGAAAAGTATTTGAAACTCAACTTTATGAACAAGATGGCTCTGAGATGATCAGTATGTATATTGGTAATCCCCACAGTTGGAGGCTGAATGAGGAAGTTAGGCTAGTGTGAATTATATAGTGAGTAGGAGGCCAGACTGGGCTCCAAAATGAGATCTTGTCTCAAAAAAGGTATCAGATGATTGAGGATATACCTCAATAGCTGTGTGCTTGTCTAGCATGTTCAAGGCCATGAATATAATTCTTAGCACTTTCACAGACACTCACACCCACAAATGAATATATAACCATAAAACCCACTTAGTCGCAGTTAATACAGTCAAAAATAAAAGTAACATTTTGTTATTCTTTATGATATATTATTTCATAGCCTGACCATACCATTATTGGTAAAAATGTTGCAACTTTATGTCATTTGAAATAACAAGTGACTTAATCCAGTGAGGCTGAACTTGTTGTAGCAAGTCGACTTCTAAAAAGATGGTACCAGGTATTGCTTTCCAGGTTTGCAAAACCATGAACAAAGGTTCCAATGGAATTCACATTCAGATATAACTCGTGTGAGTGGAGGTACTCGACCATACTCTTTTCCTGTCATACCCCTCAGGATCTCTTGCAGCTATGAATCAGCACATGGGTAAAACAGAACTGACATAAGCATCATTTCCAGTCATAGATACTAGGGGGAAAACTCAAGTATTTATAATTTTTATCAGGGCTAAATACATTATAACAAAATTATACTATAGAACTCTAGGAAGAATGAAAACTAATCAGTTAGATGTGAATTAAGAATAACAACAAATGAAGGAAACAAATTTAGATCAGTTCTGTCAAAGATCAGAAACAGGCATATAAACATACATATGGTAAACATCTGCAAGGAAAGAAAGAAGTGGAAAAATATAACCAAGTTGAATAAAAGTTATAAATGAATAAAAGCAGTGCCATAAATATATGACATTATTTAAGATTATACTCTACTCTAATTTCAGGATACTTAAACTAATGGTTTGATAATAAGACAATTTTTAGGATAAAATTACTGCGTGTTTAAACAGGATTCCAAGGTATTTATTGTCAAATTATCATGTTTTGTTTTTCTGTTTTGTGTTTGGTTTTTGTTGTTGTTGTTTTTGTCAGTAATGGGACTTGAACTCAGAAACTGGTCACTGTCCCTGAGCTCTTAATCTCAAGGCCAATGCTCTCCCACTTTGAGTTTCAGCTCCACTTATAGTTTTCTGGTGGTTAATTGGTGATAAAAAATCTCAGGGCCAGCTGGGAGTTTGGCCTAGTGGTAGAGTGTTTGCCTAGCATGCCCGAAGACCCGGGTATGATTCCTCACTACCACATACATAGAAAAAAGCCAGAAGTGGTTCTGAGGCTGAAGTGGTAGAGCTCTAGCCTTGAGAAGGTCCAAGGACAGTGCTCAGTTCCTGAGTTCAAGCCCTGCAACTGGAAAAAAAATCTCAGGGACTATTGTAAATCTCTGCTAGTAGAGCCCAAGGTTTCTACTGATTATGACAAATGAGGGAAACCATTGGGCCAAGGACCTCCAGGATATAGAAACAAAACCCATCAATTGAGTGATATCTATATCCATATATATGTATGTAGTTAAAGATCTGTTGAAGTAATAGACAAATACAACAATAAATTATTTTCCTGAAATTCATTTGTGTATATAGCCATCATCACATTATGCAACCTCATAATGTTTTTTTAATTAATGGGCTCAACACTGGGGAAACCTGTGCATCTATTGCAGGGATAGCAACAGGGGGGGGGATCAACAGGGCCAACTACAGGGAGGAGAGAAAAATTAATCAGGAATGAGAACCATGAAATTCACATGTCTGTAGTGGTTCTCAAACCACAATGTATACAAGAATCACTAGAGGACTTACAAATTTTGGAGACTGAGCCACTGTGGCTGGAAAGGAGCCTGGCACTATGTGTGACTAACAGGCAGCATGAAGACACTACTCACAGAACAGGAAAGGGGGAGAACTCTAGTTCCTGAACTTCCGTACACATGAAAAGCACATGAAATCACAGATTCCTGGAATCTAATCTGAGTTCATTTCTAATAACTTCTCTGTTGATGCTCCTTTTTGCTAGTTGAAAGAGAGCATACTGTAAGAAGCACAGGTTTCCATAATGAAATGCTCACAGCAGATCTCTCTGTATGCCATATTGCAATAGTAAAAACAGAAAAGGGGAAATATAATTTACTATATATAATTAAGAGGAATGCCTTCTTTTGAAATAGTAACATGAAATTTTAAAGAAAAATGTGCTTTCACATAATTGGAGATTTGTGAATATGAAGTATAAATGCCATAAATGAAATCATCACTAGATTATATCATATAATACTGGGCAAATTGTATAACTCAAAAAATTCCTAATTATGAAGTTTAAATCTCAGCACCTATGGTATCATGATCTATCTCTTTCAAGGCCTCCTTCACTACTTTCTTCTTTTTGTCAAATTATATTGTCATATATACATAGCTATTGAGCTATTATACTCCTCTGCTAGTACTATCCTAGACATACACTAATGATTGCAATTGAGAGAAACCATGAAGCCCATGTCCTTTGAGGCTGGCTTGCTGATGTCACATAATTTTTGCCAACTTTTTCCAATTTCTTATGAATGGGGCAATGGTATTCTTTCTGATGGAAGCATAGAATTACATTGTTTATACATATATCACATTTTCTTGAACCATTCATCTACTGAGGGATGTCTGGGTTGGTTCCATATCTTAGCAGTGGTAAATAAGGCTGTAATTAACATAGTTGTGCTGGTAGCTTTAGTATGACCTTGTTTGTGTCATTTGGCTCAAGAGTGGCACTGTTAGGTCTTAGGGGAGGTCTGTTTAGTCTTTTGAGAAACCTCCATACTGCTTTCCAAAGTGGTTGAATAATATTTTGTCTTTCTTTCACTTTAATTACCATTAAATAATTGCACAAAGTGGTTACAATTAAGTTAGGACTAAAATACAGCAATGAATGATAATGCATGCATTTACCCATTAACAAAATGACTAAAAGATAATATACTTAAGGGAGAAATCCAAAGGCATAACCCTGCAATAACTTTAGAAGGGTATAGACAGTAGGTGAGGAACCCTCACAGTAGCTTCAGGATGGCTTTCAGCCTGTGCTTACGAAGAGTTTTGTGATTTTAGTATGGTTCAGCATATGAACATAATCTTGAGTCCAGTAGGCATGTGCTCCATTAGGTAACTCTAAATATAACCTGAAGACCAAGTGTAATGTCTGGCCTTGTTTGACTACAGTTCATTAAATGTCTTATTTGTTTAGTGACAGTATACAGGTATGCCCAATTTTGAAGAGGGGCGGGGTGTCTGCTGCTGTTGCTATTGCTAAGGATCTATTCATAGATGAAACACTTTGAATGAAGCATGACCACAATCCCCTTCATGGTACAAATTTTCTCCCACCTGTTTGAATCTCATTTCAATCTAAGTGAAACAAAGAACCTGCATAACACTTTAATATATTTCAATGCATTTGAGAAACTCAGCCTAGAGGAGCCCAATATAATGTCATGCACAGGAGAATAATGGACAATGCTAGCCACAGAGCTTATGTTGACAGTGAGTAACTACTCTCATTGAGTTTAAGACCAAGGTGTGATAATCATAAGACTTTTATTAAAAATGTTTGGTTTAGTCTTGGAGCAAAGGTTCAGCAATGACTTTATTCTCTGATGGGAAGCATTTATGATTTCTTCATCAGAGTATTAGGGAGTTAGAATGCCCTAGGGTTTGGAGACATAAGTGATAAAGTTTCTTACTACAGTGTTGCAGTGCCACTGAATGTGAAGCAGCAATGATGGCTAAATAGACAGAACTGAAAATAAGATTCTTGGTTAGAGCATGTCCAATACTTCTTGAGTTTCTGCAAACCAGAGCGAGATTTCACTGCGGGTGGATGTACTGTGCATTTATTATGGCTCACCTACTCACTCTAAGTGCCCCTACTGCTGGGGAGAAGCTAGCCACAGATGCTCTCAGTTACAACTTTTGGCATCAGATTCTGTTCTCTGTACCAGGACAACAGCATGTATTTCTGTGTAAATTTTTTTGATTTTGAGTTGTACTTTATCCATTGGCCCTCCCTACTTTCTCTGCAGGGGAAACATTAAGATGCTGTTATTCTGTCAACCAAAAAATGCTTCAGAAAATGGGTCATTTAAATATAATCACATATTTTCTTTTCTTTTCTTTCTTTTTTTGGGGGATCATGTGACTTGAACTCTGACCTGGGTGCTGTTCCTGAACTCTTCAGCTCAAGGCTCCCAACATACCCTTGAACCAAGCCCACTTCCCATTTTCCAGAGGTAAAATGGAGATAAGAGTCTCAGGTCCTCAATGGAACAGAACTGAGGACCCAGACATTAAACCACAGACCTATAGCCACCTAATCTTTGATAAGGGAGTCAAAAAAATAGAATGGAAGAAAGACAGCCTCTTCAACAAATGGTGCTGGCAGAACTGTTTAAGCACCTGCAGAAAACTAAAGTTGGATCCTTCTTTGTCACCCTGCACTAGAATTAACTCCAAATGGATCAAAGACCTCCAGGTAAAAGACGACACACTGAAAACTTTACAAAAAGGAATAGGAGATACACTAGGCCTCCTTGGCACAGGTAGAAACTTTCTCAACAAGGACCAAGAAACACAAATCAGAGAAAGTCTGGATAAGTGGGACTGCATTAAACTGTGGAGCTTTTGTATGGCAAAGGACATAGCTAGTAAATTAATTAGGAAGCTTACAGAACGGGAGAAGATCTTCATTAACCATACAACTGACAAAGGCCTCATATCTAAAATATATCAACAGCTCAAAAAATTGAATCACTCCAAAACTAATCTCCAAAGTAACAACCATCCCATTAAAAGATGGGACAAAGATTTAACAAGAGTCTTCTCTGAAAAAGAAATAAAACTGGCCTATAGACACATAAAAAATGTACCAAGATATGAGAAAGGTTATCAATGTATGTGAATTAATGCACCTTCTATCTGCAAATATAATGTAACCCTTCTATTAATTACAATAAAATATATGAAAAAAAAGAAGTGCTCAACATCTCTGGTCATAAAAGAAATGCAAATCAAAACAACTCTAAGATTCCACCTCACTCCAGTTAGAATGGCTAGGATCAAGAAAACTAATAACAACAGATGCTGGAGGGGATGTGGCCAGGAGGGATCGCTATTACATTGTTGGTGGGAATGCAAACTCGTTCAACCACTATGGAAAGCAGTATGGCAGTGCCTCAAAAGACTAAACATAGAGCTCCCCTATGACCCAGCAATTCTACTACTTGGCATTTACCCAACCATCCTGAAATAAGGGCATACTAAATCCACTAGCACAATGATGTTCATTGCAGCACTATTTACCATAGCAAAGATATGGAACCAACCTAAATGTCCCTCAGTTGATGAGTGGATCAACAAGATGTGGTATTTATACACAATAGAATTCTATGCTGCTGTCAGAAAGAACATCGCCCCATTTGTAAGGAAATGGAAAGACTTATAAAAAATCATATTAAGTGAAGTAAGGCAGACTCAAAGGAACATAGGCCCAGTAGTCTCCCTCATTTGTCATAATCAGTAGAAACCTTGGGCTCTCCTAGCAGAGATTTACAATAGAACAAAATCTAGAGACATTAGGCCAAATAGTATGACACTAAATGTAAGGACCTCCAGGAGAAGGAAACAAAAGCCATATAATGAATGACTGTTGTCTTTAAGGTACTATGTTATCTCTCATCTCTTTTGCCATCCCTTGGTTATCTCATATTGTTACAATATTTCTCCTTGTTATCTGATATATTTTATATGTGCTTAATTGGTTATTTGAAATTGAATAGGGAAGGGGGAAATCAAGATAAGTTGGGGGAGGGGTGGGAGGGAAATGGAGACCAAGACATGAGAAAGGGTATCAATGTTTGTGAAGTTATGTACCTTCTATCTGGTGAATATAATGTAACCCTTCTATTAATAACAAAACAAAATTATCTTAAAAAAGACTCTCAGGTCATTTTGTGCCAGGGCTGGCTCAGAACCTTGATCCTCAGATCTCAGTCTCCTGAGTAGCTAGGATTACAGGCATGAGCCATTGTGCCCAGCCTCAACCTATTTTATTACTGCTAAATAACCTCTGTGAACCAATGACAATTAATAATCAATAAAATAAAATCATAACCTTTGTGTGTGATTTTTAGGTTAATGAGATATTACATGGTCTGGCAATATAATGTGGTAAAAATATAATAACTATTGAGGATAAAAAGGAAAAAACAACTGAAAATTTGAGAGCATAAGTCACAGTGCAAAAAGCAAAACTGATCATATCAAACTCAGTATTTCTCCTTGGAAGGATACAGAAGAAATTAATGCAATACATACAGGAATTTAGTAAATAACAATAGGATTAACATTTCGGACTACTGATTTTCTTTTATATACTGTATCCTTAAAACTGAGTAAATATATATATATGTATCTACCTATATTATTATTATCATCATCACTATTATAGTTTGCCGGTCCTGGAGATTGAATTTAGGGCCTAGGAAGTGTCCTTGAGCTTTTTTGCTCAAGGCTAGAACTGAAGCACTTGAACAATACCTTCACTTCTGGCTTTTTTGCCACTTAATTATAGATAAGTCTCACAGACTTGCCCTGACTGGTTTGGAACTGCAATCCTCAGATCTCAGACTCCAAAGTAGTGAAATCTGAGCCAATTTGCACTAGGATAAACATTTGTATTTGTTTTATGTTGCCAGTCCTTGGGCTTGAACTCAAGACCTGAGCACTGTCCTTGGGTTTTTTCCTCAAAGCTAGCACTCTGCCACTTGAGCCATAACACCACTTCTGGCTTTTTCTATGTATGTGGTACCAAACATGGGTCTTTGTGCATGCTAGGCACTCTATCACTAGGCCAAACTTCCAGCCCGAACATTTGTATTTTTAAATGAACCATGTTTAATAAAAGCACCATGAATCTAGTGAAAATTTTACTAAGATAGGTACTGGGATGTTGCAAAGTTTCTGAAAAATTCTATCACTTCAGATATCTTGTTCATGGCTATTCATATCACCTTTTCATCCTTATATAAATCCATGGACTCACATATATGTTACTTTCATCTCCAATAGTATTTGCTCACAATACATGTTTAACATGATTTGTTGACAACTAGTAAATTAATTCTTGTAGGAATCTTTGCAGCATATGTCAAAGCTCCCGCAAACAGATGTTCCAAAGAAAGTCATCCTGTTTCAGGATTTTTCAGAAATCTGAAGTCACTACTTGGGAGGCTGAAGACTAGCACTTTAATTGGCAATTCTAGCTGAACTTGTGATGCACAATATTATTATACAATTCTTAGGTTAGGCTATCAATTTTAAAGACAAGAATAGAAATATAAATGACTTTAAGAGAAAACAAAACAAACCAAAGTTCTAAATTCTAAAACCACTCCCCAAAACCTGAATAATAATATTATACATCAAAAGTTTAGCTAGAATGTAGGTGATCTCCAAGTGGTATTCAGATTAGTCCAATAGTGTCCAATACTTAAAGAAAAATAAAGTGTAAAAGTTAAGGTCACTGTACGGTATTCAGCTGGCCAATGAGTTTATGTAGACAGCACAAGACACTTCATGTGTGCATCTTTGTGTAATGACTAAAAGGCCAATTAAACTAGAATTGCAAAGTAAAGTGCCAGTCCTGGGCTTGAGCTCAGGGCCTAGGCACTCTGCTTGAACTTTCTCAAGGCTAGAGCTCTACCACTTGAGCCTCAGCACCACTTCTGGCTTTTTACTATGTAAGTGGTACTGAGGAATTGAACCAGGGTCTTTGTGCTTGCTGGGCAAGGATTCTACCACTAAGCTAAACATTCAGCCCCTGCATTTGAATTTTTTTAAACAGCCAACATATATTTCCTTTTAATTTTGCCAGTCCTGGGGCTTGAACTAAGGGCCTGGCTCTATCCTTGGACACTTTTTGCTCAAGGCTAGCACTCTGCCACATAAGCCATAATGCTTCTTTTGGCTGTTTCTGTGCATGTGGTACTCAGAAACTGAACCCAGGGCTTCTTGCATTAGGCAAGCACTCTACCACTAAGCCACATTCCTGGCCACTTCCCTTATCTTTCCTGATAGCAAAAATAGGGTTGTGGGGGAGATACTGTAGCTCCTGATGAAAATGCCCACTTCTGGCTGAACACAGCTTCATATATACCCAGAAGCCCCAAAGTAGCCTTCTCATTCACCGATTTACTTATTTATTCCTTACCAAATAAAATTTGTTGCCTCTATAATGGAAACAAATAGAGAAAAAAACATAGCAACTAGCTCATTTATTAGCCCAGGAGCAATGTCTTCTAAATGACCTTGTTTTGCCACAATGATGCAAAAGTTGTATTTTCACTGTTGAAGCTAAAAACTTTAGACTTATAGCAAGTCAATACCTTGGAAAGATATTTGTGTTTAAATTCTGTATTTTCCATTTTTAATCTAACCTTGATAGACTCCTGGAAATGTCACTTTTCACTTTCCATTACTCAGGATTCGTGAAACAAATACTGTCTAATATTACATAAAACATCTCAAAGAAAGGACTTTTCTTTTTCCAGTTGTGGGGCTTGTACTCAGTGCCTGGGTGCTGTCCCGGAGCACTTTTGCTCAAGCCTAGCATTCTAACAGTTGGAGCCACAACTCTACTTCTGTTTTCTGAATAGTTTGTTGGAGATAATAATCTCATCGGGACTTATTTGTCTGGGCTGGATTCCAACAGCAATCCTCAGTTCTTAGCCTCCTGACTAGACAGGCCATTGGGATCAGCACCCGGCAGAACTGATAGTTTTTGTTTTTGTTTTTCTGCAAGTCCTGAAGATTGAACTCAGTATGTGGGCACTCTCCTTGAGCTTTGTTAAGGATAGCACTCTACCATTTTTGCAACAGCACCACTTCTGATCTTTTCTGTATATGTGGTACTGAGGAAATAAATCCAGGGCTTTGCACATGTTAGGTGAATATTCTACCATTAGGCCACACTCCTGGCTTATATGCTTTACTTTAAACTCATGAGTATCAAGACGTCCATTAACTTTAAAACTGTGTGGCAGTAATAAAGTTACATAGGAAGATGTCTGGATTTGAATTTCTATGTTGACTAGGCTTCATGGGATCACAAAGTCAGGAACAAGTCAGTTATAGGTATATGCTATACTCATTACCACTTGAAGCATTGTTTCAAATAAGGAGGTAACATAATTTTATAGAGCTCCAATTACATAGTATGTTAAATTATGATTCCCTTTGCATTTTAAAAAATAATTACATAGGACATGTTTACTATAATTATCTATCTACTTAGTCCTATAAATTTGTAATGAAATCTATCATTTTTATAGTATCCTTGCCTACAATGGTATTTGAATGCCTATAATGATATTATATTATTTTTCCTTTTAGTGTAGTTACAGTAAAAGCTATTTTGTTGTTAGAAGAGATGGTGACATGTACATGTAAATAATCAAGGGTCAACGATGTAAGATCCAGTATCTTACAAATTCTTAATCTGGAAAATAAAATAAATGATATATTTTTGTATATAAATTATGTATTTTAATATGGAATATACATAAACATCCTTTTGCCTACAGTTTGCTTTTATTTCTGCTATAATTAAAAGATTAAATAAGTTTATATTCTCTTTTAGAAATGAACATTTACATCTTAGATATATAGATAAAATAACTCCACTAAAGCAAAAAAATGAAATCGTACTACTAAAGATGCATGTATAAGTTCAAATATTTAAATAATACTATGAATGTATAATCTCAAATATTTAAATAACACTAAATTTAATATTTGTAGAATAAATGTCAAAATCACCTTTCACTTAAAGTGAAATTACATTATGAAAGATTTATCAGGGAAAAATGTACTCAGATATTCTATAATTATTTGTTTAGCTATTTGTATTATGCTTTATCTATGCTTTCAAGCATAAAGCAAAAGCTTTTTCTAACAAGTACCTGTTTAAATTTATTTAAATAATTTTAACTTCTCTAGTTCTTCTTATTCTACTACCAGATATTACGATAGTTTATAAATGTAACTGCAAATACAAATAATTAAAAAGATAATGGTGATTTCTATTGAATTTTCAGTTTTCCACATACCTTGGTGCCACTGGGTGCAGTGGCTCATGCCTGTAATCCTAGCTACTCGGGAAGCTGAGATCTGAGGCTTAAGGTTCAAAGGCAGTCCAGGCACAAAAGGACCTGAGACTCTTACCTCAAATTAACCTCCAGAAAAAGGAAGTGGGACTTAACTCAAGGGTAGGGCGGTAGCCTTGAACTGAAGACCTCAGGGAAAACACCCAAGTCCAGGGATAGGATGGTAGGTTTGAGGTGAAGAGCTCAGGGAGAGCACCCAGGCCAGAGTTCAAGACCCATGGCCCACCAAAAAAAAAAAAAAAAAGAAAGAAAAGAAAAAGTAAATAAATGTGTTGAGAGCCAAAGGTTACATTTAGATTCCATCTTATAATTAGTACAAACCTAGGACTCTCCTAGTAGAGGATTACAATATCTCAAAAGGTAGGTATATAAGGCCATGTAGGATGGGGCTAAATGAAAGGATCTTCAGGATATGGAAACATTTATATTATGTGATTGTTGTCCTTAATGTACTATGTTATTTCTTTTCTCTTTTGTTGCCCTTTGGTTAATCTCATTATTACAGTATCTGACTTTGTTACCTGGTATATTGTACATACATTTATTTGTTTATTTGAAATAGGAAAGGAAAGGGGGAAAACAATATGAGGGAGGGAAATAGGGAAAAAAAACATGAGAAGGGGTATTAATGTGTGAGAAGTAATGTACGGAGAATATAACTGTAACCCCTCTATACATTACAATAAAAAATGGAGCTTAAAAAATAATATCATCACTCTAACCTCATTTATTTTATATCACACTGATAAATTAGAAAGACTTAACTGTTTGGTACACTTTATCCCTGTTCCTATATGTAGAGAATACATCTTATTAAAATATATTGATCCATGTAACCTAAACTTCACTTTCTGAACCAGAAGCTAACATAAGTCCCTTATTATTTCGCCATTTTAAATAATCTATTTGAAAAATATAAGCATCTGTTCATTTTAGTACATTTCCTACAATTAAAAAATAAACATTTTTAGATAGCTAGCATATAATTGTTCCTTATGTTGTTACATTAATCTTGGATATGGAGTCCTTGGCTTTAACGTTTAGACTTGGAACCATTTGTACTCTCCTAGACATTGTCAACTATAGTTAGAATATTGGTAATAGAAGTAGGTCTAAGGCTTATTTGTTAAATAAACATCTTATTTTTTCACAAATATTCTTGTGCAGGGCTTTAACTATGCTTCTATGCACTTTTTAATTTAGCCTAAATTCATGGCCTTAAATTCTACCCTCTTGGAGATTTTCTGTAGTATCCTTTTCAACTCAATCACATTGGAAAAAAAAGTTATCTAGTAAGAAAAATGATTTATTTGTAAGCAATTTGTAATAATATAATAAAGGAGAGCTAGTGCCAAATCGACCTGAATTAGTTAGAGACAGAAAAATCTATCACTGAAAATCCATATACTTAGTAGTAAAGATGTACTTAGATTTTCAAAATTTGTTTTATTTTATTAATTTTATTTGGAAGTAAATATCTTAAAGAGTTTTGAATCAGCATATGTGAAAGCTTAATTACACTTGTATAATTGGATCTAGAATAGATTGGGTTTTCCAGTTCATTAAATAACATCTTTAATTCTTCTCACTCTCCTACAGTTTATGGAACTGGGTCACTCCAGAATTGAATCGCTATTTTATCTTAAGTCTTAAGTAGTTAAATATAAATATAACACAGGAATCAAAGCTTGTTTGACTTACCAGAAAATCTAATACTGAGGACTTAGTCAAAGTATAGAAATTAAAAGTCCTCTGAAATATGCAACCTCCTGCCTGGACTCCAATAATTTTATGCAAACGACTATTGCTGAATGTCATAGTGATTGACTCAGATCAGTGAAGAGTTAGAATTTAAATTTAAAGTAATTAATTATATAATTCTTAAGCTGTTCAATTTTTACTTATGTTAAAGTTAAACAATTAAATTGGAAAACTGAAGAATAAATAGCAAAAGTGAAAGTAGGGGTAATAAAATCTCTGCAGGTGCCTCAATAAAATTTGGTTTAAATTTAATCCCCCTTACGTCAAGTAGAGTGCGCAGCCAATTCCTTTTTATATTAGTTTTAGAAATTATTTTCATGGTAAAGATGATGGACAGAAGGATTGTAGTCACATAACTTAGATATTGCGAACATTTCTTCTTGAATAGTGTTGCTTCTTACCTATTTCCTCCCAATCTTTCTGCCCCTCCCTCTTTTCCTCAAAGTTGTATTGTTCATTTTCAAAACAGTGTGTACCCTCCCCAAGTTTATATACAAATCAAAAAGTACAGGAATCAGGGCCGGGAGTTTGGCCTAGTGGTAGAGTGCTTGCCTAGCATGCACAAAGACCTGGGTTCAATTCCTCGGTACTACATACATAAAAAAAGCCAGAACTGGTACTGAGGCTCAAGTGGTAGAGCTCTAGCCTTGGGAAAGTCCAAGGACAGTGCTCAGGCCTGAGCCCAAGCACAAGATTGGCAAAAAAATAAAATAAAAATAAAAAAATAAAAAGTACAGAAATCAAAAACAGGGACAAAGGGGAAAAATAAACACAAAACAAAATGAAAAATCACAAAAATAAAATAAGAAACCTCTTGTTTCCAATTCTTGGAGTTTATTTTGATAAAGATCATCTTATATTCTCAGAATCACATAGTTATTGAGCCTTTGTGATCCTCTCCTAAGCCTATCCTTTGGTCTCATTTGCCCAAAGAAACATAGGATACATGGTTTCCTTCATTTGCAGTAATTAGAATGTGCCTATATATCTACAAGTAAACATGATGGACTGCAAAAGGCAAAAATAGTTATACTTGGATATGAAAAATTATATAGTATTCAAAATCCTTTTTTAAAAATTATTCTTCCTTGAAATTTCAATGTTTGCAGATAACATTTATTCTGTATTTAAAGAACCCTAAAGAATCTACTCCCAAGTTGTTTGAGCTGATACGAAACTTTGGCAAAGTAACAGGGTATAAAATTAACCCTCAAAAATCAACTGTCTTCATGTATGCCAACAATGAGAGGATTGAGGCAACAATCATGAAAGCAACTCCTTTTGCAATAGCCTCAAAGAAAATAAAATACTTAGGAATTAACTAAGAATGTAAAGGACCTTTATGGTGAAAACTGTAAAAACCTGAAAAGGGAAATTAAAGCAGAACTGAGGAAGTGGAAAACCTTCCATGATCCTGGATTGGAAGAATTAACATCCTAAAAATGACAATCTTGCCAATGGCTATCTACAAATTCAATGCTGTACCCATTAATATCCCACTGTTATTATTTTTATTTTTGCTGGTCCTGGGCTTGCACTCAGGGCCTTGAGCACTGTCCTTGGGCTTTCTCAAGCCTAGAGCTCTACCACCTGAGCCACAGCACCACTTGCAGCTTTTTTCTATGTATGTGGTACTGAGGAATCGAACCCAGGTCTTTGTGCATGCTAGGTGAGCACTCTATCACTAGGCCAAACTCCTGCACACACCCCCCCACTATGTTATTCTTTAAGGAAATAGAAGAAGCAATCCAAAATTTCATATGGAATAATAAAAGATACCGTATAGCAAAACCAATCCTTAGCAGAAAGAGCAGCACTAGAGGAATATCAATACCAAACTCTAGATGCTATTACAGAGCTATTGTAACCAAAACAGCTTGGTACTGGCACAAGAACAGGCCTGAGGATCAATGGAATAGAACTGAAGACCCAGAAATCAACCCACAGACCTATGGCCACCTAATCTTTAATAAAAGACCCCAAAAATAGAATGGAAGAAAGACAGCCTCTTCAAAAAATGGTGCTGGCAGAATTGGTTAAGCAAATGTGGAAAACTAAAGTTTGAACCTTCTATGTCATCCTGCAACAGGATTAATTCCCATGATTCAAAGTATTGTTTATGACATATGCTGATTTGTTTTATGGACCATTAATATAACTCAAGATGCTTTGAAGAATTACCTTGTGGTGAATGATATAATCATTTTAATAGTTGTATTTATAATTGGAACTGTTGGGGCCAGGAGTTTAGCCTAGTGGTAGAGTGCTTGCCTAGAATGCAAGAAGACCTGGGTTCGATTCCTCAGTACCACATACATAGAAAAAAGCTGGAAGTGGTGCTGACACTCAAGTGATAGAGCTCTAGCCTTGAGAAAGCCCAAGGACAGTTCTCAGGCCCTGAGCTCAAGCCTAGGACTGGCAATACATTTTTAAAAAAATTAAAAACTTAGAATTGTTATAAATTTTCCGGTTATTTTTGATCCATAAAGGATTATAAACACTATTTATGAAAAGGACTGAGTGTTATGCTGTTTATACTCATTGTTCTAACATATCAACAAATTTACCGGAAAGAAATAAAAACAAAGCAAAGCTCAGTTAGAAATGTCATCAAAATCAAGCACATGGCATTTCAAGAATAATTTTGAGGCACTTAAGTTGTTGTTAAAAAGTGTTGCTATAATTTCTTACAGTAATGGAAAATGAGAACCCATAACTACCTGACAGTAGTGGCATGATTAAGTTTTCTGTATTTATATATTATTTTTTACTAAGTGAAATGGTATGGTTCTATGTGAAAATAAATATATGCAAAAAACTAAAAGCAAGAGTCAACATTTTGAGTCTGAGTTGATACAGGTAAGTCTGCAATGCTAGAACTGAAAGTGTGGAGGAAAGCCTGGAAAGATGGGGGAAAATGGTTTAATAGGAAATTTAGGTGATGTTTGGATCTGTGACCTTGGCTTGTCTGGGGTAAAAAGAGAAACATGGGACTGAAGCTCAGAAGGTCATCTAGCAGTGCTGTAAGGATAAAGAAATCCTAGACACTAAGGTAGGAAGCAACCAGGATATTAGGAGGCTGTCTGGTGTGAGTGTCAGTACGGGAAACCACAACTCATTGAAACTGATAGAAGACAAAGAAAGATATGGAGATCCATTTAATTTTAATGCCTATGAACAGTAAGCAGAAATCTGGGAAAATGTAAGTTCTTCACATAAGAATTCCTTAAATTTCTTGACAGTGTATGCGCATTACTAAGCATTAAATCCTATTTTTTCCATTGAAATTAGTTTAAATGTGATAATGGGCAATTAACTCCTCAAAAGGCAAAGCCATTAAATATCTCAAGAGTTTGCAGTCCCCCCTACCTGACCAAAGATTGGACAGAACTTGAAAAAGCATTTACTTAATCAAACTCAGACAGAAGTCATTAATTCCATTATTACAGAAATAAAGTAAAATAGAGAAAATATAAGAAATTCAATTTTTAATTGTCAACCTCACCAGTATTAAATATGGTTGCCATATCTTCTTTCAATATTTAACATTTCAGGATCTTACATAAGTACATGAACTATGTTATGATAACATAATTTATTCGCATGATTTAGATTTTTTTCACCATCTGCACTCCATGAAACCTTGTTGGATACTGCTGGAAAACATTTATTTATATAATAAAATTTCAAACTTTGTCTGTTTAATAGTGCTTTCCTTTCAGAAATATACTATTTTCAGATGGATTGTTAAGCCAGGAAAGAAATTGAGTATTGAAAAGAATATGCATATCCAAAATTTTGCTGGAGAGAGTAAACTTGTGTTTAGCAAACATTTTCATTATTTATTCAAAAAGACAGGACTTGCACTGAAAGGGCTGATTGCTAAGTATTGGAAAACTTTAATATTCTGTGTGTGTGTATATATATATATATATATATAGAAAGAGAGATAAGTATATATACATACATGTGTATAAGTAAAAATAGGTAGAAGTTTAAAAGGTAATAATGATGCTAAGAAAGGCTACCTTTTATGAGCTGCATTTTTGTCGAAGAAAGATAAGCTATTTTCCAAATTACACTTAAATACTTTTATTTCCAGATTTTAGTTTCAATTCTTTTTGGCTCAAGAAAAGAACATAAGCTGCCCATTAAGGAAAAAAAGTTATGCAAGACAGCTGCTTATAATCACTCTATTGATTATAAGTTAGAAATTCATCTCTCTGGAGGAGAAAAACCAGTATTTATAGAAAGCCTAGATTTCAACTGTATGGTACTATGCATTGCATTTTAAAGTTCTTAAGGATTTTATTTGTGATCACGAAAAAAATGTGGCTGGTGATAATGGGGTCTACTGTGAAGAGTGATTTCTACTTATATCACTTCATTTCAAGGGATTTGTGGTACAATCAGAGTGGCTAAGCCTGAAACAGACCAATTACCAGTAAAAATTGCCTCAGGCTTTAAGACTCTACTGAGCTTTAAAATTCTATGATTTTACAGTGCTAGCATCTTTGGAAAGACATCCAAATAGATATTAAAATATATTCTCTAACACTCTTTCAAAGTACGTCTAGTCTCCATTTATATATCTATTAAGGAGAGATAATCAGTCATTGCAAATTTTTCTAGTGCTATCAAATGGATAAAGGCTGTGGGCCAAGATGATTATGGCAATGAATATAAAAATCATCAGATAAAAGTAATGCAGCTATTCATGAATCCCATTTTAAACTGTCTATAAATTGGGGGTCTTAAACTCAGTAAGTGTAGAAGTAACCCTAGCTTATATTTGTGAGCTTCTGTATTATGTTGCTTCATTATTATCTGCCTCAATTGTGCTTTTAAACGTTTGTAATTACCACAAGGTAAGATTATATCACTGCGAATACTTACAATTATACTAAAAATCATAAAAACCTTAAGCACAAAGCCACTAGCACAACGATGTTCATTGCAGAATTATTTACCATAGCAAAGATAGGGAACCAACCCAGATGCCCCTCAGTAGATGACTGAGTCAAGAAGATGTGGTATTTAGACACAGTGGAATTCTATGCTACCATCAGAATGACATCACCCCATTTGTAAGGAAATGGAAAGACTTGGAAAAAATCATATTAAGTGAAATAAGCCAGACCCAAAGGAGCATAGGCTCAATGATTTCCCCCATTAGCAATAATTAGTACACATCTAGGACTCTCCTAGCAGAGGATTATAATAGCGCAAGGTCATATAGAATGAGACTAAATGAAAGGATCTCAAGGATATGGGAATAAGAGCTTTATCTTGTGTGATTGCCTTTCTTAATGTACTATGTTATTTTTCTTCTCTTTTGTTGCACTTTGGTTAATCTTATATTGTTACTATACCTGACTGTGTTACCAGGTATATGGTATATACGTTTGTTTATTTGAAATAGGAAAAGGAAGGGGGAAACAAGATAATTGTGAAGGGGATGGAGGAGGGAAATGGAGAAAAAACATGAGAAGGGGTATCAATGTGTGAGAAGTAATGCACCTAGTATCTGGTGAATGTAACTGTAACCCCTCTATACATTACAATAAAAAATTAAAAAAAAAAGAAAAAAAACCTTAAGTACACAGGTAAGCCAATTGAACTTTGTTCCTGATGGCAAACTAAGAAGGGTGATATTCCAGCACAACAGAGTATATCTTCACCCCTCTATACAATGGATCTTTAATGGGAGGATGGATTAGAGACAAAGGTATCCCTTGGGGAAGGATTCCTCAGTATAAGCTTTACAGGATTCAATAGAAAGGAAGACAAGAATGATTCCTTTTAAAAGTTCACTTATTTTTTAAATACTTCTCTTGTAATCACTCAAAAATATTTTTATGGTATATGACAGGAAATCTGCTAGAGTACTAAAATAGAATTAATACTTAACTGTATTAGAAACAATTATTAAAAGCAAAAACAATATTGTAAGGGCTAATAATAGTTTATGGGAACCAATCTTCCAGATTCATGTACAGAGAGAAATATTTCCTAGATGTTTTATGTTTATGTAGAAGAAAGTCAGCAAGTAATATTTTGTAGACTATATTGGGATGAAGCAAAGCTGTTGTTGAAATCAATTTATGAATGTCTAGCAGATTATTTTGTAGAAACTAAATAAGTACAGAATAAAATTTGGTAAAAATAGTTTTGATATTAAAAGTACAAATCCAAGTCTCTCACAAAAAAATTCTGAATAGATGAACATGTATACAGAAGTGCATCTAAAAAGAACCACAATTTTCTTAACTATCCTTTTCTAAAGAATTCAGTAGAGGCTTGAGTTTTTTAATAAATATTATTTGTACTTTTATGCATTAAAGTACCTAAATTTTAAAAGAGAACATGAGAGCCTGAATCTCATTTTTTTCCACCACCACAGGCCTCCCCAATTCTCTCTTCACAACTTAAGACGAGACATAGAACTCAACAATCTTGGAAAACAGCAAAGATATTTATGATATGATTTTCAGACCCAAAATCTATACCTTAAATAAATAATGGTTGAAAGTTTTGTTGAATGGTTTTGAAAGTTTTTGGTCAGTCATGGGGCTTGAACTCTGGGCCTGGGTGCTGTCCCTGAGCTCTTCAGCCCAAGGCTACTGCTCTACCCTTTGAGGTACAGCACCACTTCTGGTTTTCTTGTGGTTAATTGAAGACAAGAATCTCACATACTTTCATTTCCAGGCTGGCTTTGAGTTGCAGCCCTCAGATCTCAGCCTCCTGAATATCTAGGATTACAGTTGTGAGCCAGCAATGCACATCCAAAGGACAGATTTCTGATTTCCAGAAAATAAATCTGTTTTTGAGTGATCTACAACGTGCCTAGGGCTAGAATTCTTTTTAAGCATCTAGGTCTTGCTTCTGGCCTATTCTTCTTCTGCTTTTTCTACTGAGGAGTGAATTATAATCTTGGGATTATGGCTTCCTCTACTGCCCCTTAGCTTAGCAAACTGGTTCCACTATATTCAGTAATACTGATTGTCTATGAGGCATACATTGGTATAAATATCTTAAATGCCCAACAGAATGGTTTTTCAGCATATTCTCTGAAGATCTGTATTTTTTCAAAAATAACTTCTTAGATTTAAATAAATCTATTAACTAATCAAGACTCTTCCAAGGGTTATTTAATGTAGAAATTATAATTTCCCAATATAGGTAATATAGGTATATATAGGCAACAAAAAGTCAGATCATAAACAATTTCACCTTTTAGACTCTAAACAGTCATATTTCAGTATAGTTGAAGAACTAGTTCTGTCATTTTTCTTTCCTATTTATTCAGCAAAAATATATAAAATATCTACTTTGGGTCAGCCAATAGAGCATTTAAAAATGTTCCCCCAATTTGATATAAAAGAAATAAAAAGGCCTTGATAAGAAGACTGGAATCAACATCCCTTTAACCTTGTTTTCTATCATGACCATTTTTGCCACTGCTCAGGGACAAACTTTCTGCCAAGTTCTCTCTGATGCTCATGATTCAGATCGGTCAAAGAGGAAACAAATACCTCTGGTCCCTTACCTGAACTTTCATGAACTCAACTAATGATGCAGAAAATCTGAATGATATATATCAACAACATATTTTCTGTTACACACAGACATTTGTTATACAATTGTAACCTTGCATTTTAATCCCACAGTCAGGTACAATCTGTTTTATATTTCCTGTTCTGCAAACCCAACACAGTGTTTCCATTGTTCATTCTCCAATCCCCATCAACTCCCTAAAGATCATTTCTTGTACTGTTGATAGTTTCCATTCTCCCATACTATATAGAAACCCAAGTTGGCCTAGACAGTAATCACACTAAGGTTTATCTCACATACTATAAATTTTTCTTTACATGTTAATAAATATGCATGTTTGTTTTTCTCCTATTTGTCCTTTGTCAGCTCATTCCAGGGTAACTTCAAAGGCCTGAGAAGAAATCTCTTTGTCCCTAACTTACTGTTACATTTTCACAAAAAATAGGCACAGTGAATGACATTCAACATGTCTTCATGGTTGCAGTTATTCTCCATAGCCTGCTCTTCTTCCTGAAAGTAAGTTGAACATGATTGCACACAACACATTTCTTCTCTTCATTACCTCCCAGTTCATATTTGAGTTTATATAATTATGTAAGTGATGATTTGAATTAAAAAGTCACCAAAAGGAAATGAAAAGGTTACATAAATGTCACTGCCTTGCTGCAATTTTACATGTTCCTGTTGAACTCTGAACATCTGCACTGAATTTTTACTGTGCAGAGAAACATCTATTCATGAAGCTGTGTCCCCTGTAACAGCTTTTGCGTAGAGGCATGGAAATGAGTGGTGGAAAACTCTCATAATCACATATTTACAAACATATTGTCCTCATTTGTCTTCCTTGTATAAAATTCTAGGTTTTAATTGATGGTATATATATATTTTTTCTTTTCTTCATACTGGTCTATTAAAGAATTTAATTGCTATTATATGAGCTTTCAGAAATCATGTCAGTTAGGATCCATACTGGCTTTTCTAAGCCATTTAATAGATTATATTACAAAAAAATAAGATGTCTTTCTTGGCTTTAGTTGTTAGGAGATCATTATGAAATCTATACATGCACTATCAATATCGTTTACATGATTTTATATTTCATATTTGTCTATTCTTACTGTATTTTAATGCAATGCTGTGCATTTTATTGTTTTAGAGATATAGTCTTACTGCATGACTTGAATACATGATTTATCTGCCTCAGTTTCATATTTTTTGTTCAATATTTTAATGCTTTTGGCTTTTATAAGAAAATGAATAATGTGGCTGTTGGAGGAGTCTTAAAAACCATAAAAATGATCACATTAATAATTCTGTCACCTAATAATGGGATTTTTTTAATAATGTCTTATTTTGTTCCTTTTTGCAGATAAAATTTTTAAAATGAATGCCGTCAAAATACTAAGAAAATTCTGAAAATAAACAAAGGTAGAAGGGAAGGAATGTAATTATTCAATCCTATCACTTAATGATTGCCTATCTTTGCTTTTATTTTTAGATAGTCTCCATGTAAGTACAGTTGGAAGCCCATATATAGTTTTATATTGTTCTTTTTAAGAATTTATTTATTTATTTATTGTTTTTTTTTTGTCAGTCGTGGGCTTGAGCTTTGTCCTTGGACTTTCTCAAGGCTAGAGCTCTACCACTTGAGCCTCAGCACCATTCTGGCTTTTTTGTATGTATGTAGTACCGAGGAATCGAACCCCGGCCTTTGTGCATGCTAGGCAAGCACTCTACCACTAGGCCAAACTCCCGGCCCCTATATTGTTCTTTTTCACTTAAATTCATTAAAAATAATTTACTATGCCATTAAATATTCTTCAAAAATACAAATGTGAATATTTAAATATTTTGTATTTTGTTTGTATATCAAATTATTTAACATTCCCTACTCAGAAATTTGAAAAACTAGGTTAGAACAAAACACCATACTTGGACACATTTTTTGTTCTACAATTGACCCAGATAACTCTTAAGTATAAAACCTAAATATGTTTATATATTACTGGAAAAATAAAAATGAGGAAAGAGAGAGAATACTTAGGCATCATAAAATAAAGGATGGTTAGGCATTTAAGGTAGAATCCTTTATTTATTTATTTGTTTATTATTTATTTTTACCAGTCCTGGAGCTTGAACTTAGGACTTGGGCACTATCCTTGGGCACTCGTTGTCAAGGCTAGCACTTTGCCACATGAGCCAAAGTGCCACTTTCAGCTTTTTCCGAGTATGTGGTACTGTGGAATCTAAGCTAGTGCTTCGTGCATGCTAGGCAAGCACTGTACTATTGGGTAATGCTCTCAGTACCCCCTCCTTCATTTTTGAATCCCAATTTATAGTTAAATTAGTAATATGACAGAATAAGAACACGCACGATCACTATGTTTAAAATGTTTCTCTTATGTAGGAAGGAAGATAATAGAATTACCCACCTGGAGATATGATGTAGAAGAAGTCTTTAAATTCATCCATCCAAACTTCTGCTAATCTTCTGTTATTCTTGTTAATCACGTGGCCAGTGCCACCAGGAAAAGTATATGGAGTTGCCTTTCGGAAGACATGGCCAACATGGGAGCAAGTCACAATCTCCAGAGAACCTCCGCATTGCCAAATCTGGGTATAAGAATGACCATTATACTACTCCCATTATAAGTAATGCAATAGGATCAGCTGAAACTTACACCAAAGTTTTAGTTCTTACATACTTCAAGAAAACATTAGCTACATGAAAATATGGAACATATACATTTGGTCTAAAATGCTATTTTATTTTATATAAGGAATATAAACATCCACAGATTTTGGTATCCCATGAGAATATCTTCATGAAACCTGAACAATGACTGATACATACACCTGGCCTCCATCTCTCTATAAATAGAACTTTTTGTATAGTGAAAAAAAATTAAATATCAATGTGCAAGAAGTAATATACCCACTACTTAACAAATGTAACTGTAACCTCTCTGTACATTATCAGATGATAAAATAAAATAAAATAAAAACACAAAAAAATCAAATAAAAAATATTTTTCAGTTAATATCTCTCAAGTAGTGTTTAGATTTGAGGAGATCTGCTATTTGGCTTTAATAACAAGCTTTACCATGGGTTGGGACATACTAAGTGACATTGATCAACAAGAATATATGCATCTCAAATGCAATCTACTTTCTCATTTTCTAATTATTTAAGCATTAAAATAGAAAAGCAAAGTAGAAAAGACCTTCTAAACACCAAAATATTAGAAAAACTAATAGAATCAACCATCTCTCCTAAAAGACAGAGGAGCTTTTAATAATAAATGATTCACAGACTGGTAAGTTCTTCATTCTTTTATAGCCTGAAATCTATATGACATCATGCAATTACATTCTCCCCTCATTAACAAGAAGAAAATAAATCTTCTCTCACTAAAGATGAATCAGTACTTCATATGTTAGTCCATACTCTATCCCATCTAAGTTCTTAAGGTCCAAATCTAAATCAACCCCTTGTTTTTCTCTTGATCGGTCATTCCAGTCTAGTCGATTATTTTTTACATAATACCTTTCAAAAATCACCTGTTTTTAAAAACTTAAAAATAGAGATAAACTTTTATGAGAGTCCTCAATAAAAATCTATAGTCTATATACACACTCAGTATACCTGATTTTACTTCCTTTCATTATAAAATAAAGCACATTTTACTAAGACAGACAGGTCTTTTTTTGTTTGTTTGTTTCAGTCCTGGAGCTTGAACTCTGAGCCTGGGTGCTGTTCCTCTGAGCTCTTCAGCTCAAGGCTAGTACTCTACCACATTGAGTTACTTCCCAACTTTCTTGCAGGGACTAGCTTTGAATCACTACCCTCTGATCTCATCCTCCTGAATGGTTAGGATTACAGGTATGAGCCACTGGCACCTGGCTCTTCTGTATCTTCGTATACTTTGCTATTTTCTGAGAAATGCTGCTGATTTTCTATAGGGGTTTTTCTGTATACGTTGCAAGTGTTTCCTTGAGGCCTTATATACTGTATTCTTTTTGGATGTTCCATGTTTCCTTATCTTGTTCAATTTTTAAATATTTTTTATTTCCCTGGTTTTCTTTGTTTTGTTTGCTAAATTTCCATGCAAATGTTGATCTCCAGCACTGTACCTTCTCATTTGTTCCTGTAACTGTAAATAAACTCTAAATGCTGAAACCTCCATATTAGCATCCCAGACCAAACTTCTCTGGAACCCAGAGAGCCATGGTGACACATTCCTTTGAAACCTTCACTCACCTATGTCAGTTTGGCCAAGGGGATTTGTGTCTTCATCTCTCCTCTGTCAGGCAAGTCATATTTATTGTCATAGGAATTTTTAATTGTTAGTAAATTATGCTCACCATTCTCTCAATGATCAACCAAAATACACATACATGCATACCATACATACTAACTTACATACATACATAAATACATACAACCAAGCTAGGTATCATAGATGGATATCTTTCATTATTACTAACATATAAATCCTTTAGCAAATCCTAGTTACGTTATCTAATAAATAATTCTCTGAATATTCATATAGTGAGAGTGAAATGATAAAAGACCATAGGTGTAGTAGTCCAAGTGGTGGATTAAATGCCAAACTATTCTTGCATTTCATCAGAAGGCTAAAAATTCACTGTCAAAATGCTGCATGATAAATAGCTGAAAAGATATATAGATAGATAGATAGATATAGATATAGATAAAGATATAGATAGCCATATATAGCCACCAGCTGCTTACTGTGTTCTTACATGACACACTAACACTAGAACTCAGAAAAAGAGTTCTAGTGTTGTTATCTCCTAAGAATTCCAGACCTCTTAGAGGTCTATCCTTATGACCTCTTTTAGCTTTGAGCTCCTTACAGACCTGATATCTAGATGGGGTCCACATAAGGCATTAGCAGTTCAGCATATAAATTTGGGGAACACAAATCACTCTGTAGTACCATCTCTCTATATCCAATGCCACTCTCCCTGAGCTAATCAACATCTCTTGTGTCAGTTACAATAGTCTCTTAATTGTCTTGCTGCTTTCGTTATCCCTCTCCTACAATTTATTTTGTACTGAGAAATCTGAATAGTATTTTTAAATTGTAATCATTTTATTTTATTCCCCTTCATAAATCTTTGAATGGTTTCTCAGTGAATTGTCAATATAAACAAAATCCCTTAATAATTCCTCTAAGGCCCTACTAAATATGTTCAAACATCTGTCAATAGACATAGTAATATTAGTTTGCTGCCAATTCTTTCTTCTTAGAGTAATATATTACATACTTTTTTCATACATGAAAAGTCAGCGCCTGGTTACCTGGTGTCATTGCTTTCTTTACCTTAGTTGCTTATTTTTCATTCTCTCGCCTGAAACAGACTTTTCAGAGAGGTCACCTCTAATTTCCATATGTATAGTATTCCCACCCAGTGATTTTTTTCTATAATAGTACCTGTTTATTTCCTTCATTGCCTATCATAACGTGTAATCTGCTTACTTGTATGCCTACATACCTTGTTTCTCTAATAAGGAGATAAATGCAACATCTCACAGAACTGAAGAAATATCTCATTATTTTTATACACTCCTACCGCCATCCTCAGTCCTGTGTACAATAGTATATAGCACCATATATTGCATGACTGGACAAATGAATGGTTTAAATTTAACTCTCAAGGATAACATAAATTAAAAAAACACTTGAAAATGACAAGATTTAAACAGATAGGTTGAAAACTGTATAGTCAAATATAGCATAATGAAGGAAGTAAAATTGAATGATATTTCTAGTGACTACTTTGATAATTTCCCTTGGCATACACTCAGTAAGCATGATAAAGAGAGGAAGAAGAGAAAAAAAAGAAAATTCCATATGATGGTTTTTAAAGGGGTTATGGTACACACTGTAAGCTCTGCTATGAAGTAGGGGAAGATGGAGATGATTATTGTGGGAGATCAGTTCAGGAAAATGTATGAGATCCTAAATGCAACCTGAATAAACAAAATTGGGCTGGTAGCAAGGCTCAGGTGGTGGAGCACCTACCTGCTTAGCAATTTTGAAGTTCTGAGTTTACACCCTCCTAACTTCCTCCAGTCAAATACAAGCCCTAACCAAAACCCAATCAAAGCATCTTTCTGCACTATGAAACAAGAAAATAGAAATATTCCATTGGTTGCTAAGCTATTACAGGATAGCATTCTCTTTACTACCTGTATATACTTAAGAAAAATAAAGCCTCAACAGTTTAAAATTCCCATTCAAAAGAATAGTAACAACGCCAGTGTTGATGAGATTGTATAAAGTACCACACTTGGCACACTAAAACAATTTCTTGTATACCATGTGTCATTTTGTTGCTTTTCATATATATATATATATATATATATATATATATATATATAAAATACCCATGTCTAGGGGCTTTTGTATGTAGCAATGACCTTAAAAGGAAAGCCAGTTTGTTTTCAAATAGATAACTATATATTTTTTTGCCAGCCTTGGGCTTAAGCTCAGGGTCTGAGGACTGTACTTGGATTTTTCTCAAGGCTCGAACTCTACCACTTGAGCCTCAGCACCACTTCTGGCTTTTTCTAAGTATGTGGTATCAAGGAATCGAACCTGGGTCTTCATGCATGCTAGGCAAGCACTCTACCACTAGGCCAAACTCCCGGCAGATCACTACATTTTGTTCTCTGAAATTATCTTATAATATCTCAACAAATATTATGTTGTCTATCCACATGAACAGGTGATACTCAAATTACTTTTATATCATCCAGTACATCTGATTACCATTGTCTAAGCTTCCAACAGATTCATATATAGATTTCATCAATCTGAAGTAATTTGATCATGTATAAAATACAAAATGTCCTTTGATCTTTAGAGAATTGAAGTTACTTAGTTTCTTGTTCCCAGATATTTTTTATATTTTTATTGTATTTAATAAAAGGGTTACATGATATTTTCCAGATAGAAGGTGCATTAATTCACATACATGGATACCCTTTCACATGTCTTGCATGAAGTTCATAGTTTAAGATAGCTTCAATAACAAAAACAATAATAATATGCAAAGACATCTACAAAGCAGAATGATTATAAGTCACTAGCTCTGTCACTTACCAGGAGATGGCCTCCATTGAATCATTTTCCTATCTTTTTGGTGATAAGTATAATAAAATGAGAACAGAAGGCTCATTCTATAGTTTTATTGTGAAAATCAAGACAAATCAATGCCTATAAAAATACTAAAACCATTATTTGGAAAATAGATTTAAATGGATTAATAGAAGAGATTTGCCAAAAAAGTTGCTTGAATAAGCTAAGGAAAAGATGGTAATGATTTGGCCTCAGCCTGATGGCACCAAAAAGTAAGAAAAGAAAATGAAGTGTTAATGAGCGCAGCAGGCCAACAGGTTTGTTTTGTTTTTTCATATATTTTTTATTGTAATTAATAGAAGGGTTACATGATATTTGCTAGATAGATGGTGCATTAATTCTCATACATTGGTACCCTTTCACATGTTTTGGTCCCCATTTCCCTTCCCCCCATCCCCACCCCTCATCTTGTTTTCACCCTTCCCTATCCAAATTCAAATAACCAAATACAAATATATTCGATATATCAGGTAACAAAGTGAGATACTGTAAAAATATGAGGTAACCAAGGGACAGCAAAAGAGATGAGAGATAACATAGTACCTTAAGAACAACAATCATTCATTATATGGCTTATGTTTCTAAATCCTAGAGATCCTTTCATTTAGCGTCCTATTATATGGCCTTTTGTATCAAGGTTTTGCTCTATTGCAAATCTCTGCTAGGAGAGACCAAGGTTTCTACTGATTATGACAAATGAGGGAAACCATTGAGCCTAAGTTCCTTTGAGTCTGGCTTACTTCACTTAATATGATCTTTTCTAAGTCTTCCCATTTCCTAACAAATGGCGCGATGTCATTCTTTCTGACAGCAGCATAGAATTCCATTGTGTACAAATACCACATCTTGTTGATCCACTCATCAACTGAGGGACATCTAGGTTGGTTCCATATCTTTGCTATGGTAAATAGTGCTGAAATGAACATCGTTGTGATGGTGGATTTAGTATATCCTTGTTTCTGGACAGTTGAGTAAATGCCAAGTAGTGGAATTGCTGGGTCATAGGGAAGCTCTATGTTTAGTCTTTTGAGGAACTGACATACTGCTTTCCATAGTGGTTGAACGAGTCTGCACTCCCACCAGCAGTGTAGTAGTGATCCCTCCTGGCCACATCCAAAAAAACCTGTTGGAGCAGAAAATCTGGGAAGGACAATCTCTGACTGAAGGGGAGATGGTGCAACCTTTCTTACCACTAAGGTCCCTTTACATATTAGGCAGAAAAAAATGAAATCAAGTGGTACAGGGTGAGATGGAGGTGGAGTGGTTGAGCAATATTATCTTAAGTAGAGGGTTTCAGAATTTCAACAGCATCTGAGTGGGTCAGGGCCATCAACAGCCTACATAGCTTTTGTCTCAGGATCTCTTCTAAAACCACCAAGTGGGATTGTTTAGGGGAAAGGGGAAGGACATAATTCTGCAGAGTTGGCATAAGGACTAATCTAACATATGGCATCTGGGGAGATAGTGTTTTCAGTTCAAATCATTCCATCAATTACCATTTCATAGTAATAATTTGAATTATAATTTGAATGTAGTAAAAAATACTATTCCTCCAGTGTGTGTGAGATCTAAAAATTGTTTAAGTTATGGAGTAACTCAATATATAGAGACTGATGAATATCTCTATTAATGTTACTATAGACAACTCCACAAAATTGCATGATGTAACCAAACTTTCTATTGTAGAAGTGGACACATACCCTGTTGGAGGTGAAACTGAAAAGACATTGATATTATTTTAGGAGACACTGCCAGCTCTTTTACTTTCTACCTTACTCTGATACTCATATACATGTATAAATACATACATATTCATACACATGTACAGATGTATGTGTATATTTATCCTATTTAACCAGAAAGAGAATAGATTCTTTCATTCTTATGATTATAATAAAGCCTAAACCAGCCTATGCTAAGATTCTGAAGCTATAATGGTAATTGATAATCAGCCCAAATACAAAGGCATGATACTACTGTGCAAAAGAGGATAGGCATAGGAACTCAGTGAGTACCTTCCTTCATTGCTCACATGCAATCTTATTATTCATAGTGGTTTTGCTTTAGAAATACTTTCTCTAACTGATTGAATATTAATCAGCAGTTTCCTGTGTAACTGAGGAGATTTGTATAAATTGGGAAGCTTTCCTTCCATACCTCTCTTTCTTACTTCTGTCTTTCCTCCCTTCCCTGGTTTCACTAGGAAGTGGTCTACAGTAAAGTAAAATCCCCTACCATTTCAATACACTTGGAAAAGAAATTATTAGTAAGAAAAAGACATGTAATTGAAAAGTTGAATTCTGGTCTTGAATTAGGCACAGATCCTTTAATTTGTACCAATTTACTTAATCTTGAAATTCCTTAGAAAACTCACATAGGAAAGGAGTAAAACGGAAGGAAGCTGATGTTTTTTTCCAAAAAATTCTCTGATTTGGATTAAATCCTGAACATGAGAGATCTTATCTAGATTAGATAAAAATCCTTCATTTTCCTACTTCTACTCTATTCAAAGAAGATAAAAATATCTTTTTCTGAAGAAAAAGAATGCGATGGATTTTACTGTAAAATACATATTTTTCTCCTAAATGTGAAAGTTCCTGTATTTGATAAATGTCATAAATATTATATAAAAAATAATCAGCAGAAGAACACACATTTCTACAATTCCAGGTGTTCAGGCAAGAGAATAACAACTTCAAACAGCGTGGGCTCTGTAGTGAATTTCAGAGAAGACCCTAAAAAGGAAACCACAATAGGACATCTGTTCTTCAAGAGATTGTTTCTAGTCATAGCTATGTATTAAGTAGGTAATCAAAAATGGAACTATCACCAAACATTCACATCGATAGTTGAATCCAACACTTCCATCAACTTCTAAATATTCAGTTAACAAATATTTTCCCTAATCATTACTTTCCATCTATACCTAGAAAAAAACTGTCTAAAAGCCTCAAAACAAAAATAAAGCAATTAAAATACTAATACACAGGTACTTGTTATTTACCGCTGTAATCCTATTCACTCAAAAGAACAAAATTTGAAGAATTCGTTTTTTAAATCACCTGAGCAGATAAAATATCTGTGAGACTCCATTTCTAAAAAAAAAGTAAGAAGTCAAAAGCCAGGCTGGAGGCATGGCTCAAGGGGTAGAATACCAATCAAACAAGCTAGCAAAGTATGCAAGCAAAAAAAAATAGAAAGTATAACTGTGAAAGAGAATACAATTGTAAACTATTTTGGGGTGGAACAGTGATCACCTATATATAAACCAGTGGGGTCTGCAGCATGTAATGAAAGAGTCTTGGGCACAAATGGAGTCCTTTATCTCATCTTTCACTCCTTTCAAATACTAGAATCCATTCCCAGTAGTAGTTCAAATATACAGTGAAGATAATCTCAATGCATACATTCCAATATTTCATAATATATATATAATCTCATGGTGTTTGTCTTTTCTCAACATTCTTTCCCTAAAGTTTTCTGACCTTTCAATTTTTGACTACTTCATTTTCTGAGATGAAGTCCATGCCATTCCGACTGTTGACATTTTGGGAAAAAAAATTCTAATTCTTCTTTAGATGAACAGGGAAATCCATGGTCCTGATTATGTTATGACGCATTCTTCCATCTTCTGCTTAAATGAAATGTGTGATGATAGAAGCTTAGAAATGAAGGACATAAAGTAGTCTCCTAGATATTGAAAAATTCTAAGAAATACAAGGCAGTTCTGCTTCAAAAATGGTGTCTGGCCTTTTGTATTTATTTTTTTTTAAGTAATGCTTTTTATGAATACAGATTGTTCAGAGCAGATAATTCATAATAAAAAGGAAAGCAACAAATGATATTCAGTATCATAATACTTTTTCATCTTTCAGTAATCAATAATCTGAAAGCATGATACATCCTGGAGCTTCTGGAAATTTTTTCACTTTATTTACAAGTGTCATTAAGAGAAGTGCAGAAACATCAGCATTTGTTGTGTCTCTCTTACTTTGTAATTAGTCCCATGAATAAATTTCAACTGTGAATAAACTCCAGGAAGATATGATTTAAAAAATGGAAGCGTCTGTGATTTATTAAATGTAATATGATTCATATTCTGAATTTACATTGATGCCCTACCATATCTGATATTATCGCCTATCAGATATGAGTAACATCTGCCGCTTCTAGCCAGAGAAGCTCATGACAGCTACATGATGCTGCCTTAGAAATCATGCCAGCACAGTCTCTTTTGAGTATCAGTGGGCCACCTGGGTACCCAGCTGCAGCATCTGACATATTCTAAACTTTTACAGATGCCAGAAATACATACAAAGAACTTGGATGGGAAAGAAAATCTGGTGCCTCAAAAAGTCACCCTTCAATTTCTCAGTTTCTCCATTTGTAAATAAAAGGCTACTGCTACAGATCATAGTCCTCTCAATTTAGTCTAATTGAAATACCTTATATAACTTGCAATGTGGTCAAATGCTTTCCTGATAAATTATCTGATAAGATTTGAGAGCAGGAAATGTCCTCTCCTTTCAAATATATTCTCTCAGGAGTTGGCAGGTATCTTTTCAGTTAAAGTACACTGGCCATTGACTTTGTGTCAAGCACCCTACTGGGCTTTGGGACACAGAGGAGGAATGATAAAACATGGCTCTTTGTCTTCAAGCAACTTACACACATGTGGAATTGTAAGTGTTAGAACTGGATGCATCAAAGTCTAGTAATCTATTTGATTTGGCAGTTGAAGACAATCTCCCATGCCCACAAGGAAGAAAGTAAGAAAGTGAGGAATTCACCCCAGACTTACTCTCTTTATGGACAGAGTTCTCTTCTGGTGTTTAAATTAGCTGGAGACATTTTATTAAGGAACTGGGACAATTTTATAGAAAATTTCAAGGTTTGCTTCAAAAGAATGTTTTTCCTGGGGGAAGTGAGGGAACATATATAAAATTCTAATGTTGCCAATGGAACTATAAGTCCCTTCCTTCCAAACATCATCTTACAGGTCCACAGACTGCTGTAAAATGTTTAGTGAGACAAATATAAAACATATATGCATAGGAAGATATCAAGTGATTATTAAAAGTAACACAAAAATTTACTATGAAAAGAGGCGATGTTCAGGCTGGGATCATAACCTAGTAGTAGACTGCTTGTCAATCATACACGAAGCCCTGGGTTTGCTTTCTCAGTATCACATACTCAAAAAAAAAAAAAGGTCAGAAGTGGCACTGTGGCTCAAGTGGCAGAGCACTAGCCTTGTGCAAAAGCATCCAAAGACAGTGCTGGGTCCCTGAGTTCAAGCCTCAAGACTGGCAAAAACAAAAAGAGGTAATGTTCTACATTTGATAATATTTGATATTTAAAAAAATATGTGAATAAGTTAGTGGTAGTCAGTGTGGATTATATTACAGACATTAAGAAAATCGTTAATAAATGAATTCTGTGAATGTAGCTCAGTGGTGGAGTAATTATCTCACATATATGAATGCTTGGGTTCAGTCACCAGAACTGGTAAGGAAAGAAGAAAAGAAGGAAGGGACAAATGAATAAGTGAAGGAAGTAAGGAAGGAAAATGGAAGTATTGAAATCAAATATATATCATATTTCTTTGTTAGAAACGAGAGTGGAACACAAAGTTTACTTCCATTTTTTTTATGCTTGAAGTACAATAAAGATCATTTTCTCTTCTGCTTCACTAGACTTGCAAGATGCTATTCTTTTGACATTTAAAGGTTTATCCATAGAGAACATTAACAGAGTGGTTCAAATCGAGGCTAGGAAAACTGTGATTAATCCACATTCTCTTTAGCAAGCTCCAATATCAATTCCATCTTCTCTGCAGAAATCTTACCATTTCTACTTTTTGAGCTTAAGAATAGCTGACTAGACTTTCTACTTATTTCTACCTTGAAAGTATCAAATAGACTTAGTTTCCTTTGGCTATCTAAGGAAGGAAGGAAGGCTGTCAGTTCTTTCCAAAATTAAATCCCACCTCCTGTATTCAGAATACTGGAGCACTAGACTTTAAGCCAGGAAAAGATTCCATATTCAGTACTGCCATTTTCTAAACACATAATATTGTCCGAACTGAAAATGTTTACAAAATGAAATAAGAATAGCAATTTAAACACAGTGAGTTGATAGGGACACAGAGAAAAATAATGGGTGTGCGACTAACTGCCTTGTCAACTAAAATATTTTGTACAAATGGGGTTAATTCCCTCTATAATATTCTTCTAGCCCCATAATTATATATTTCATCTCTGCTTCCTCTTTTTTCTTCAATCCACCCCATATATTTATTATTTCCTATCAGTTTATTTTTTATTTTATCTCTCATGATAGAAGGTTAGGAAACAGAAAATAATTATTTTGATCATATTTACCATTAAGGAATTATGGATTTTCTTTACTGGATACTGGCAAATTTCTTTAAAATGTTTACTTTTCCTACATATTTCAAAATCCAATTACCTTAGCATCTCACATTCCGGTATCTTGAATCCATCATCTGAAACAGTTCATGAAGCTTTTTATGAGCATCATTCTTCTTACTTTCTTGCTTGTCTGCAGCGTTTGACATTGTTGACAATCACCATAACTTTCTAAGTTTTGTGACATTATATTTGCTCATTTCTGATAGTTTTGACTTAGCCTGCACTTTCTTCTGCCACTCCTAAATGTAGCTGCTACTTAAGTACATGCCTTGCTTTTCTGTTCTCCACCCATTTTCGGTCTAAACAAATCTATTCCTTATTTGTTCCTTTAATTATAAATGTTGCAAGGGTAACTAAAATCTGTCACTTTCCACAAACTTTGTTGCAAACCTGCAAATCAATTTCCAACTCCCCCCCCCCCCCCCCCCCCCCCCGTACATCTTTAACCTTCCATTACCTATCAAGTTTAATGTTTCTTTCTGTCTTGTTCTCCAAAGGTAAAGAAAAGCTGAAAGAGCCTATGGCTTTCACTGCAAGATGAGAGAAATGATCAGAGTGCAGTTTGATTCTAAGTTTAAGAATTCCCAGGGGTAGCTAGCACAGATGGCTCATGCCTGAAATCCAAGCTACTCAGGAGGCTGAGGTTCAATGCCAGCCTGGACAATAAAGCCTATGAGACTCTTATCTACAATAAATCACAAGAAAAACAGAAGTGGCATTGTGGATAAAGTGGTAAGTAGTCTTGAGCGGACCACCTCAGGGACAGTGTCCAGGCCCCAGTGTTCAAGCCCCAGGAATTGCTAAAAAAAAAAAAAAGAAAGAAAGAAAGAAAGAAAGAAAAAAAGAAAGAAAGAAAGGAAAAAAGGATACCTAAAGTTACAGGCCAGGCATGGTGGCCGACTCCTGTAATCCTAGCTACTCAGGAGGCTGAGATCTGAGGATCAAGGTTCAAAGCCAGACCAGACAAAAAAGAACCTAAGACTCTTATCTTCAACAAACCCTTAAAAAAACAAGAAGTGGGGCTTGGCTCAAGGATAGGGTGGTAGCCTTGAACTGAAGAGCTCATGGACAAATCCCAGCCAAGTTCAAGCCCCATGACCCCCCCAAATTATAATATTCAAATTCAAATAACTTTGAACATGTAGAATACAAAGTTGGTTGACTAAAAAATATAGGACACAAATATATGAACATAGGATTAGTTGACTAAATTACAAAAAATAGGATATAAATCGCATATTAGTGGGTTGATCATTTAGGAAATTAGAGTCAACCATTATTAATAGAATAAAACATACAGAAATATATTCTAGTATCCTGGCATTTTTTTCAGCAACAGAGATGGTTAATAAATCTACACCCACATTTTTATTTAAGTTACAGCATATTTACAAAGTAAAGCAGTGGCTTATTTGATAACTAAAAATTTTTTTGATAATTTTAAACCTATCATATTTTCATAATTTTAGATGTAGCATTACATTGATCATTTTGAAGGGTAATGAAAGAATTGTTAAAATCTATTTTCTCAATAATACTTATTCTTTCATTAGTACTTCACATTCATTTTCGGGGGAAGGTCAGTCATGGGACTTGAACTCTCGACCTGGGTACTGTCCCTGAGTTCTTCAACTCAAGGCTACAGCCCTACCCCCTGAGTCACAGTACCACTTCTGGTTTTCTGGTGGAGATAAGAATCTCACAGACATAAGTGCCCTGTTTGGTTTTGAATTGCAGTCCTGGGATCTCACCCTCCTGAGTTACTAAGATTACAGGGTGAGCCCCCAGCATCTGGCCAATATTCAGTTTTTGAACAGTTAAATCAAAGTCTCCTCATGACATTATCTCACACCTCAGAGTCATTTCTAGTGTCTACAATCTGCTATGCTGAAACCATTGCACCTTATTTAAATAAATTTCATAATTAGTTTCCTTTTTTAACCACATTGCTGCTTGACTAGAACAACAGTGAAAGGATTGGTAGTCATCTACTTAAGATAGACATCAAGTATGACAGGATAATCATAGCTTAAGATGTTGCACACTTATTGCAGTAGTTACCATAGAGATTTAAATTTGGCTCTTTAATAAAACGTACATGGATTCAATGTTGAATACATTAATTTTGCTGAGTGAGGTGCAGTAGGTTTCTTAACTGAACACACTTCTACAGAAATGAGTTTGGAAATATTATTCTAGCAATCCTTCAGTGCCATTAAGAAACAACTAGTTCAGATTCTTGAGCTGTTAATGGCTGTTTCATTAATTGGGACATTTAACAAAATGCATATGGAATGCTTTAGTGATATTTTATCCAGATGGTTTTCAAAAGAGAAAACAAATGTAGGAAATCAAATATTCTGATGTAAACTTAAGATGGCCCCAAACATGAGGAAGGACCAGAGTATTACAAAGTTGAAACATATGGAAGATTTTGAGCCCTGCTACTATTGACAAGACAGGACTAGATAGTTCAAAGTTCTTCTCTATCTCAGAAAATAACAATCTATTTCTTTTATTTATTTAGTAAACTACTTATCTGCCCCATCAAAATTTCCTGGAATATATTTTATTATGGAAAATTCATTTTACATACTACACAAAAATTGAAATAAAAAAACCATGTTTTTATATATTGCTATCCACAGAATTTAGTGCAAATATAGCTACATAAATGGCTTTGGTGGATGGGTAAAATGAGAGTAGATGGGTGCCTAGATGTTACTTCACTGATGATGTAATGCAAACATTACACAAGGTATTCAAGGTCAACCCCATACTAACAGGAAAAAAATTTAAACGTATTTAAATATATGGTATGTTCATTTATTTAAATATAATGGAATCTATACTACAATGTAAAAAAGTTTACAAATTAGTGTACTGATAACAGACCTTAGCAAATCATACACTAAGAAAACACAGCTTATGATGTTTTCTGCTAAGCACAATGCTTGCTAAATACTATTTAATATTAATGGATTAACAAATAAATCAGTCTACTAATACCTGATCCTGAGAGAATGAATTATTTATTAACCCTTCCCCATGAGCATGCATACAAATTGTTAGTAGATTTGAAAAGAGCAAACTGTGAAACGGAGGTCCTTTACAATTAGGTCAGGAAGATCATGAAGACTTTTCAGGGTAAAATAGGTGCCTGTTGGGTTTCTGTGCCTATGAGTACTGAATGGTCAGAAAAGAACAAAGGGGTATAGTTACAAAGGATATAATTTTAGCAGCCCATTCCATTGCTGCTAAGGCCTTTCACAGTTATTTTGTGTCCCATCCAAATTCTTGCAAAGCTAGAGTCTTCCTATCATTTGTTCTCAGCTCATTGTCTTCTTGGAGCATTTCCTGACCTACAATGGAGTCTTTTCTTATCCTCTACCTCTATTAGTCATAATTATCTGATTTTATTTTCTCCTAGGGACATATCTTTACTTAAAACAAGTAGGCTGATTTTCTTGTTTGACCACTTTTGGCTGTCTTCTCCCCTTTGTATCACTTTCTTGAGATTAGTCATTGCATAGGTTTTCTGCACATTTACATGCCTGACCACTGCACATATTTTTTAAACAATATGAAAATTCTCAGAATTAAAATTAGCTTCAAATTTCATTTGAATTTAAAATGCAGTTTGCATAATTAACTAATTTCAGCATATAGAAACATTTTTTATTTGAATGATTAAAAGTCTTTCATTTCATGTAAGAAAGCTGGAATCTAAATTTGTAATTTGAAGCTACTTCATGGTAGTAAATATTCAGAAATAATAATGCCATTATCAGATTATTTCAAGGACACTCCAAATGTTAATATACCGGATAACTGCCTTAGTTCTCAACTCTATTTTGTTTCAATAAGTACATTTCATGGGAGACTTTAGCAAAACTGGGAGAAGTGAATGTGTCCAACTTTTCTTGTGAAATAACTCTCTGTATATCAACATTCTTCAGAGGCTTGTTTTCCTGGCAAACTGTTAAACTGAGGTCCATTATATTTAGATCAGAAAGATCATGAAGACCTTTAGTGTGAGTGACTATGAGTACTGATTGGTCAGAAAAGAACAAAGGGAATATAGTTTCAGAAAATATAATTTTAGATATTTGACTCTAATAAGAGTCAAAAGGTTCTTTAAATACATTGACATTTAGTAAAAAGGCCAATAATTTTGTCTCATTATTAAGTATATGGATATCTATTAATATAATTGAAATATGCCTATATTTTAAAAACAATAATCTCAAAATACTTTATTGTAGCTATTTATTAGTTTATTTATTTCATTTATTTTATTTCTACTCCATAGTTTAATATAAGGAGAGCAAACAGTTTCTTTCCAACATATAGTTCTGAATGAATTCTGTAAAAATATAATTCATATCTTCTTCATATATATTAATGGAAACTACAAAATTTTAGCTCACCTCCATCCTCCAGTGTTTGATAATTCTCTAATTTTCTTGACTATCCTGGTCTCAACTCTTTCAGAATTTCTAAGCTCTCATTTTCAAAATGATGACTACTGCTCTTTTTTCTCCATATATTATTGTCACACTGTTTTCTGTGTTTTCTGACCCACTGGAGATTCACTTCTTGCAAATTCACATATATTTAATTTTTACATTCACCTGGGCTCACATAACTCAGATATAGGTAGAGAGATGGATATAATAAATAGCATTAGGAACAAAGTTGCTTAGATATTTCTTGATATTTAAAATTATAGTATGCTTACCATTTGCCAGACAAATACTCATGTGATAAAATCTCGTGAAATTATGAAGAAATTAATGTTATTAGTGCAAGAGTTCTACTACATGTAATCTTGCCTCATATTCAGGTGATAGTCTGTGCATGTTTGTTAATTATTTAACCCTCAGATAACACATACCCAATCTTTCGAGCATACTAATAAGTATAAGCATGTTTCTACATAACATGTGTGTGAGGTGACAAAAATCTACTGTCATATTCTAACTGGGTGACTAAAACTGTTAATACAGAGATAATTATTTTTAAAAGCTATCATGACAAACTCTTATAATGCAGCTCTACTTTAAAGTGTGGTCATTCTAAACATTTAATAAGTCTGTTTATGTTCTACCTAAAGAAGCCTAGGAAGCTGAGCTTTTATACTGGTTGGAACTCAAAATAAAATTAAAGTATATTCATTCTGAATAAATAGATTTCTATCAGAAAAAAGTAAATTTATCCTAGTTATCCACTATTTAAAATATGTAATAAATACTAAATTCTCTAGAAAGAGTAACTGTAAATTACCTATTACCAGAATAGTAGTGTGATTTAAATTCAAAAATCCCTCTTTGAATAAAGGGATATTTTTAATCAGTGGTTTAATGGAGAGGAGTGGTTCAGATACCATAAATCTAATTACAATTATAAAAGCTGAAAAGTCCATCTACTTTAGGTTTAGTCTATGTTCACTACACAGCCAAAGAACTGTTTGCCAAGAAACCATTAGTGTTCATTTATAGTCTTTCTGGAGAACACACATGCATATGACCTCATTCGTGATCCTTAGATGTTTAAAAAGAAGCTAGTAAATCACTTTATTATCACATTTAAAGGAGTGTCAAACAAAATCTACGAAACACATGACATTTCTAAGATTAAATTCAGCTATTTGACATTTTTATAATATATTGTTTTGATGACTGGCTAGGCAAAATGAAAGTAGTGAAGGTTATTTTTTTGTAGCTTCTGCTCTTCTTTTTTTGTGCCATTCCTGGGCACACTGTCTCTACGCTTTTGTACTCAAGTCTAGTGTTCTGACCCTTGAGCCACAGCTCCACTTCTGGCTTTTTTAAAAAACTGATTAGTTGGAAGTAAGAGTCACATGGACATTCCTACCCTAAATGGCTCTGAACGATGCTGCTCAGATCTCAGCCTCCTGAGTAGTGAGGATTACAGACATGTCACCAAAACCTAACTAAAATTAATGAAGTTTTATATATTTGTACATGAAACAATTTGTATCTTCCAGATAATACATTTTCCTCAGATTTGCATCACTAACTTTACAAAAAAAAAGACAATAACTTCTAGAAATAAGTAAGGTAGATTTTGTCTAAGTTGATGTCTAACTAGTTAATGTGATTGACATTTTCTCTTGTTCAAACTTGAATTATGTGGGCATTTCTGAGAAATTCTTCTGTGTCTTTTAATGTTAACACATTGGTGGCTCACGCTCCTAAGAAGGCTGAGATCTGAGGATCATGGTTCAAAATCAACCCAGGAAGGAAATTCCATGAAATTCTTATCGTCTATTAACCACCAAAAAAGCCTGAAGTGGACCCATGGTTCAAGTGGCAGAGTACTAGCCTTAAACAAAAAGCTCAAGAATAGCTCCAAGTTCAAACTCTAGGAATACACACACACACACACACACACACACACACACACACACACACGAGAATTGGTTAGAACTTCTCTTCACTGGGAACTTTCGTTTTTCTTTGTCAATTGACTGACATGTCAAGTATCACTTCTTTTTTACTTCATTGCTTCCAGATTTTAGAAATATATGCATTTCACAAAGAAAACATATCATTAGTCCTACTGGCCAAACAAATATACTGTATCTTTCAAGAAAATAAAAATTAGGAAATAAAAGTTCATTCCCTTATTAAAAAAAATCAGTTATTGGCCGAGAGTTTTGCCTAGTGATAGAGTGCTTGCCTAGCATGCATGAAGGCCTGGGTTCGATTCCTCAGTACCATTTACATAGAAAAAAGCCAGAAGTGATGCTGAACTCTAACCTTGAGAAAGTCCAAGGACAGTGTTCAAGCTCTGACTTCAAGTCCAGGACTGGCAAAGAATAAATAAATAAATAAAAATATCAGTTATTTAAAATAGTTTATTTTAATGGTTATTCAAGTAATGTTTCCTTAGTCATATTTGCCTAATCATAGTCACAAATATATTTCTCCCAATATTTTTTTCTAAAATGCTAGGTTACAGATTTGAATTTATCAGTTATTTTGATAGGCATTATAAACTGATTTTTTTGCTTTGTGTTGTTTGTACATACCCACACTCCCTCCCCACACACAGCATCATTTTTTAAACACTCTTTGTTAAAAGTCTGGGTCTATGGGGCTAGGAGTTTGGCCTAGTAGTAGAGTGCTTGCCTAGCATGCACGAAGACCCACGTTCGATTCCTCAGTCCCACATACATAGAAAAAAGCCAGAAGTGGTGCTGTGGCTCAAGCGGTATAGCATTGACTTTGAGAAAGTTTAAGGACAGTGCTCAGGCCCTGAGCTGAAGCCCAGGGCTTGCAAAAAAAAGTCTGGGTCTATTTTCTGAACCAACTTATTTGCCCTAAAAGTACGTGTGTCTATTTTTAAAGCTTCAATTTTATTACATTATCCTTGTTATGACATTACTGTACAGCCTTGAAATTTATAAATAAATTTTGAAATATGCTTTGTTACTTGTGCAACATTTCCCTTTATCAAAACATCGTATTCTGTATCAGTTACATTTCTCTCTGGATTAGAGAATAGTTTGGTTCTGCAGGATTTTGCCTAGCACTGCACTGTTTCTGTATTGATATGAAGATCAACTGATACCTCATTGCCATATTTTGTCATCCAATAAATACATATGACATATCTATTCAATTATTTGTTACTTCCTTAAATTCCCTCAATAGTATGTTCTAGTTTTTATCACATAGGTATATCAAATCTCTTGTCAAGGTCTTACTACCATATTTTAGGAAACATTTAAATTAATTCCTATTTCATTATGTTATCCTTTGCTTCTTGGTATGTAGAAATATAACCAACTTTTGTACATTTCTCTTGTGTCTTGTGTCCTTCTCTGCTTTCATTCCTTCCTTCTCCCTTTCTTCTTTCCTACCTCCCTTCCTTCCTTCTTCCTTTCCTTTTTATCTTTCTTTCCTTTCTTCTTCCTGCTTACTTTCTGGAGTACAACCTGACATTTGTGAAATACTTTTCTTGACAATCTACAGATTATCAATTGGTTTCTCAATTGGTTTAAATGGTGAGGAACATTGAATTTTTGAAGGTTAAGCACTTTCATTCCTTTGTTGAATGCCACTTAGAAATGTCTGATTATTTCAAATTTCCAAGTGAAGCTAACTTATCCTTGTGAGCTAAGACCTTTCACCAAGGAAAGGAATAAAGTAAACACATTATTTTATCTTAAAAAGGAAATGTTATTAACGTTTTTTTTTTACTATTTTGTATTATGTTCACAAGGGATATTGATATAGTTTTGTTTGGGAATAGCGTCTCAGTTAAATTTTTAAAATATAGAAGTTCTGATTTCATATAGTGATTTCATTTCTTTATGAAGAGGAGAAATGTTTGCTTCATCTGTTTCTTCCTGAGCTTTGGTACCTGTATCTTTTAAACACCTGGACATTTTATCAAGGTGCCAAGTTTATTGTGTATTGGGGTTGAGTCCCTCTATGTACAATCCGTTAAATATCTGAATAATCGATAAAGAAATTTCTTTATTCATCCCTGATGAGTTAATCCACTTAAAACACACAGGTACTAATCATTTGGAGATCTCTTTCCTAACACTGAAATAATTTGCTAATGCCTAATATACTGTTCCTTACTTATTTCTATCAGGTATTCTGCTAGAGCAGTGCAATGTCGGGCTAATATATTTGCTCTACTGGCTTTGGTCTCCCAGAAACAGCTTCATCTTCACAATTCCTGATGTCCATGAGGCTCTGACTAGATTTTGTTTGTTTTTTTTTGTTTGTTTGTTTGTTTGGTTATTGCTGTTGTGTTAAATCTGTTCATGAAACTTAGAAATTTATAAGGAAGGAAGACAAAGAAATTGTAGGGCTTCCCTTGTTTATTTTCTAGTTTAGACATCAGTGACTTCCATGATCTTCTGACTGACATCTTGCAAGTGCTGTTTCATATACATTCGTTGGTTTTAAAACATTGATTTAGATGCACTATAAAGGAGCTACTACTAGTTCTTCCAAATCTAATGGTTTGTTTCACAAAATACATTAATTCACACTGATTTGTAAGTTCCTTCCCTCCTTCCTTCTTTCCTTTATATTGACCTGTCTTTCTTGTTACTTCCCTTACCTCCTCCCTCTTCCTTTTTTCTCTGTTTTGTCATCTTATTTCATCTACTTTCAGAGACACATCTTCCAAGATTCTCAGACGTTCTGCAAAGGTGTACCAAGGACAATATATCAAGAACAGAATTTTGATTATGGTTGAGAGCTTTGGCTGGCAAGTATCAAACTTCAAGAAGAAAAGCAAATACAGAAATGAGAAAATTTCAGTAATATTCATTAAAATTTTCATAGTAGCTATCTCAGGTGCTTGGTTATCAGGAAAGATTGTAGACAAGAGAATATTATAAAAAATGATGTTAGTGCTTCTAAACATCATTACACATCATCTAATTTCTCTTCAATTCTACATGGCGAGTTTGGCATTTTTCCATCTCAAATACTAGTATCTTGTTACACAATATTGCATTTATCTATTTATTAATTATGGTAGGAAATAAAATTTACTTTCTAAACAGAGCATTAAAAATCCTAAACTCTAATGATTTCATTGTACAAGTAATTGGAGAAAAATATAATGCATTTGAAATATTCAAATCAAATTCTATAAAGGGAGGAAGGATAATACTAAAGCTGATTTATTTATCTGAGGTTTTGAGAAAGACACAATATATATGTATGTTTATCCATTTCTAAAAATGAGGAGCCATTTGTCAACCTATAGTTAAAATTTTTGTCACAAAATACTTTAATTGTTTTTATATTTCCTAATATCATATTCATAAAAACTGTGTCTTCAGCTTTCATATATTTTGAGATCTCTGTTCATTGAACTGTATTGTCTATAGATGTGAAAATGGACATATTAACTGTAGAACTGTTGAGTCTGTTTTTTTTCACTTATAGGTTATTCTTAAAGTTAGTTGATAAAAAGCTCAAAGTTCTTGCACATTTAGTTGTCACAAATACTCCTAAATTTCTGATTTAAAAATGCACAAGGAGCTGGGTGTGGTGGCTCGCACCTGCAATCCTAGCTAGTCAGGAGGCTGAGTTCTGAGGATTGAGTTTAAAGCAGCCAGGACACGAAAGACTGTGAGACTCTTATCTCCAATTAACCAATAGAAAATGGGAAGTTATGCTGTGGCTCAAGGGGTAGGGTGGTAGCCTTGAGCAGAAGAGCTTGGGCTAGCACGCAGGCCCAGAGTTCAAGCCTCACAACCGATTAAAAAAAAAAAAGACAAACAAACAAACAAACCTCCAGTAAAAACTAAATAAACCTTTTACTCCAACCATTGAAAACCTAAGATACTTTAAATGAATAAAACTTACTTTTAAAAAGTAAAGACATGTATAATTCCAGTTAACAGTAAATATTTCATGCAACAGTATTCTAAGTTTAAAGTACTCATTAAATGTTCAACTGATCAGTAAATTGTGTCACTTAGCAATAAAAATCTGATAGTAAATTTGGGTGAGCTATGTGCATGCTACAGCATTCTATGTTCAGAGTTAAAAAATAAACATAAAATTCAATTACCCTAAAAGACATTTCAAGATTCTCTCCACCCCAGATATCCATTCCTGCATCGTAAGTTCCTATCTCTTCAAAGTAGTTTCTTTCAATAGAAAATAGGCCACCAGCCATAGTAGGGGTCCTAGTTGAAAAACAAACAAACAAAAAGAAAAGAATATCTTTTGAAAACAATATGTGGAACTTAACAAGACTCTATTAAATATTTCTGTCATAATTAGGTATGAAAAAATGTACTCAAAGTGTTCAAACTGGAAACATAAAGCCAAGGTATAAGAGGTTTGAAGATGTTAAAAATGAGTTTTATTTCACATATTCTGTAAAATTCAATTTAGATTATTCTCTATTTTTCCTGTTGTAATTAAATAGGTTCAAGAATGTAGGCATACTGGCTACTCAAAATTGGCCTTCTGCATTCTTTCTGAAAGACATCATTTGGAGAAGTTACTGCCTTCTGCATTGTTCTTGAACATAAACTGGTTGAGACCTGTGATTACAAAAAATGCAATTATAAAAAAATTTAAATAAACTCTAGGAACTTGAGGACATACTTTCTGTATGAAGTTATCCATGGTCTATTAAAATATGAAACTAAGAAGTTTTATAAGAATACTTACAAATCTAAGTATCTATAAGATACTGAAAGCAAGATTATTTTCCAACATTAAAATCTGCACATCCAATATTTTATTCTTCTCTCTGCCTAACTAAAGGATGGAGTTAATTACCCGATTCTACCCCAAAACATGAATTCCATCTGATTATTAGAGGTTTAGAACTTTGAGAAGGCTCAAAACATTTTCCTGGAAATCGATGCATTTATGGCTCTCATTTTTGAAATTTCTCCATAGAGAAACAAAACCAAATGTTAACTTTATAAAGAATTAATTTGAAAGATTAATTAGAACCTCTTGCTATAACTAAACACACTTTATAGTGAAAAATAGAGACCAAAAAGTAAACAAGCTGTTGGGAGTAGGAAGCAACAGGAGTAGGAAGTCCAACAGAGAGGGAAAATGAGCTGAAATATGATTGGGGTAGGTTATATGAATGTATGAGAATATATCAATGAATTTTGATGAAAGTGTTTTAAAGAAAGGTCAAAGGAGAATGAGGGAACAAGATGGAGAGAATGTACATTGTGTATGTGTGTATATATATATGTATATATATGGGAATGTCATAATGAAGCCCCTGTATAATTATACATGATAAGAAAAATGTTTAATAAAGCTTAAAAGCAAGGTTAGGTCATTGTGTAATAACACTTTGAAAAAAGAAGTAAAAGTAAAATAATAGTTGTTCACAATGAGAACTATACTGACAAAGACACATTTGAACATCAGCTATAATCAAAGAATTTCCAACATAGAGAGCATATTAGTGGCATCCAAAGCATCTTTTTAAAAAATTTTTATACTTGATTACTGTCCACTGATTTATACTGATTTAATTGTTCAGGAATGGATACCAACTGGTACTGTGTAAAGTTCCCTGGTAATTCTAATGTACTGCCAATGTGAGAAACATTAATCCAGTATTATTTCTAAATCTTTGATAGTTGTCTATGAGGATGCTTAAAAATTGTAGTTTGCTATATTCCTTTAAATTAGAGACTCCTCTGCCAAAGGTTATATTCATGTCTTCTAATTAAATATATGGTTCATTGAAAAACCAACAGATAATATTGTAATTAGACATCAACCATATTGCAAAACTCTATTTCTCCCCGTGCTCTCACTGTTTTGTACATAGATAATTAACCGTCCATCAGCTAGGGTAGCAGAGCCTTGCTGTAGTCTCAGAGCTGCTTTGTTACTTCTAGTCTTTCAGGCTTCCAATCATGAACAGTATCATTGACCTTCTGAGTTATAATGAGAAATACTTACAAAATTAAACAGATGGTAATTATGTAGTAGCCATGACCTTACCTTGTTGGGGTTTCGGGAGTCTATGGCAATAACTGTATAAAGTATTACAGTATTAAAGAACATATTTAATAAAATTAGGAACCAAAATTGCTGCAATTATGCTATCACAATGCAATTGAGTGCTTAAGAATGTTAAATTATACATTTTTAATAATTAGTTCAGAGCGCACATCTGTTTAATGATGAAGTACTAACACATTTTAATTTAAACACGTGTTGAAGTTCATTTTAGAGTTGATCCTCATTCCTGCATGTGTGTGAGAAATGTAATATGAATGTAAAAAGTAAACTATGTTTTCCATAAAAAGATTCAAATCACTTTCACTTATATTTGAAAAGACCTATTTTTAAAAATTAACAATTTTTCAAAAAATTTTACCTTTTTCTGAAGAACAAATATTGTTCATTTTTTATGTTTTCATGGTCAGTAGCTCTCGAAGTCTGTGTAAAATTGTCCTATGCAGTATTTCACATATGTAGTCATAGTCTGTCATGTGTAATGTGCCTGTTGTAAGTTAACTTCCTAGTAAGATCCTAGTCATATGCTTGAGAGCAACTTCAGTGTCTAGAAAATTCAAAACTTTGGTCGCAGATTACTGTGTCCACACAGTGTCAAAACCACCAACCAATTCAATAAACTTAGGGTAGGATGATGAATACTCATTTCAGTGACTATAAATTCTCTAATATCAACTAGGTGAAGATGCACTAAATTCATGTAGGTTTATGTGCTATGCTACATAATATAATGCATAGATGCAAGGATCTATATATGAAGTTTTGTTGTAGTTACCGATTTTATTCATTCCGACAAAAGCCCTGATGAAGACAGAAAGAATGAAAGGCATATTTTGCAAAACGAGATCCTCAAGGCTTACCTAAATTTTGCATGGGTCTCACTCATTTCTCACTCCACACCACTGTCTATGAATTAGGAGTCATTAGAAGGACATAACTACATGCACCCTTCAGCTCAGAAAGAGCATGTGTGCAGACAAAAATTACCACCTTGAGTCTTTAACTCTTATTTCCTAAATTGAAAACAGAAATTATTTCTCTTTCCTTTTCTATTTCTCCTTATGTTCACCCTATAATACTAAAATACATCCTTGAAAACCCTTCCAAAAATCAAAACAAAGCACATAAGCCTTGAGTGACCTTCATTTAAGTTCAGCTTTGCATATGTGCGCACTCTGATTTTCAGTTTCAAAATAATTTAGACATGCTCTATATCCAATGCATTGCATATGAAATACAACTCAAACAAAATTTCCTATTTTTTGGCTTTATATATGTCATAACTACTCTATATTCTCTATTGGTAGTAATAATACTTATTTAATTCATATTACCATATCACTATAATTTTATTCCTTCCTTCTATCCCTCTCCAAATTCAGGTATATCTGTGAAATATTAATTTAGCACACTTAATACTCTCCCCTTGTCTTCCATTCTTCTAATTCTCCTAGCGAATGCCTAAAATAAAAGCTAAAAGCTAATACAATTGTGTTACTAATGCCATGGTTATGTTAAAAACGACTATAACCTGTGCTTGTTCATCTCCCTGATTTTTAAACAAATATTTTCCAAAAGTTTGTATTCCTTTTAAAAACATGGAGATTAAGGAATTGTACAAAAGCTAAACTTCCTCATTTGTGAAATATAAACCCTCATGTTTTAGCTGCCTATACATATGCATCTTCTTAAGGGCTTCTTCTTTCCTCATTTTCAGTAACAAGCATCATCTTTCTCCTTGCTGTGAACTGTCACTTTTGTGCCCTCAGTCTGCTCTAATTTCTTCAAGACACTTGTTCATTGACTTTCTATAAGGTTTTATGTGTTCTGCATTGTCCCTTTGACAAAACAGAACTAATTAATATCTATTTTAATCCAATATTCATCTTTACATGATCTCACTACCCATTCATCCTCAGAGCACACATTTACCGTTCACTTCACTGGTAACCTCATGGAAGAGGCATTTTCTTCAAATTCCCTCAACTCCTTTTGACCTTCTCAGTAGAAGCTAGATTCTGCTCCTATCTCTCTAATAACTTCTTTCCAAAAGGTCCTCATTGATTCTGAACTTCAGTAGCCTTTCCATAACTTTTTCCTTTGGCAGAAGTAAGCAAAATTCATCAGTCTTAGCCTTCCTCCCTGAAATTCTTTTCATCTTTGGCTCCACTTTCATGGCTCTCTGGGGATTTTTTCTTGTACTGATTTGCCTGTTCATTGTATGATTTGTATTGATGGCCCTTTTCTTCCATTGCTTGGCTGGATATCCAACTTGGGACAAGTTCCTAGTTTATCATGCACCACATGGGTACAATATAGCATTATAATACTTTTGTAGACATATACAGTTATTAATTATATTCTCTTTTCCTACATGTGGTCTTTCCAAGTCTTGAAAATGCTCTCCCTTGCTGTGTAAAAATCCTGCCTCACGGGTTTTTAACAGATATCTCCAATTAGTTTACTTTCTAATATGTGTTTTCTTGCATTTTCTTTCTTATAATTTTTATAATTACTCATTACATGTATCCATCAAAAGAGTCAATAGATTATAAGTTATAATAGTCAAATAAGTATTTGACTATTAATAGTCTAATAACTATTGTAGACTATGAAGTATTTAAGCTTTAATCATATAACAAATATTATTTATAAGATAAATGATGGAATGAATATGTTGCTATTATATGAAGTTAACACAAAAGAGCTAATTACTGATGTATGTTTACTTTTAAATCAACAAATGTAGTGACCTTTTGCTTAAATATTTTCATGAATTTGAAAACAAAAAGTATAATTAAACACTGAATTCCTCTCTCCTTCCACCTCTATTCTGTACATCATATTCAGCTGAGAAAGCGAAACTAAGAGAAAAGAAGCAGTGGTGAAAATTCTGCCCTATTAGAGTAATAGATACCATTCTAATGTTGAGTGCATTTAAAGATATTAACAGATACAAAAATGGGAAGCTTGCTGGAATGTTTTGTGCTATGACAATCATTTGAACATGTGTTTTTGGATGAATATTCGGCTTTCTGTGGAGAAGAAACTGATACCTTAATGGTTTATACCAGGTTAGACTCTCAGCCAAGGAAGCTAACTCAAGTCCTCAGAGTCTTTGGAGGAGGGGAAAAAATTGCTGCCTTGAATAGGAAGATGTCTTGTTCTCTGTCACAGAATCCATTCATTTAACATCTGATCTGGAAACCAAATACATTAACATATACTATCTTTGTTTTATTCTTACTGAACAGATTAAGAAGTCTTGCAGTGTATCCCATAAGTCATTAGAAAGTAATAGAATAAGAGAAAAACATGATGTTTATGTAAGGAAAACAATTTCAAAGATTGCATTTGAGATATAGGTTAATGTATTCCAATGTTTATTAAATTTTGGCATGAGGACCTAAGAAGGTTGAACATTTGAACATTCAAAATTCTAGTCTTTCTTTCAAAGACTTTCTTCTGCTTATATTACACTTGCTCTAGGCTATTGCTTTACAATGCCTTACTGCATAGGATTTTATATTTTTGTATTAATTTCCTCAAATATAAAAGTATATTTTAGTAGAATTCAAAACAGCCTAATGGAGAAAATCTAACAGATAAAAATTGAGAAGACAAGTCTAGGCGTGCGGGACACACCAATAAATAGGTCACTTGGAAGGTGGAGGCAGATGGATTGCAGTTAGATGAAAGCCTTGGCAAGATATGCTTGAGAACCTCTCTGACAAACAGTTCAAAAGAACTGAAGACCTTGATCAACTGGTGAAGTGCCAAACTAGTATCAGTTACTATTGAATATTTGAAACTAGAACTTTTCATAAGATTTCACAAAATGTAATACACATTTTTCATTTATTTCTTATATTTATAAGAGAAATGGTGAATTCGATTCCATGAAGACTGGGGGAAATTGTGAAGAGGTAACAAAAAGAGGAACACTAATTTCATGTTTTTGAGTGAATAGAGGTAAATAGATATGTCTATAGTCAGAATTATCTTTAAAATGAAGATGATATAGAACATTTTCAATTGTGGAAAAATGTAAATTTGAAAAATAATGCTCTAGAAGGAAATGTAACAGAATACTTGACTATGAAGCTTTCAGTGGCTTGATGCTTTTATATGCATTAAGTCCTTTCCACATTCATTTTGCTGTGAGTATATGTCCTGTTATCAGACATAAATTTACAATCCAATTCCTGTCAAAAGATATTTCTTATTTAATGTTTTATAAGTCCTGAAAGGCAGAGAGAATAAATTTCTAGAGTGCATTAAAAGAAATAGTACAAGTTTTTAATTGGAGGGTTATGAAATGAAATAAGCTGCACCTCTCAATTACCTTCAGTGCCTCCTCCCTGAATGTACATTAGAATGACACATGACACAGTACATGGGAACCCTAGGAGCTTTTCATGCTATGAGATGGAGGCTTATTCCCAGATATCATTATCCATGTTATTTTCTTCATATTCTGTACAAATTTGTAATGCTGAGTAAAATGTTAAATTTTGAGTTCACACAAATATGAATCAAAATAGGCCTAATGGTAAGCAAAATGTGTCAGGAATAAAAGTTAATAATTAAATCTATATTTGATTCATTATGATGGTGAAGATTACAAGAAAAACAGAAATGTTTCATTTTGTTTGAAAATTCATTTAACATAATAGTACAAGTAAGAATGAAAAAATTATATTGAAGTGTTAATAATGATCAAATATATAAGATAAAATGTAGAAAATAAAATTGTTAAATAGACTTGAAAAATTACCAGCAGTTTTACAATAAAGAGATCTATTTTGGGGGGGTAGAAATTAAAGGGGAAATAGATATCTTCATAATTAATGTCATTAAATTAGATTGTAAATCAGAGTCTTTTTCATTTCGAGAGCATCTACCTGTGTTAGTAATATAGTGAAATCCTGTGCATCCATTCTCAGAACTGGTACTGCAACCTTTTGTCCTCAAGCAGACTATATAAGGCCAGTACCAAACAGTGATACTTCCTATACAGCAATATTTCTTATAAACATGTTTGCATGTGAAAAACCTAGCACAACACTCAACTGAGTGCAGGGATGTCACTGAAATAACATTCATTAAAATTCAACCTCTAAGCCAAATCATTTTACTTCATATATATGTCTATGAAAAATGCATAATCCATCCCTATGTAATTTTAAAGATCTGGAAGATTGTATCCATTATCATGTAACTTTGCTGCTATGTGCCTATTCTATTAGGTACATCCATAGATGTTCATAAGCAGCTTTTCCCAGACAGTGTTCCCTAACATGAGGGTAGCAAATTTAACAATTACAATCAGATAAGGCTAATTATGTGATTGACTAATTATAAAAAATATATTTCTCTGGCTTGAAATGTAAGTTCTAAAAATATTTCTTTAAGTTATGAAAATAGTGATAAATGGGAACAACCCTCAAGCTTAGCCTGGGAGATAATTACATGAGTTAAGGATGAGGGCAGGTTTCCATGTCACACTGTGTTTGTACTTTCTGCACAAATCTTCTTGATGAGGCACAGTAGGAGTGTGGAACCATTGTAGGAAGATATCTGACTACTTAGTTCTGTAAATCTAGATATTTATTTCAAATATTTCACTTTTAAAGTATAATAATTTGTTAAATGTATAACATAAAACACCAAGATTATTATTTTTAATTCTTAATAGTTATCAGCAGATTTTTATTTTAAATATATCAAAGCAGGGTGCTAGAGATTTATGTTTAATAAACCTAGATAAACTAGGAGTCTGGGATCTAAAGATCAAGGGTCAAAGCCAGCTGGGCAGAAAGTTCATAAGACTCAGATCTGCATTTAATTACAAGTGGAGCTATGGGGCAAATTGTACAGAGCCAGCTTCCAGAACAAAACCTAAAGGACAGGCCCTAGGCCTTGTGTTCAAATTCCAATACCAGTACACACACCTCCACCACCTCCATACACAAATGCACACGCACACACATTTATACACGTGTGTGTGCATACACACACAAAGCTCAAGAAAATAATAATATCAGTATTTCTTGCAAAATATGAAACACTGAGTTAGGCAAATAATAAATATGAAGAGCACATATATCAAACAGGTTTCTAGATTGTAACTCTGGATGATTCTATTATTGCTGTTTACAGATGAAACATTCCTAAATAGTCATATTACTTGACTGCTAAAGTGTCAAGAAACTTCAATGATTAAAAGAGAACTAAACCTTCAGAGTTAGAATGCTTTTATTCTGTAATCAGACTTCCAAAACGCTTTCACATATACTCTATGCATTATGAAAAATCATGTGGCAAGAGAAAAGTAAACCTTTAATAAGCTTTCTTTAAATGTAGTCTAACTATGTTTATAATGAGTTCAAGTTGGTTTTCCATGTTTGTGAATATTTGAATTTATTTCTAAACAACAACTTGTTAATTGTAGTGATTACAATGTCCTGGCATAAGTTATACGTAGGTAGGTAATGGATGGATGGATAGATAGATAGATAGATAGATAGATTGATAGATAGATACATGCATATATACAATCATACATGCTTAATTTGTTCAGTCATAGGACTTGAACTCTGGGTCCAGAAACTTTCCCTGAACTCTTAAGCTCAAGGCTATAGCTCTGTCACTTTGAGCCACAGTGCAACTTCCAGTTTTCTGGGGGTTAATTGGAAATAAGAGCGTAACAGTGTTTCCTGCCAGGGATAGCTCTGAATTGGAATTCTCAGATCTCAGCCTCCTGAGTAGCTAGGGTTATTGACATGAGCCACCCGTGCCCAACTATAAGTGGTATTTTTAAGCAAAGAATTCTACTAAGAAAATTAAATTTTCATCTCTCTTTTAATCACTTTCTCTGTTCAGAATGCTGTTAATTGAACAGGGAAGAAAATTGGTCTTCAATACACAGAATGATTTATCTGTTTGTGCAAATGTAAGAAAAATGATCACATCTTCAAGTAACAGATTACAAAGTACAAAGAAAGTTCACATTATAGCTAGGTTGATGAAAATTACCCTTAGGCTATTAAACTAGAGCCAGTGAATTAATTAACCTTTTGTCATAATAGTCTAGAAACTTATGCAGAGGAGGGTTTTTATCTTCCTCTTGCTCCAGCTCCCTCAATATTTTAGAAAATGAATTGATGTGCAACCACTGAGACAAATCAATAAAACCAGAGATTTTCTCAGTCCTTGTATAATTCCAACAAATCCACAAAAGCCATAGAAAGATTTCTGCAACTTACATGACTTATTTTGTTTTATTTAAGAAGATATGCACAATAATGGATGACTGCTATTGATGCTGTTACCTGCTTTCTGAATAAATAACATCAATAGTTTGTATAAATGTTGGCCAAATTTCTACCTTTTGATAGTCTGAGAAAATCAAGTTAAATTAGATAAGGATATTTTGCAAATATGCTTTCAGTGAGCACAAGTATGGAGTCTTATAAACTTCATTTTAAAGTGATAAATACATTATTTCTATTTAACTATATTTGGAAAGAGTTTGATAATTTTTTCATGGAATTGAAGCTTAAATATCAGCTTACACAAAACTAAAACCAGTTTCTAGGTTAAAACATTTTCTAATAACAGGTAATAAAAGGCACTGGTGCTGGCGGGGCTATCTATTCCTACATAGCAAAGGACATAGCTAGTAAATAAAATAGCCCACAGGATGGGAGAATATCTTCACAACAGACAAGGGCCTCATATCTAAAATATATCTACAGCTCAAAAAATTGAATCTCTCATAAACAAATCCTCAAAGAAGCAACCCATTCAATTCAACAAACCATCTCATTAAAAGTTAGGCTAAAGGCTTAAAGAGAAACTTCTCAGAAGAGGAAATAAGAATGGCCTGTAGACACATGAAGAAATGCCCCATATCTCTGGACATAAAAGAAATGCAAATCAAAACAACTTTGAAATCCCACCTCACTCCAGTTAGAATGGTCATTATCAAGAAATCTAATAACAGGCACAGCAGATTAGTCTAGTGGTAGAGTGCTTGTCTAGCATGCAGGACGACCCAGGTTCGGTTCCTTGGTACCACATACATAGAAAATAGCCAGGAGTGGTGCTGTGGCTTGAGTGTCAGAGCTCTAGCCTTGAGAAAGTCCAAGGACAATGCTCAGGCCCTTAGCATAAGCTCCAGGACTGGCACAAAAAAAAAAAAAAAAAAAAAAAAAAGAAAAAAAAAAGGAAATCTAATAACAGATACTAGAGGGATGTGGCCAGAAGGGAAAGCTACTATAGTGTTGGTGGGAGTGTAAACTCCTTCAACCACTCTGGAAAGCAGTATGGTTATTCCTCAAAAGAGTAAACAAAGAGATCCCCCATGACCCAGCAATTCCACACCTTGGCATTTACCCAAATATTCAGAAATAAGGTCATACTAAAGCCACTAGCCCAATGATGTTCATTGCAGCGTTATTTACCATAGCTAAAATATGGCACCAACCCAGATGCCCCTCAATAGATGAATGGATAAAAAAAGATGTGGTACTTATACACAATGGAATTCTATGCTGCCATCAGAAAGAACGGCATCGCCCAATTCGTAAAGAAATGGAAAGACTAAGAAAAAATAATATTAAGTGAAGTAAGCCAGACACAAAGGAACATAGGCTCCATAGCTTCCCTAATTTGTAATAATTAGTAAATATCTAGAATTATCCTAGCAGAGGATCACAATAGCTCAAAAGCTAAGTACAAATGGTCATATAAGATGAGACTAAACAAAATGAATGCTAGGATATGGAAACAGGAGGTTTATTTTTATGACTGTTATTCTTACTTTACTAAGTGCAGTTATTTCTTTTCACTTTTTTTCCCTTATGGTTAATCTCAGGTGGTTAATGTATCTGACTTTGTTACCTGGTATTGTATATTTGTTTATTTAAAATAGGAAAGGGAAGGGGGAAAACAAGATGATTGGGAGGGGGTGGATGTACAGAATGGGGGACAAAAAGATGAGAATGGGAATCAATGTTCAAGAAGTAATGCACCCACTAGCTGATGCATGTAACTGTAACCCCTGTGCACATTACCCTAACAATAAAATACAATTTTAAAACAAAGGTAATGAGAGGAAGCCATTGTATTTTTTCAGATACTGCATGGAAGAATTAAAAAGATTTGGTGAAGGTAAAATTTGTACATAATTTAAAAAATACTGTGCTGCTCTTTCAATATTGACACAATTTGTAGAATACTATGCAAACATTAGAAGCAATGTTCCTTTTCTTTTTGAGGTACTAATATCTTATTATAGGTTAACAATTACTAACATATAATTGCCCCAAAATAAACAGACCTGGTCTTTCTTGTTAATAAATACTTATTGGTTTGGTTAACCTATTATATAATTAAGAAGTTGACAATGAGAAGTCATTTTCCCAGGAGGTCATCAGACATGTTTGTTTAGATTATGGGGTTAGGTATCTTGCTTTATGATGTTAGAGTATGTATCAACTTTTCCAACAAAACATGATTTTCTCAATTCATTGTTACAGATAAATTTATCAGTGATTTTCAAAATCACTTGTAGTTGAATCAAAGAGGTTCACAAAAATGTGTTAGAGTAGGCAAGATATTTCTTTTTCATAGTATTCTGAACATTTGTTTATGAGCTAATTGCTGAAAAATTAGAATCCATTTTCCTATGGCAGTTGTAAATGAAATGATGAAATGGAATTTCTTGGCCAACTCCAAACAGCTTCTTAGCACTCTTCCTCCTCCATCTTTCTGTTGTGCTGGTTCTCAGGCTTGAACTTAGTGTCTGGGGCCTATCCCTTACCATTTTTACTTGAGGCTGGTGCTGTGTCACTGAGCCACAGCTCCACTTCTGGCTTTTAGTGCTGGTGATAGTAGTAGTTAATTAGAATATAAACCTCATGCTCTTTCTTGGTTTCAAACCTGGATACTTAAATTTCATAGGCATGATATTTCTATGCTATTGAAATGAGTAAATTTTGAAAAAACTGAGGATGTGGAGGTTGTTTTGCATTAAGAGTTACTAAAATTAGTTGTTTAAAGCAATTTAAAGTGTTGATAGTTGTTAATATGTTAAATCTTTCAAAATGATGTTCATATTATGCCTGGGAAGTTAACTTTTGAAGGGAAATAAATGTATAAGATCTACAAAAATCTTGAAAACATTGCTACTAGAATATGTACTTTAGTGTACAGTACACATTTGGTAAATTGTCAATGTCATCAAATTTTGTCACATAGAAAATTCCAAATATATACTTAAAAGGTTTGAATGTATGTAGTTTCAAAGCTTCTTGCATAGTTCCCATGATAGGGTATTTTCCTAGCATTCATGGGCTCTTGCATGTATAAAACTTCTAAGATAATTGTTATTTATCCCTGCGCTTAGATTTCCACATACAAATTGAAACAAGATTTCATATTACCATTGATTCTTCTCTGATCATGATATTTTGCATATGAATAAAGATTGCTTTAAAATAATTTAAAAATGAAAAGTAATATTTTTAATTATCATTGAAATATTCATGCTATTATTTGTAAGATATAATCTACATACCTGACAGGTAATGTTCTGTCTCCTTTCCTTCTATCCATTTCTCTTTGGGGAACAGGATACCATCGGAAATTCAGTTTCCAGTTAAAACCCCCATAAGTCATGTCTGACCCAGCCATATATTCAAAGGTATCATCACTGATCACATCAATGATAGGGCACACAACTGTTTTCCTGCGAGAAAAAAAAACATTTTATATAGAAATGATTATTTAAAGGCTATGTTAGCTTCTTCAGAATTGATTATAGTTATTGGATGGTAAGTCCACAATTTTATATGTACCTTTAATTTTGTTTTACCTTTTTCTCCTAAGGAAGTATTTTCTCTTGCTATAGCTCCTTTATAGTCCATATTAATGCTACCTTGAAAAACCTTATCAAATATACTAATTGACCTTCAAGCTGATTTGTAAATGCATTCCAAGTGTGAACTCAGCTGGATGAGCATGGTCTATTTTTCACAAACCTTCCACCCATAGCATAATTGGTAGAACTACTTTTAGATTATACATCATTTTAGCTATGAACCAGTGAAAAGCAATAGCATGTAGGAAAGGGAGAATGGATTAAAGAATATTAGACCTGATGATTTTCATTTCAAGTAAGGTAAATGAGTTTAAAGAGAAAGTTCAAAGAAAACCTTTATGGATTAAACACCTCCTAGGAAAAACAAACAAGCAGCAACATTAAAATCAAGAGGTTACAGTCTAAGTAGATGTGTTCTATTAAGGAGAGCATATTTATGACAAATTCTCAGTGAACTGATCTAGAATAGAATTTATAGCTGTCACAATTCAGAAGATATTTTAAGATTGGGAAAGACAGGCAGACTTAGTCTATCATGTTGTAGTTTACTTTTCCTAAAGTCAAAAGAAGCCAAGGACTTTTGTATGGCAAGAAAATGTCGCTTAGAGGTGGCTTTAGCTCTCCTTTAATTCCATGCTCCAACTACTCTCACTCTTCCTCTACTCTCAGTTGAACCATTTGATTATGATGGCAGCCCTCCATCATCTCTGCAAATAAGTGATCAGTTCTACTCAAGATTATACAGACTAGCAAGTTCCGGGCTAGAGCCTGGTTTCAGATTTAGAAGCTTTAAAAACAAAGAAATGTTGCTCATTAATTTTTGTTTTGTAACATCAGAATCACAACTGATGATCAAGTGATTTTTTTTTGTCGGTCATGGGGCTTGAACTTCCATGTACCTTTTGTGGAGACTAGGCCCTGCTCCGGAGCTCTTCAACTCAAGGCTACCACCCTACCCTTGAGCCGAACCCCAACTCCCATTTTCTAGAGGTTAATTGGAGATGAGTATCATGTCCTTTTGTGCCTAGGCTGGTTTGAACCTTGATCTGCAGATCTCAGCCTCCTGAGTAGCTAGGATTCAGGTGTGAGCCACATGTCTGACTCATCAAATGAATATTATGCTCCAGAAACTGGCTAAAGTCTGAAGATCTCAGAAGTCCACAGAATAGTCATTGCCTGTACATGTTTCCTGGTGACTCTGGATCGAGCAAAATCATCTTCTTTTCTTCACTGAATTTAATCATTAAATGTGTGGAAGTTACTTCTAATAAACTTGAACAGAATTTATTGTCAAGTTATGATTAAAGTTAAAGTGTATAATCAGAACAAAATTTTACGATTTATCATATACAAAAGTAATATGATACATAACAATAAAACAACTTACACATGACTAAAATGAAAGAATACACTTAAAGCTGAATATGAAATAACTTTTGTTTTAAAAATTAGCATAATTTTGAAAATCCAATAGAAACTCAGGATATTTGCAGTTCACTTTACTTGGCAATCTCACTTTCCTATGGGGACCATACAATATGTAAAATGTCATTAGCTATGTACTTCACTCAGTTGACTTAAAGGTTCCCACTGCTCCTTGAACGACTGTGGTTCATTCTTTGATAGCTTCCATCCATCTTCCTGGCTAATAATGAAAGCTTTCCATTTATGAGATGTGTCAGAACAAGTTCAGACTAAACAGTCCCTTTCTTTATATATATATTATAATTGAGGGGTTACAGTTATATTCACCAGATAGAAGGAGCATTACTTCACACACATTGATACTCCTTCTCATGTTTTTTCCCCATTTCCCTTCCCCCTCCCTCTCTCCTCATCTTATTTTCCCCTCTTCCCTTTCCCATTTCAAATAAACAAACATATATACAATATACCAGATTACAAGGTGAAATACTGTAATAATAGAGAATAACCAAGGGACAACAAAACAGTTGAGAAATAACATAGTATATTAAGAACAGCATTTACTTATTATATAGCTCTTCTTTCCTATCCTGAAGTTCCTTTCATTTAGCCTCATCCTATATGGCCTTATGTATCTAGGTTATAAGCTAGGAGAGTCCTAGGTGTGTACTAATTACTACAAATGAGGGAAACCACTAAGCCTATGTTGCTTTGGGTCTGGCTTACTTCACTTAATATGATTTTTTCCAAGTCTTTCCATTTCATTACAAATGGGGCTATGTCGTTCTTTCTGATGGCAGCGTAGAATTCTATTGTAAATAAATACCACATCTTATTGATCCACTCATCTACTGAGGGGCATCTGGGTTTGTTCCATATGGTAAATAGTGATGCAGTGAACATCATTGTGCTAGTGGCTTTAGTATGTTCTTGTTTCTGGACCATTCAGTAAATGCCAAGGAGTGGAATTGCTGATCAGTGGAGAGCTCTATGTTTAGTCTTTTGAGGAATCTTTATAATGCTTTCCATAGTGGTTGAATGAGTCTACACTCCCACCAACAGTGTAGTATGGAACCCTCCTGGCCACATCCTGCCAGGATGTGTTGTTATTTGATTTATTGGTAATGTCCATTCTAACTGGAATGAGGTGGAATCTCAGAGTTGTTTTGATTTGCATTTCTTTTATGACCAGAGATGTGGAGCATTTCTTCATGTGTTTATAGGACATTCTTATTTCTTCTTCAGAGAAGTCTCTCTTTAATTCTTTGGCCCATCTTTTAATAAATAGCCCCTTTCTAATATAGATGTATAACAATAAAAACATGAGGAAGACCCTTCTATTGTACACAGAAGGACAAAACCGAGAAGATGTTCTGTAATGCTTCATGGTCACATCAGAAAGTTATCTTCATTAGGTACCAATAAATCACACTTATTCAATACCTATGTTTATAAATTTCTGTACAGAAGTCTATACTTAGCATCCTCATCAAAAAAACTGCACGTATGATGGAGTTTCTAATTTCTACAAAATGTTCAGCTTTCAAATTTCATGGTTTATGTATAGGAAGTGGCAATGATGTTTCAATAATTAACCTTACAGGTGTACTGTTCACTTCCTTCCTTAACTATGATTTTATTTCAGTGATATGGATATGTGTGAGTGTGTGCATACATTTTTTTACATCCTCACAGTTAATTTAAACTGGCCCAGATTGAGGTCACTGAATAATTGAAAGGAACACTGGTTGAAAGCATAAAGAACTGTTTTGTTTGCTTCGTGTACACACTACTGAAAAATTGACCTGTATTTCTCCCTATTTTTATATACAGTAAGAATATCTACCATACCTACCTTATGTTGTAAGGACACATAAACGTACTTTGAAAATGTACTTATATCGTACTATTGCAAGTTGTATTGATTTCCATTGCTTAAAAATAAATATCCAAAATATTTCTGTTTGAATGTTTTGATTATTTCTTTGTGAAATGCCTGTGCTCAATAAAAATGTCATTGTTTTAGGTGAACTCAAGGGAATGTCTCTGCTTTTTGAAATAAAATCATTTGAAATAAACTTCTGAAAATAAGAGCTTAGCCAAGAAATTCTGACGAGTAGCTTTAGGTTACCTTACAGGTCAAGTCATAACCCATGCAGACTTTACCCATGAATCCTTACCTGTCTTCCTTTATTCTTGCCAGCAAGGGCTCCAGCCAACCTAGCGTGCACTCACAGTGAGCATCCAGAAAAGTGATGACCTGCCCTTTGGAAGCAGCTGCTCCACGTAGGCGAGCACGTATTAAGCCAGAGCGCTCTTCCATCCTGATAATTTTTACTGGCACTTCTAAATTTTTCACATAATTCTCCAGTGTCAGTTTAAGAAAATCTGTAATGTAAATAGGAGTTCATCAAAAAAAAATTGAAACTGCTCTAAGACAGAAAGATAATTCTGAGGGGAAAAAAACAGAAGTGGTGCCAACTCGTAATAATTTTTTGCATAACAGACAATAGAGATTTTTAAATGAAGAATGCTATATATCCAGTCATACAAGTTATTATTGAGACCAATTAAAGGCAGAGGGAATATCACACATAGAAATGCATTTTAGCTGATTTCTTAGGTTAATAAAGATAGGAATAAGAATAAAAAAAATTGTTTATTTCTTCCTTGACTAGATAATGACACAGGATAGTAATCAAAATTTGCTAAGTGGTTGACTGCCTACAAAACAGTTTACAGGCCGTTTTATTGCTACATTGCTTAATAACAGAAAATTTTCTAATTAAAACACACACACACACACACACATACATAAACACACACAAAACCATGGATACCTCTTTCACTTGCATCATCTACCAAGATGACCTCAGAGAGGAGGGAGTGTGGGGAGCGATTTATAACACTGTATACGGTTCTCAGGAGAGTGCTCCATGCTTCATTGTGAAACACAATGACTACACTTGTGTTTGGAAGTTCATCTGGGTAGACTTTTGTCTTGCATCTGGAGAAGAAGAAAAAAGAAGAGTGATGTTATTGATCAACTTTTCTTCCCCAAGACCACAAGAAGAGGTATCCATAATAATACAACTTCAAACTTCAAAGCCCCTTATCCAGGAGATGTTTTATGAATATGTGAAATAATTTCCCTCTCAATAAGCACTGCAAGTAATCACTTGGCCTTTTGAAAATTAAATATGCATAATTACTAATATTTTATTTTAGCCCCTGCAGTGAACAAAGCAGCATGATTTCCACAAGCTTAAGAAAAATATTAAACAGCTAACTTTCACATTGAGATGGAGAAAATAATATAAGATCAGGTACAACATGGAAAGTTGAATTTAATTAATGGATGAAAATTTTATTATTGATTTAGAAAAAAATAACAAAAATCAAAAATTATAATAGCATAAGTGGCCATAGATTCTACCTTGGTTTGATGTTTGAGGTATGTAAAACTTAATATTATTTTTCTCTTCTGAAATCAAATCATGTATGACTTGTATTCTTTAAGCCATATCCACTTTCAAGGCAAGGTAAGGAGCCCGGCCCTAATACATATATATATATATAGTATAATTTATAATTAGGCATGAATATATTATGATTTTTAATTTCCTAGAGATCCATAAATGCATGTCAAATATCCATGTATGCAAAAACCACAAAAGATTTGTGAAAATGAAGATGCAATTTACTAGATTAAGCTGGGAGCCTGGAATTCCATACTGTTGCTGGCCTTAGGAGCTTACAGAGCTGTTATGAACCGACGCACAATTGTCACTCATTTTACAATAATATGTTTTGAGAAAGTCTTTTAATTTCATTACATGAAAAGAGTACAGATTTTTGTTTTCTGTCAATCAATCCAAGAAAATAGATTTGAATAAAATATGTGTGAACTTCTAGGTGAATATCTGAAATTTAATATGCAACTCCCTGGTCAACACTTTGACATTTGTGTTTTGCAATTTTAAGTAGTCATGATTATAGATTTAAAAAATGCCAAAGGTATCTGTAGCAGAAATGCAAGTTCCTTCACCTTAAACTATTTTAATATTAACCATTATAAAGAGCTGGAGAATGAAAATAGTTCCATAACATAAAATTAAGCAAATACCTCCTATTGTACAGGAAGGCCTAATATATTACACAATACAATGTTGTCAAAATTAGCTTCTTACACCATGACTAGAAAAAAATCCAATGTGGGAGACTAAAATGGTATAGTAAAACTGCTGTGTGCCTTTTGATATCTTTGTGAAAACAGTAAAATATAAACTACTCTGCAGTCTCCTGCAATACAGTCAGATAAAAAAATGTAAAAATATCTCAACTATAATATTTTTTTCATCTTGAATTTGTTTGAAAAATATTCAGTTAGTTTCACAATAGAAAAGATACTATGCATGCAAGGAAATAAAAATATAGGGGTTAGGAAGCTATCTCATTCCATCCCGGTGGCACAATTCAAATGATTGGTGTGTGTGTGTGTGTGTGTGTGTGTGTGTGTGTGTGTGTGTGTTTCATCATTTTGTGAGTTGTTTTTCCAGGCAGTTCATCATTAAACGAGCTGCAAAAGCCATCTTGGTAAATGAGAAGTGTTCTATCCACCATTTTCTTCAAATCTCCTATCCTGCCTCAACAAAACCAAAATAAAAATTGCCCTCAAACAATGATAGTTGCTGGCGTGGTTGTGGAGAAAAAGGAACCCTACTGCATTGCTGGTGGGATTGTAAACTAGTTCTGGCACTCTGGAAAGCAGTGTGGAGGTTTCCTAAAGAACTGAAAATTGACCTTCCCTACGATCCTGCCATACTACTTCTGGGCATCTACCCTGAACATCATAACCCAAGATACGATAAGGACACCTGCTCAGCTATGTTCATCTCTGCACTATTCACAATAGCCAGGCAATGGAAACAATCCAGATGCTCTACTGCAGATGAATGGATACAGAAAATGTGGTATGTATACACAAAGGAATTCTACATAGCCAACAGACAAGATAAAATAATGGCATTTGCAGGGAAGTGCATGAATCCAGAGCGGATGTTGAGTGAGATGAGTCAAAGGAACAAAAGGCACATGGTATCCTTAATATGTGGCTATTAGATCCAAACAGTACAAGAGCAAGGACTCAATATTTGCATACCCAATGCTATGGACATGGTATTGGAAATATAAACACAACTACAAAGACATAAAATCTGTGACTCTATAGACATAATGTTTTATTACATAAATTAATACGTATCTACGGTATACAAACCCTTAGCCTAATTTTAATTATGTTCTGAAAACTAAGTGTCAGTGATTGTGTATAGAGATTCCCTTCTTGAACACTCATTTGTTAAACATGTCATTTGAAATGTGATGTAAAAATCAATGTTAGTAAATTCTTTAATAAAAAAATTCCCTTCACTTTCTTTTTTTTTTAACTGAAAATTAGGCAGTTTAGATTAAAGATTTAAAAACTGGAAAACAGGCAGAATTTCGAGAAATGATCGATTAGGAAATTTACTCAGAGTTCCGGAAAACAGTTGTTTGTGCAGATGATGTGTGTAGATAATGATCCAGCCCCCTTCAACTCTGTATGAACTTTGTTGTTTGTAAAGTACTATAAAAACCCTGCCTGCTTTGTGTTCCGGGCTCTCTGTTCCTGTGTGTTCAGTGAGCCCCATGCATGCTTGGTGAATAAATGCCCTTGCTTTTTGCATGAGAGAAGGTCTCTTGGAGTCTTCATTTGTGTGGAGAGCTTCTCGACCCGAGATTTGCCCTGCTGCCCGGGGACTTCAACAGGCTTCTCTCGGGGTAAGTATGGCGCCTTTCTTTCCTATTTTGTTTTTTGGGCGATCGCATTTGGTTTTGGTAGCTGGCTATGGCTGTTGGAGAGACGCGTGAGCTCTCTCCGACTGCGACTGACAGATGTGTCCGGGAAGTTGCAGGCCACAATGCTGGGGGATGCCCAGGTGAGTTTGGAGTCTGGGGAAGCCCGGACATTCTTTGTTTGGTAATTTGGTTGCCATCTACATTTGGAGTCCTTTCGGACTTTTTTGGAGTCCTTTCGGACGTTCTTTGTTTGACAGGTTAGAAGCGGCCGCTAGAGTTTTTGTCTTTGATTGTATCATTTTGGTTTTTTTTTTAAATTTTTTATTGTATTTAATAAAAGGGTTACAAAAATTCCCTTCACTTTCTACATGCCATGCTCAAACTATAACAAAGATATTTATCCTCAGCCATTAAGAAGCAAATTTAGGAAAATAGAGTGACAGCACTTTAACAGTACAAAGCAAAACCTTAACCCAAAATTTACAGTAAATAAAGAGTATCCAGCACCACTAAATAAGGATAATTTCCTTTAGAGATGTGGATTTAGATATCTTATTTAAAATGCCAAACTAAGATGAAGCATAGTGATTAAACCCACGTATTCAGGAAGTAGATATCAGGAGGACTATATTTTGCTGAAACTATGTCTCAACAAACAACTAAAGTGATGGAATGCACTTGTAATCCCAAGTATGAAGGAAGTATAGACTGAAGAACTAAGGTCTAAACAAATAATTAGCTAAAAACAAAAAGGATTTAGAGCAAGATTTAAGTGGCAGAGTGTCTCTCTAGCAAGCTCAAGACTCTGACTCCAAATCCAGTGTGACAAAAATATGAAGTTCAATCATACATTAAGATCCTGCAACTTGAACTATTTTTAGTAACTTTATTTTTGTAGTTACAAATCCACTGACAAATATGAATATTGTATGGCTTTCATATGACAAACATAAGGAATGAATTAACTATTCATAATTCATATTTAAATATAATTTATATTGAAATATATAATGTATTAAATTATAATGCTCATAATGAACTTCTAAAGCAGCTACTGTGGTTACAGAAAGTTTCCAGTTACATAAAACTTCCACACACATAAAAACTAAGGGTGACTAGTATGTTTATTCTTTCTATACAAGCAACCATTGATCAAAATTTCAACTACAAATTAGGAATAATGTAGTGATCTGAGGAATATTAGAGTGACTATAGCTATTATTAATGCATGGTATAGTTGAATCATACTAAAAGTGATCTTTAACTCTTTTCACCACTGGATTTTTAAAGTTAACTTCATTATGTTAACCATTCATAATGTTTATAGGTATCAAAGCAGCTAGTTATAGAATCTTAATAAAGTTAGGAAAAAATCTTTCATTAAAACAGATTTTAACACTAATAAAATAATGGGATATTTATAAGTTAAATACTTTCTATATTACAAACTCTGTGTCAGCTTCTGTAGTTATCAAACATGAATAGATACATATTAATAAGAATATATATTTCCCACATTTTCTAATGGAATGTGATACAATAATCTGATACTTATTATATTTCATCAGTGATGCATAATGAGAGACACCATGAATTTTCATGTAGAAAAAGAAAAATAGTTTTCTTGGATGAACTAAAACCCAATGTTTTCTTGAAACTACTAGCAACTAAACTAATTTGGACGTAGATTCTATGAATATTGTCGTGTTTACATTATGAATGCCATATCAGGTTCTGGTTCATTCATAGTTCCTTTCACTGGTTCTGAAAGTCCATCTCCAGTTCTCCCTTGCACTACATAAAACATGAGAGAGAAATGTTTAGCTCAACAATAGGTACAAGTTTGATCATATGGATATCACCTTTGGTACTACAAACTTTTTTTATGAATTTCACAAATAATGCTTCTTAGATTTTCTGGTGAAATGAATTACATAGGGATCTTGTTAAAATGTGCTTCTGGGTATGTTGCTCCATAATGTGCTGAACATGCTATGTTTCTGATGAGATCCTTGGTAATAGCAGAACCTCAAGTGTCTGACTGATACAAGAAGCAAGCTGATAAAAATTTCTTGGCTGACAATTAGTGAAAAAAGAAAGAAAAGAAAAGAAAAAAGAAAAATTGCAGAATTCTAGTAATTTCTCCAAAAATAAATTATATTTCATCTTATGAATTATAATTTCTGCAGCTCATCCATATCTTTATTTTTAGGCTTAACTTTTGGTTCTAATACTATATCCTAGCATCATCCTTGTAAAGTTCCATTGAATGGCAATTAAACTTAGCAAAGATAGTGGAAGGAGAGCAAGTAATTAAATAATCCCTTAGGACAACATGTATGCAAATAGGGATATTGTCTAGCTAATACTGACATTGGAAGACAGTGACTTAAGCACTTTCTACAAATATTTCTCATTTCAAACATACAAAATAAAACAATCATTCATTTTAGGATACATGAATAAAATACATTTTTTGTATGTCCAAGCAATAGTAAAGATATTGTCTGTTGTCCTTACTCAGTAGATTCACCAATCATTTGCATACATAATGCAAAGCAAATGAAAGTAGTAGCTATGGAAAAATTTTGTTACATACTTAAATAGATGGGATTTGTGTTTTTCTCTCATCTTACTAGTACAATAATTATCACCATCTTTATGTTTATTATACAATAAGATTAAAGTGGGTAACCTCAAAAGTCTTATCCAAGTATATGCTAAACATTGCTTGGTCTACACACCACAGGGAAAATTCTAATCAAATAGCTCAACTGCAAGTCATTCCACATGCATTAACTAAAGCCTTCTTTCATAGAAAACAAGTTCAAGACACATAGCTAGTAAATATTTTGTACAATCACAACAAAAAAAGGTAACAAAAATAAAACAATGTATTATTCAATGACAGTAAATTTTCCCTTATACTATTCTATATATTGAATCAAAAGTTAAATTGTGTGGGTAAAGAAAAATATTAACCTATTTTTCTATCTCTAATGAGAAATAAAACAGTGCCTGAATCTTTTATTCAAGTATTTATCTTTATATAGAATAAAGGAACTGCCATTTTCTTTAATATTTTATTAAAGTGAACATAGAAGTCCACTTTTCAGGGTCAGTCTGTAGTTCAGTCGTTAGCCTTGCCTACCATTCCTGAATCCTGTGCAGGAGATACTATATTTTGTAAATTATATGCTAGTTCCTGTAAAGCCCTGAGGAATCAGAAAGATCTCTATTTACTATCTCTCCTGTCAAGATCTCTTGACTCTAGATTTTTAAATACATGAAAAAAAACCAGCTGCTCTACTTTGGTGAGAATGCCTTGAATGTGAAATATTGAGGGACAGTACATTTATTTACCATTTTTCCCCTTGGCTATATACACATTATAGGAACAGCAACTGTTACAACTTGATTTTATCCCTTTCAAAGCATATTGATGTTTTCAGATGAGCTACTGAACACAACATGCCACATGAAAGAAAAATAAATTGACTGGATAAGAATATGAAATCACAAAGGATCCATAATTACACAGCGGTTTAGTTAGAAACATTCTATGAAGGACTTCAGACAGAGGCTGTCAAACACCGTGGTTTACATGACTTACTGGATTGCTGCTAAGTGAGCCAGTGGTTATCTTTTACTGCTTCAATGAGAGATGATTAATTATAGCAATTAAAATAAAAGAATTGTATTGCAAGACATTCCTATATTTATTTTTAAGAGCACGAGAACTTCAGAATTATATGTGATTTGTCTTTCCGATCAACATTCATATCCATGGAGAGGTTTTTTTTAATCATGTTCCAATACCTACCTGTAAAATAAACTTGGACAACAGAAAAGTAGTCTTTCCTGAACATTGAACCGCCTGGGGTTTCCAGTGAAATACTGAACTCAGCTATGCAGGATTTACTATAGATTGCTTTCTGTATTATACAATATGATGTTTTCCAAAATGAAGTTAGCATGCCATAACTATTTGAGAAATGTAAATTTCAAAAAAAAATCACACACTAAAAAGAATTTCCAAGACACCTTCATTGTAAGATCTAGGTAAATGTTAATTACTTTCTTGAGTTATTTGCTATCAGATCCATTCATTTCTTCTTTTGTTTTTCTAGTTATCAGTAGAGACATACTTGGCAGGTAACTGGAAGAAATGTGATTCTACAACCTACTCACTTCTTGGATTTTGTTTGAAATAATGTTAAAGAGATTTCATGTAGGAGACTGCTGTGCTCCAGGGAGCAGGAAGTGGAACTGGAATAAATTATTTCTCATTGTTATATAATCCCACACAATATTATTAAAGTATCTTCCCCAATCTCTTAACTTCCATAAACCCAAATACCTTTACTTAGTGTGCTGTTTCATAGTAAATCTGTGTGATCGAATATACTCAGAGATTCTTTAAAAGTGGAAAAGATGTTAAGTTTTATATAATTTACCTGTGGAAAATGACAAAAATATTTCATGGAATAAAATAAATGAAAATTTCATGATAAGGAAGACTATTGTATATCTGATCAAATCTCCAATTTATCTCTCCATTATGATTATCTGGATTATTAGAAGTGTAGAAATGATTTTTTTCTGCATTTTCTTCCACATCTTCAGTTGATTTTATTTTCCAGTTATCCAGAGTCAGGAAAACAAATAGGTCCAGAGAAAGAACATTTAAAAAGTAATTATCAAAGAAAATGTATTCACTGAAATATGGTAGATTAAAGAAAGAGTTCATAAAAATGTCAAAATCAAATTCAACATAATAAAGACTAGGAAGTGGGTCCTTGAATGGGGTTTGGTGAGGTCAAGTGGAACAATGCAGATAAATGAAGAGGAGAGGAGAGCGTGAATGCAGTCAAAAAATTAATGTATGTCCTACAAAAATAAGAAGAGTGATCAAAGAAATTGATGGATGAGAAATTTGAAAGAAGTGAAACTGATCATGATATATTTGTAAACTGTTTTGTTAACTCCTTTATATTACTACTAAATAAATAATTAAATATTTAAAAGTAAGTTGGTTGTCAGTGGCTCACATCTATAGTCCTAGGTAATCAGGAGGCTGAGATCTGAGAATCACATTTCAAAGCTAGCCTGGAAGGAAAGTCTATAAGACTATTTCCAACTTGACACCAGAGAATTAGAAGCTGAAATGTAGCTCAAAGTGATGGAGCACTAGACTTAAGTGAAAAAAACTCAGGGACAGGGCCCAATCCTTGAATTCAAGGCCCATTACTGATACTGAGTAAATAAATTAAATGGAAACTAAAAATGCAAAAGTAAGTATAAATGCATTCTATTCAAATGAATTCCCCTTAGTGGTAAGTAAGTGATTCTGTTTGAACACACGGGAGCAATAACTGTGCCTGGGAAGCCAATCCTTCATATCCTGGAATTCAGGAGCTGTGTGCAAATTCTCAATGCTTCTGCTTAGAGGAAAATTTCAAAACTTATAAGGGCAATAAATGAAATTATAAAGGAATTACATAAGTGTATCTTATTATTACGCCATTGCTATCTTGTGATGCCTTATATAATAAACTATACATATGACAGTCTCTAAAATTATCTGGGTTATCTTGCCTTAGGCAGAATTCTAACCCTTGGTGTGGCTCTAATCACTTCTCTTTACATATAGTTCCTGTGACCAGGATTCCACTTTATTTACAACTTCAATTCCGTTTCAGTGATAGATCTGCAGTTCAGATCACCCAGACTTAAAAACATCTTTGTTGGTGCAGTATAGCTTCGAGCATTAGGGTGATAACCTTTCCTTTTCAGTCCTTTACTGTCTTTGAACCAGTTCTTCTGGCTCCTTCTGGATGTCATAGGTTAACTATTCCTGCTTCCTATATTTAATTTTTATTTAGTAATTTTATACAGGAAGAATCTAGAGTGTTATATTCTTCTTTTTTAATCTTTTTTTAAATTTTTTATTGTAATTAATAAAAAGGTTAGAGTGTTATATTCTATATCCTATCTGCCTACAGAGATCATGACTCCTCTTCTGCTCTTCAATGTCTATCTGACTTTCTAATCAAAAGGGGATGCCTCTCCTTCCATTCCCCGTTTTGGTCTGTTTGATTGCTAAAGAATGGAAATCTTAATAAAGTTTAGGCTATTTTTGTATAAGTGTCAATCCTGATGATAAAGAATTGATAGGAAATACTTATCATTTCTTTGTCTCCTAATTAAATAACAGGCATTATATGCTATGTATTGTAAGTACTATCTTATTTAATCCTAGGACTGAGACCTCAGCAACATATTTGCTGTCAAGACTGTATATTATAAGGCTACAAACTCCAGCATATTTCTTTATTAAATACTTCAATTTTCCATGGGCTATTAAAATCCCTGGAATTCCTCCAGTGAAAACAATAGTTAATAAGAATCCTTTTTAAGGACATAAAAAGATCTAGAGAACTGTGAATGTAATTTTATGTCCTTCCTATTGCAAAAAAGGTGCTTGAAGTTGACAAATAAAATTCAACTGAACTCTTGCCTAAAGTAAGAAAACACTATTCAAGTATGAGTTATATTTGTTGTTTCAGATCACGAATCTATAAGGTTGTTTCTTCTGTATAACTGCTGGATACAACTCTTTTTGCTATTGAAAGTCCTGAACAATTGATTATCAAGCATAAATACGCTTATTGTAGGTACTCTATTTAAAATGGTACAAACTCTATTTAAAATGGCATTACAACAAAAGTACTACTGCCATTCATACAGTTAAAACTCTAACAATTGATAATGAAGATAGTACTGAATATTTTCTCAATAGACCTGGAATCTAGAATAGGCAACTCACATTTAAGGCAATAACTTTGAAGTTGACATCATAAGGGGAAGACTGCCATTATAGTCAACAAATCCTTAAGTTATCACATCTAGCATATCGCATCTACACAATAATCTTGATCCTAAAATACATTCTTCTCATTGGTTGCTCGTTTCTAATCAGAAAATGTATGAGTAACACAAAATCTAGCTTAACATCATCCCAAGCTCTCTTCTTAGTCCCAATATCATCTTCAACTCTCCAACAATGTAAATAATCTCAGTTCCTTCTGCTACCAAGATTTCTCATTTCTTTGCAAGAATCTAGAACACATTGTATTCTAGAGCCTTTCTTGTACTTTATTCCTCTTTCTTCTCCTTCTCCTCTTCCTCCCTCTCTAATTATTTTGTATTACTTCTTGGCAAAAGTGGACTTTGCTGGGCAAGTCTCCAGCCCTGCACAGCTTTCATAAGACCATAAATATACTTTTTCATAGTGAACTTAAAGTCATATTGCCTCTGTTAAGGAAAATTGTAATTTCTCAAAGACATTGAACTGCTCACTCTTTTGATCTTCCAGCATATTTTATTCTCTTTTCTACATCACAGAAGTAAGGTATTAGGAAATTTACCCCAGAGATAGATTGGAATCATTTTGAAGGATATGATATCTTCCCCTTCTCATTGCAGTCATTCTCATTTTTCAAAACTAGCTGTGGTGGTTTCTGAAGAAGAACACTTTGTCCAGGGATATTCTAATGAGATTGTCCCATTACAGAATGTAAATATTGAATATATAACATTAAACAAATAAATAAATATATAAAACATCTGATGTTTCCACATCATTAGATTTGAATAAATACTTTTACTAGTAACACCATAGGTGATAAAGTGTTGCCAGTGGACCATAACAAATGTCATAGGCTTTCCATTTTTACCATTATTGATGCTAATATTGATCACTTAAGAATGGAATTTTTTATATGGTGGGTCTAATTGTGCCTTCTCCCAAAGGACTCACCACTTATTCAGAAACACATTTTAGCATGAGTACAATAACTTGAGATGCCACTATTACAGAAAAAAAATTGCTTTTGTTCTTTTATTTCTTCTTATGCATTCTCTTTATGCTTGTTTCGGTGTTTCTTCTTACTTCAAAATCTCACTATTCTAATTATAAAACTCTTTATTATGTTTTAATAAAATATAACTGTTTTTCTTTGCTTTCTTAGTTATTTGCATTTTTTTATTCTCATAAAAGTCCCTCTCGCAGGATTGGAAGTGTGGCACAGTGAAAGAGTGCTTGCCTAACATGCATGAAGCACTGGGTTCAATTCTTCAGTACCACATAAATAGACAAACCTGAAAGTGGTGTTGTGGCTTACATGGTAGAGTGATAGCTTTGGCAAAAGAAACTCAAAGGCAGTGCCAAGGCTCTGAGTTTAAGCCCAAGATTGACACACAAAAAACTCCCTTTCTCCATTCTAGTTCATTATTTTTTTTCTTAAATAGTAAAGTATAGGCACAACCCTCCTTAAATGACACAACGTTATTAATGAGTTTGTTTCTTTCAGTTTTTATATTTAATGCGAAATTTAAATACAGGTATATATGTTAAGCATAAATTTCCTTAGGTCATATGACTGACTTTATCTGTCTAATCATAATTTCTATTAAAATATGACAAATTAGGGGCCGGGAATTTGGCCTAGTGGTTGAGTGCTTGCCTAGCATGCACAAAGACCCGGGTTCGATTCCTCGGTACCACATACATAGAAAAAAGCCAGAAGTGGTGCTGAGGCTCAAGTGGTAGAGCTCTAGCCTTGAGAAAGTCCAAGGACCGGCAAAAAAATAAAAATAAAATAAAATATGACAAATTACCTTCCCTCAAATTTTTCATAGACAAAATTTTCCTTACTGAATTACTTGTTTACAGTTTTATTTGTTATATCATTATTTTTATGATTGTATCTTCTATGTGTTCTTTTGTAAAAGGCTTATATCTGTGATACTGTCTGTCTCTAGAACATACAAATGCACACTCATTCAATCAAAATATATTTAAATATATTGGCATATGATATATTCCAACAAATATATTGCAGACAACCTCTTTCAAAGAGTATAAACTGTTACCGAACATTTTGTAGTTTATATTGACTAATTGTTCAATGCAATCTTTCTTTTTTTTTTTTTGCCAGTTCTGGGCTTGAGCTCAGGGCCTGAGCACTATCCTTGAACTTTCTCAAGGCTAGAGCTCTACCACTTGAGCCTTAGTACCACTTCCTGCTTTTTTCTGTATGTGGTATCGAGGAATTGAACCCAGGTCTTCGTGCATGCTAGGCAAGCACTTTAACCACTAGGCCAAACTCCCGGCCCCATCTTTCTATATTAAGTCCTCCCTTTTGAGCACTAACATCTCATAAGTGTCATGAGCCTCAATTGTTATTGCTAAATGGAACATAAAACAGCATGCTTCAGTAAGTATAAGCAATATCACAAAGTCAAATATATGTATTCTTAATTTCAGTGCAATGCTAGTTAAGAGCAGTAATTGATAAGTGAGAAACTCTGGTAATATGTATTCCTACTAATAATGAGATAATTCCCAAGTAATTTATTAAGAATGAAGCGAGTAGATTATAGCCAAGTGGATCAGTTTTCCCTCTGCAATTAAACATTAAAAAGAACATAATCACAGCTTCATGGATTTGTTATCTGTCCAGAAGCCTTTGTATATTTTGACATCTACCATATTGAGCTGTTTAAACTGGGGTATATGCTGTATATGCTTATTTGATTAGTAAAATATTATGCAAGAAGAAATTAAAAGTAAATGATATAAAAAATGATGGATTTTTCCATTAAATCCATTTGTTACATATGGGACAGCTTGATTAAATGTCCTCAGGTAGATGTCATACTTTTTGTGCAGTAAATAACTTTTAACTATTAACTATTATGTTAATAGTTAACTATTAACATAATTCAATTAAAAATTTCTTTTCATCTAATAAATAGAAACTATATGACTAAAGCAAGTATTTCACTTTCCATAAAATATAAACCCTGAAAAAAAATTGGAGAAATAGCTTTACCTTAGATTCTAGCACCAAATTAACCAGCATACTCTCATTTTGTCATTAAACACTTTTATAATAACATGGGGGACAAAATGTTTTTGTTTCTATTCTGCTGACATTTCTGATAACCTACTGCCACAATGATATGTCCTTAATCAGCCAACTTGCTCCATGAACTACCAATTACTGAGCCATTCTCCTATATGGTTCCTCCACAGTTTGAGTTATGATAGGTAGATAACAAAGCTTTTAAAATTTTTGGTTTGCATCTTTACTTTTTAAATACATTTTATTTTCTTTAAGCAGTTGTACAAAGGGTTACTATTCAACAAAGCAGGTTAGTAATAAAGTGCCTCTTGATCAGCTTCGCTGTCACCTCCTTCAACATTCTCACCCAATCGACCCTTTCTGCCCCTTCCAATCCACCCTTTGCATCACTATTCTTACTTGGGTTGGCTATGGATTGAGGATGTGCAATTTAACGAAAAAACTTATGAACACAGTGCATCTTGATCTGGGTCACCACCTTCAATATGCTCATCCCCACTTGATCTAACCATTCACTGATTTTTCTGAAGTCTGTGATATATACAATGAATTATTGACTTCACTCTTCCTTTTCTCTTCCTTGGACCTAAGTCTGCCTCTTGCAAGTACCTATTTCTGGCGTTATTTAGTTGAACTTTGACTTAGAATTTCTGAACTGCACTATTCGAGATCTTCTTTGAGTTGTTTATGCTTGTTAATTCACTTCATACCTTGCATACCACCCAGTGCCTGCCTGCCTGCCTGCTTTTCTTTCCTTTTCCCTTCCTTTCTCCTTCCTTCCTTCCTTCCTTCCTTCCTTCCTTCCTTCCTTCCTTCCTTCCTTCCTTCTTTCCTTCCTTCCTTATTTCTTTGCCAGGCTTGGGGCTTGAAATCAGGGCCTAGGAACTGTCCTTGGGCTTTGTCACTTGAGCCACAGCACCACTTCTGGCTTTTACTGTCCTTGGGCTTTCCTCAAGCATAGTGCTCTTCCACTAGAGCCACAACACCACTTCCAGTTTTCTATATATGTGGTATCAAGGAATGAACCAGGGTCTGCATGCATGCTAGGCCAAACTCTTCACCCCAAAGTTGTTTCTTCTTAAATGCTAGGAAAAAAGAGCCACTCATAATATTTTAAGATTTTACTAGTGTAACAAAATTTACGTTGGAAAGAATTTCAGGTCATCATGGAGAAATCTGGGGTGGATTTTTCATTCGACAAGAGGACTAGTATAGATTGGTTTCCTCGGAATACTGACAGACCAACTGTGGCCCACTTATAAAAATAAATGCACATGTTTTAGCAATGATAGAAAGAAGTGATAGCTTCTAGAGGAAAAGAATAAATGATGTAAGTTCAACCTTTGAGCTCTACACAAAGGGCATGTTTCTCTCTCACAAGGACGGTTTCTAGAGCCATGATAAAGTTAGTTTCTAAAATTGAACTCCTTTTTTCCACATGCTTCAGGAAGGAAGGTGTTTCCACAGAGATATGTTACTAGAAGCCACAAATTGAATTGGCTTTTATTTTCTAAGGAGAAATTACTGCAGTTGTAATTGTCAATTATTAAAAACTCAAGGTCATTCTACTTTCAGTTCTCAAATAGTAAATTATTGTGTAATTATATATCCTCAATTTAAGGAACAAATTCATACTTAAGTAAGACAACAAAAGAAATACCTCCCTGAAAAACAAGATAATTTATTCTGGTACAATACTAAGTCAAAGAGTTCTTTTAACAAATATTATAATCAAAGTACAGGCTGGCTTTGAACACAGCAATAAGGATAGCACTCTCTTGTCTATTTATGTTATTACTTGCTTTAGTACTGCAATTAACAAAATAAGAAAATCAAAGATGTAAGATTATAAATCAACATATTAACAATGTCAATAATGAAATCTTAATGCAAGTATTCAAGTAGCATAAAAATTGATTTCTCAGAAGTATTTGCCTGTATATTAATATGTTTATATATGTGATTGTATATGTATGTACATGTAAATGTGTGCTTATACTTTCAAGATCTAAAATACAGAAATAAACAAAATGTCAGGAACTATTTAAGAATTTAAGATCTAGATGAAAAGGACTTAATGATCTTATAATAATTGTTAAAAGAAGGTATGTTCTGGAAAACAGATGATTCATTTTTGTGTCATCATAAAAACCAGTTTCTCCTCAGTTTTTTTATATTCAAATATTTTTTCCTAATCATAATATCTATTTCCAGGTTATGTTAGGAAATCTATTCTAGAAATTTCATCTTGCCTTGGAACCATACATCCCAACATGTTTAGTGCTTATGGATAAACTTTGTTCCTGGAGCAGATGGGGACTTTCACTCATGGGGGAAGTGTTGAATCAACATGATTCTGGGATTCACTGAAGTGAAGAGAGACAGCTGCAGTATGCAGCCAAAGATGCATAAACATCAGAGCTCAATACTTGTGCAGCCCTTCTGTCTATCCTTGTCTAATCTTATGTTCACAGTTTTTATTATTTTCATTTACAAAACCCCAAGTTAGCTAAAGCTTAAGCCACACAATCCTGGATCAATTCTACACATGTGTGTAATCTCATTTTTCACTTATCAAAAATTAGCCAACTCACTACTGAGGTAGGAGAATGGCTTGAGTCTAGGAATTCAGTGCTGCCTGGCCAACCTTGAGAACACTCCTTAACGAAATTAAAATTGATGAAGACATGGTTATGCATACACAGACTAAAGATTTCAGCTTAAAGCATTTTGTAAATTAGAAATTCTACTGTGACATCCTACTTCCTATATATAAAGTTACATCTATAGGAAAAAGGCCCTGATTTAGACATTATGCACCAGAGATGACAAAGCACTTTTAGTATGTTGATTGCTCCAGTGTCCTAATGCCACTCCCACGGCATAATCCATTTGAAATCAGCAGGATCGAGGGAGTAAATGATGATGAAATAGCTCATTTCTAAGATAACATTAAAGTAATGAAACAAAACTTTAGCATACTAATTGTGCACACAATAGTAATAAGATCATTGAGTTGCATAAAATATGGATGGAAAGATTTAGATAGATTTTTGTAGCTAAGAAGTGGTCAGATTAGACTCAGACATCCAGAGAGAATGAGGGGAAGCTCTGGCATCAGATTGCCTATGTTTAAATCTTCACTCTACATTTAGTTGAAATGGAGGCTTGAGAAAAGGACTTAATTACATGTTATATGAATTTCCTCATCTTTAAAATGAAATTATTAATAATGCACACTTCTTAAGGATGTTGGGAGGGTCCAATGACTTGCTACCTATAAAGCACTTGTCACAGTGCCTGTGTGACAGTGAACATATTGTGTTAATCATAATTCCCATCATTATAATTTACCATACTTATTGAAATAGGCTAAGAGTCATAGCTTGGTGATAAATTTTAACCTGTTATAAAAAGATACAGAGTAGTTGACATTGCTCCAATTTTACCATTCTCATTAAAAAGCTATAAAGTACTCCCAGGAGGAATTGGCATGGAAGAGGTAAATAGCGTATGTCAATATAAACTTATGATAAACTGATAATAAATGAAGTAAGAGATAAATGGCTTGGAATTTTAGATTTAGTCCAATGTTAACATAGGTGATGAGAAACAGTTAAGAAATTAGTAGTGGTGGATAAAAGAAGTGTATCAAAAAGAATGATAATGTTTCAGATAGTAGAGCCAAAAGAGAAACTCACAGACATGCTGGAGAAATAATTTGGATAAAATTAAAGAACAAGTAGCTTACAACAAAAGGAATTAAGAAATTAATAAGTGGTACTAATTGGTTGCTTAGAACCAGAATTATTTACATCCAAAAGGCTTTGACAAAGTACTAGCAATATAATCCCATGAAAATAATTCAATATGCCTTTTACATGAGTATAAAATAGATAGGTAAGATTGTAGGTAAAATGATAAGCCAATTAGCTGTAATTATGTATGACAATGGGATTATGGAAAATGATCTGAATAAATTGGTTGTACAGAAAGTTTCACTTTTGCTTTTACATGTACATTAATTTTTATTTTTAGAATATTTATCTCTGGGCTGAAATGAATTGCCATTCTTGGAAGCATAAGACTAAGCACACCATTTAATTCCAAAGAGGTGATATAATTACTATATATGTGTAGGACATTTTCTTCTAAATATCATCTATTATGCAAATATTTTTTCTTTCTTATAAATACATTTTCAAGTTTTTACTGTTTTAAAATTAATTTTTAATGTTTATATAATAACAAAGAATTGAACTGAGTGCCTCATGCCTGCTAGGCAAGCACTCTCACTAAACCACACTCCTAGCCTCTAAAATTAGCTATAACTATATAAAGGAGCTTTAATTCAGCAAATCAATGTGAAATATATTTGATTATATCAATGTCATTTATACACCATTCTTCCTATTTTTCCAAGCCCTATCCATAAACTTCAGTGATATGGTTCCTTTTTCATATATGCACATTAAATATAAAGCATATATTCCCCCACTTTGCCTATCTATATATTAGATGTATCTTTGTATATGTAATTCTTGTACAAAATTCAGATGCTTAATAACATAGAGTTCTCTATGACCCTAGTGAGAGAAACTTCTTTGGAACATATTGGAGAGAACCTGAAATAATAAGGCTCTTGTATCTAGTTTTTTAGCTGTTAAAGAAAAGTAAGAAATAAGAAGTGTTTAGAGGATCAATATAAAGAAAGGGCATGTTTTATAAATTAGGGCAGTTTGTTTGCTATTATGGCAGAACTGATGGAAGAATGTTTAGTTACTGAGGGAAAGATGGCTTAAAGGTTGAAGGTAGGAATGTGGTCAATGTCACATGTTAATCTATAGCAGATTCTAGAAAATATGGGGATCAGCCTGTCTATAACATTTGAACCAAATGAATGAATTTACCAATGATTGAATGCCTTATAAATTGCACCACTTTCTAGGTTGCAAGCATTTTCCCTTTTATTTTTAATAACTAGTGGCAAACTTCTGTTTTCCATGGAGTCTAATATCATATTAATAACAGCTGTAACATCTATTATTCTGAATAGTGAACTGTTGTCCAGAACCCAAAAGAAGATGGCTGTTGAATCCTCCATTATGTAACAGGTAGTGTTGGTCTTTCCCTGAAATATATACTCCCCTTCATAACCCACCTCCAAGGAATTCATATACATTTAATTTACCTATGATCTCATCTGGGCAAATTTGCTTATGACTAACAAAATGAGACATTATTAAATAGATAGAGATTATCTTCAAGTTTTGTAAAATATACTTAATTTTTTTTCCTTTTGATTTGTTTTCAGTGACAATCTGGGCTTGAACTCAGGGCCTGGATTCTGTACTTGAGTTGATTTTGCTCGAGGCTAGTAGTGTTCTGTCTTTGAGTCATAGCACCACTTCTGACTTCCTTTCTTGCTTTTTTGTTTTGTTTTTGTTTTCATTTTTCTCCCTTTTTAAATTTTATTTTATATTCTTATTGTCAGGGTAATATATAGAGGGGTTACAGTTACATTCATCAGGTAGTAGGTGCATTACTTCTCAGACTTTGATAACCTTTTTCATGTTTTTGTCCCCATTTCCCTTCCCTTAAACCCTCCCAATCATCTTGTTTCCCCCCTTCCTTTTCCTATTTCAAATAAACAAATAAATGTATATACAATATATCAGGTAACAAAAACAAATACAGTAACAACATGAGATTAACCAAAAGGCACAAAAAGAGAAGAGAAATAACATAGTACATTAAGAACAGCAATCACACACGATAAAGCTCTTGTTTCCTGGTGATCCTTTCATTTTATTTCATCCTATATGACCTTATGTACCTAGGTTTTGAGCTACTGTCATCCTCTGCTGGAGATTCCTAGGTATGGACTAATTATTACAAATGAGGGAAACCATTGATCCTATATTCCTTTGGGTCTGGCTTACTTCACTTAATATGATTTTTTTCTAAGTCTTTCCTTTTCCTTACAAATGGGGCGATGTCATTCTTTCTGATGGCAGCATAGAATTCCATTGTATATAAATACCACATCTTCTTGATCCAGTCATAATACTGAGGCTCATCTGGGTTGGTTCCATATCTTTGCCATGGTAAATAGTGCTGCAGTGAATATCATTTGGTTAGTGGCTTTTGTATGCTCTTGTTCCTGGACATTTGGGTAAATGCCAAGGAGTGAAATTGCTGGATCATAGGGGAGGTCTATGTTTAGTCTTTTGAGGAATGGCCATGCTGCTTTCCATAGTGGTTGAATTAGTTTACATTCCTCCCAAAGTGTTGTCGCAATCCCTCCTGGTCACATTCCCACCAGCATCTGTTATTAGATTTTTTGATCATGGCCATTCTAACTAGAGTGAGGAGGAATGAATTTCAAAGTTGCTTTAGTTTGCATTTCTTTTATGGCCAGAGATGTGGAGCATTCCTTCATGTGTCTATAAGCCATTCTTATTTCCTCTGCAGAGAAATGTCTAAGTCTTTAGTCCAACTTTTAATGGGATGGTTGGTTTTGGAAGATTTGTTTTCGAGAGATTCATTTTTTTAGCTGTAGATATATTTTAGATGTGAGGTCTTTGTTGTAGGCACTTCTGACTTTTTCTGAGCTGCTTAGTAGAGACCAGAATCTTTTTTTTTTTTTTGCCTGGGCTTGAGCTCAGGGCCTGAGCACTGTACTTGGACTTTCTCAAGACTAGAGCTCTACCACTTGAGTGTCAGCATCATTTCCAGCTTTTTTTCTATGTATGTGGTACCGAGGAATCTAACTTGGGTCTTCGTGCATGCTAGGCAAGCACCCTACCTACCACTAGGCCAGAATCTTATATCTTTATATCTAGGCCGGCTTTGAACCATGATTCTCAGATCTTTGCCAGAGTAGCTAAGATTACAGGCATAAGCCACCAGTGGCTGGCTAAATTTTCTCTTTTTAAAAACAATGATCATCCGATGTTCTTAAAAATCCTGAAATATAAATTATTTTAATATTAACATTTCATAATTTTCTCATAATTGGAATACTAGTTCATTAGTGAGATGCTTTCTTCTTAAATATATTAACACTTTACATACATGAAGGCATCATGAAATACATGAATCAGCAGTTAGAACTACGAAAACATGTGTATAATATCATTTGATATCATGGAAAATAAAGAGTTTTACCAATTAGAATAGAATGCATGTTACATAAAATTAATATGTATACTTTAAAATGTTGTTAAGATTCTTTTTCATTATTTTACATAATTGTATTATTTCATCAAACATTCTATCTGGTTGCCAAATATATATCCCGATGGAATCTTCTTTTAAAAAAAGTATTTTGCTCAGTCTCATGTTTTCAGATAAAAGCCTAAATGTGTATTATGTCATAGATAAAAAAATTTGTATTGCTGGGATCTGAAGGTTTTGAATTTCTTGTAGCATTCCTTGAATATTTTCATACGAGTATGGGAAAGAGAAAAGCCTCTAACTAATTCATCTATAATTATAAAAATATACCTGTCCTTTGATAAGGCAGAATACTAGTGTAGGTTAATGAAAAAGAAAGTTGACATAAATGGAGGACTTTGAAATACACTGTCATTACAAATAATTTTAAGCTAGTATAATAAGTTGCTTTTGTACTTCCTTTTAAATACAGTAAATCTGAGAATATTTTTCTTAAAATTTTACCTATACGAGCTTATCTCAAGTAAATAAGAAAGCAAACTTTTATTGTTATGCCATCCTGATTTCATCTCATTTCAATAGACATGAGCAAGTGTATCCATGTTCAAGAAGTAATGTACCCACTACCTGAGAAATGTAATTGTAACACCTCTATATGTTACTCTGACAAAAAATAATAAAAAAGAATACTATCTCAAATATTTCTTAGAAGCCATTTAAAATTCAAATTCCCAAGTTTTCAAGATCAATAACCCCCCAAAAAATTAACAATAAATTTTTCCTCTGTAAGAAGTAACATCTATGAAACAATGTTATGTTCACTAATCTTTTGAATTTTAATGAATATCAATGTTCATTCAAGCCAATTTTATATCTGGACAAAAATTGATATAGAAAGAAGTAGAAAACATTGTTCTCTAGCATTTCATAGTGCAAAACAAATAGGTTTTTATTTTTATAACATGTGGCCCACTAGTCATATCTTTAGTTGTCATTCTTTGAATCTCATCTTGAATGACAAACCTTCCTGGAGATTTTTCAGACCTAAACAGATATTAATATTAATATTCATATGTATTAGCATTCTAGATATTACTGTATACAAAAGTAACTGTAGAAAAACTTTAAAGTGATGTGTGTGTGTGTGTGTGTGTGTATTAGAGAAAGGTAATATACATGAAGCAATTCAAAATTCACAGAGTTTGGACAATCAAACTCAGAAAATATAGACATACTTTTCAAATTAATTATATTCATTCTGTATTCTCAAAATTTAATCAGATTCAGTAATACAATGGTTTTAAAACTTATTCTACATAGATAATGTGTGATAAGAGTTATCTGTCCTGTTTTATCTCTATAATAGCCATAATCTTTATAATGCCATCAATCTTTGCTGAAATATTTTGAAGAGCAAATATCAAAGTATTTTCAATGAATATATACTGTAAATGCTTGACATCAGCTTCCCATAAATTGCCATCCCATTTTCTCCTCAATGTATTCTTTAAATAAACATTTGTATAGATTAAATGATCTGATAAAAACTAGGGATTCAGAAAAAAATAATCTTTCTCATGATGGAGATTCAAGAAAAAGAAGTAAATAAGCTCTGTGGGTCTTGAGAAAGGTATTCTTAGAGAATTCTGAAGCACAAAAATGGATTATTACAATTGAATATGATGGTCAGAAGGAGGAAATAGTAACTATTGGCTGGTAAAGAAAGAGATTTAAGACAAAGAAACACAAACATATTTAGAAGCCTATGAGAACATGTTAGATTGAGGAACAGTGCCAAGAGACAGAGTTATAAACACAGTTGTTTTCCAAGACTTGGTCATATTATTGGAAATGTTATTATCACTATAGTCCCTGAAAATAAACACAGGGTGAGGTAAAGGTGAGATAATCATGTTTTTTGATTACTGGTAGCAGTAAAGATTATCTTGGAAGAAGCATAAAATGGATGGTCATAGAGCTCACAGAAGTCCAGTTCAAATTAATCTAGACACAAAAAGGGGTAAATATTTGTTCATACAATTGACTATTCAAGAAAGAACAAGATTTTGCATGAGGCTGGATCCATATCAAGAGTCTGTCAATACAGCTAGATTTACTCTTCTTTCATGTTGACTTCTCTTTCTACATGTGGTTGCAAATTTAAGAATATTTGTCTAGCATTCACCAGGGACTGAAATCAACCCTACTATTTTCAACAAACAAAAAGTAGATACTAAAATCTTCTGACTGAATAAGAAAATAAAGGGTTTTACATGGAAAGGAGAAAATACTGAGAAGTAGAAAAAAATGAAGAAGTAGCCATGATGATGTTAGTGCTGTAATTTTTCTCAATATAAATAAGAGGAAATTATAATTTGACATTTCATTGTAAATATTAATCATATCAAATATGTAATTATTATCTGATAGTTTAAGTGCTTCTGAATATATTTATCTACATCTTATTACTGAAACATAAACTGTCTTGCTATAAAAATACGGTCTTCTATTCTTATTTCAGAAAAAGTCTTCCTAACTATAATTTCAATCTTGGAATATCCACACCAGAATGTCTATCTTGTATTTTATATTACTCCACCCTATTACTCATAAGAATTCTCATCTCCTCCTTATTCTTCATGCTCATATACATTTTCTTTTCTCTTTGCTCCTTTGATATAACACAGATATTTGTCACAGTAATTTGGCTCTTATCCAATGAATATTGATGATAATTCCGTAACTACGCCTTTTCTAGTGCTCTATAGCACTGTAACATTTACTGCAAAATTCAGGGCCATTATAACACCCCAACCACAGTATGTATATATTATCTATCTATCTATCTATCTATCTATCTATCTATCTATCTATCTATCTATCTATCAGGATATCTATCTACCCACCTACCTAACTACCTACCAACCTATGTACCTACCTACATACCTATCTATCTACGTATCATGGCCTTGTACTGGGGGCTTTAATTCAAGCCCTACAAATCATTTTCAACTTTTTAATTAATAACGGGTGCTCTACCATTGGAATCAGAACTGTATTGTTGCCTTCTTGGTGGTTAAATGGAAGTAAGAATCTCACAGACTTCCATGCTCTGGCTGACTTTGAAGCACAACCCTCAGATCTCATCCTTCTAACTAGGATTATAATTATGAGCCACATGTGCCCAACTAGCCTTTTCATTTTAATCCATACTTTTTCATCATTAGAGAATATATGCATTTTTTAATTCGAAAATACAAATTATCTTCTATTACTCTCACATTTCTTTGATTAAAAAATGTCATTGTAGGGCTGGGAGTTTGGCCTAGTGGTAGACTGCTTGCCTAACATGCACAGAGACTAGGGTTCAAGTCCTCAGTACCATATGCATAGGAAAAAGCCAGAAGTCGTGCAGAGGCTCAAGTGGTAGAGCTCTCTAGCCTTGAGAAAGTTCAAGGACAGTGCACATTCCCTGAGCTCAAGCCAGGACTGGCAAAAAATGTCATTGAAAAGGTGATTTATAGAGTGGTTGTTATAGTTACATAAGTCAGGAAAAGAGTACATTTCCTGTTAGACATTTCACTTCTTCCTTCACTATCCTTTGATTTTTACATATCAAAAAAACGTATACTTTCTGTGTACTCTCAGTATGTGGTTTTGAAAATATTTCAGGCACATGAATAAAATAGAACAAATTGTGCTTGTTGAGGTTTATTTTGAAAGATGTAAGGAGGATGAGGTAAAGTGATGGAAGAGGTTAATCTAATGAAGCTGCACTGTGTGAGGATATGAACATGGAAAAATGAAAACCTTAATAAAACTGGTTGAAATTATAACAAATGTAGAGAAAATAAGAACACAATAAACACTTTTTTCCCCTAATGATGTATTCAATAACATGTGTTATCTATATAAGAATAAATGTTATTTGGAATTATATAATTTGAGCTAATCATTTAAAAGAATTACATAACATTCACATACAACGTTCTTCTAGATATATCACTGAATATGAGTAATAATGGAAGAGAAGAAATTTTATGAAACAGAGGTGAAAAACATCTGTGTATTTCCAAAATTGTAGTCCATTCTATCAATACTCAGTTTCTTAAAAAAAAAGTCTGTATTTTTTGTCCATACTTCAATTCATTCTGCTATCTGACCTTAATACTTGAGCATTCTTGCTTTGTAGAATATCATAAAAGACCTGTAATTCTCTAAACTGGATTGACCTGCATGAATTCTTCGCAGATTTAACCATCAATTTGTTCTTGGGACCTCACATTTGCTATGTGGATATTCTATCATGAAATCTAGGTCTTCAATTCTTCCTGTATAAGTGTTTTTCAGATATAGTCTTTTTTATTATTATTATTTTTCATTTAAATTAAACATTTACTTCATTAATGAAATTAGGAAATAAACGAATAGAAACCAAATGTTTTCTCCTTCCATAATGAAACTTTTAGAACTACAACTAGCATTTACACTTATAATGGGTATTTCTATTTTATGTTCTTTTTTAAAATTTGATTTTATTGTCAAGGTGATGTACAGAGGGGTTACAGTTACATATGTAAGGTAATGAGAATATTTCTTGTCAAACACTGTTGCCTCTTCTCATTTTTTTCCACATTCCCTCCTTACAATGCCCTATGATAAACTTGTAAAGATCATTTCCCACATAGTGTTTGGTAAGTATCACTGTTGAATTGGTTTGTCCTTTGTCCTTTATTTCACCATTTTGTTCTTCCCTTCAATTCCTCAATTCAGATAAATATATACACAAGACAAAGTGGACCAAAGTCAAAGATAGTGACAACATTGGGTAAATCAAAGGAGAAAAAAGAAGACAAGAAAAAGAAAGATATGACTTCACATAGTACATTAAAGAAATAAAGAAAAAATTATTGTTTCTAAATCTTGGAGTTCATTTCACTTAGGTTTATTTTACATAGCCCTATGTATATAATTATTGATCTATTACAATCTTCTAAGACTATCTGAGACATATACTAATGATTACAAATAAGGGAAACCATGGCCTATGTTTCTTTGGGTCTGGGTTACTTCACTTAATATCAATTTTTTCCAAGTCTTTCCATTTCCTTATGAATGGGGTATTGTCATTCTTTCTTATCGAAGCATAAAATTCCACTGTGTATATATCCCACTTTTTCTTGATCCATTCATCTATTGAGGGGCATATGGGTTGTTCTCATGCCTTAGCTGTGGTAACTATTGCTCCATTGAGCTTTGCTGTGCTGGTAACTTTAGTATGGCCTCATTTATGGTCATTTTTTAAACTGCCTCCTTAAGACTCTCGTCCTCCTGTTTAAACTTCCTTCTGTACCTGAGATGACTAATGTATACTACCACACCCCACTTTTATGGTTAAGACTGGATCTCTTGAAATATTTGTCCAGGCTAATCTAAGACCTAAAATCCTCCTAATCAAAGCTCCCATGTATATCAGATTATAAATCTGAGCCACAGGCCTCAGCTAAAAACCAGTATTTTCTAAGAGCTTTCTCCACCTATCCTCTCATTTAGTGTTATCCCTCTTTTATTTTCCAATATACTTACTTGTATATTCATCCTTGTCTTACTATAAAGATCCTGAGAAGGAACTGAATATTTTTTATTAGGAAACCTCACATAGATCCATAGATTTAAATATAATTTCTATGCTGACGACTCATACTATATTAAGTCCTAATCACTCCTCTGGGCTAACCACTGGATACGTCCAATTGAATGTCTCACAGGCATCTCACAATTAAAATATCCAAAATTCAGCTATTAAACCTGTCACACTTCCAGTTTTTAACATGCTATCAATGATAATTACATCAATTCATTTACCTAAACAGAAATATGGGAATCATTTGAAATACTGCCTCCAGCCTATGTAATCCCCCTTGTATAAGTTGAATCTATTTCCTTTCATCCATTTCTTTTTATTTTTGAGAGCCATCACAACTGTGTGACCACTGTGGAAAAATACCTTCATAAATAGTTTATCTGGTTCTATATTTGCCAATCCCAAGTTATTTTCCTAAAGCCTTCAGAATAAAAATTTAAAACTAGAATTACAATCAAGCCAATTCCAAGAGTGAATTGAGTTTAAGCCTCTTTTATTCTTCAGTGAAATAATAGGGACCTCAAAATTTTCTGTATACATTAAGAACCATTCTTAAATCTCAGATCTAATTTTCAAGAATTACTTCAATAACATGTTTTTAAATTATTAAGTATGAACATTATAGCAGTAAACATGATTTCCTTTTTACATTTCAGCAAATTTGTTAAAACATTTATAGTTCTAAAGCATGATTTTTTCTTCAATCTTAAATTTACTGGCTATTTTCATCAGCTACTAACTTCAGCTTTAAATACAATCTATGGATTTCAAATACTAAAATCTAACTCTAGGACATGAGAACAAGGTTAATCTTTGTGATTACTGTTCTTAATGTACTATGTGAAGTTATATATTTTTGCATTTTTCCCCTTATGTGATTACTGTAACTGACTTTGTTACCTGGTATATTGTATACCTGTTTAGTTGAGATAGGGAATGGAAGGGGAAAAACAAGATGATTGGGAGAGGTGGGGGGAAAGGGAGAAAAAACATATAAAGGGATATCAGTGTTTGAGAAGTAATATACTCAGTACCTGAAGAACATAACTGTAACCCCTCAACAACAACCGTATCCCAACACCAAAATACAATTTAAAAAAAATAAAATCTGTTTTTATAATACTATCATTTCTTGCTCTCTCTCTCTCTCTCTCTCTCTCTCTCTCTCTCTCTCTCTCTCTCTCTCTCTCTCTCTGTCTTTTTCTGTCTTTTTTGCTACAACAGAAGAAAAACTTAGTTGGAGAAACAACTTACAATTTAGGAGAAAATATAAGTCATACATCTTATTAAGAAAAAATAGCTAAAACATTTAAAATTCAAATTGCTAAGCAATAAAAATATATAAATATCTTATTTTAAAAATAGTGGAACTAGGGTCCGGGAGTTTGGCCTGATGGTAGAGTGCTTGCCTAGCATGCACGAAGACCCAGGTTCGATTCCTCGGTATCACAAACATAGAAAAAAAGCTGGAAGTGGTGCTGAGGCTCAAGTGGTAGAGTGCTAAGCCTTGAGAAAGTCCAAGGACAGTGCTCAGGCCCTGAACCCAAGCCCAGGACTGGCAAAGAAAAGAATAGTAGAACTAAAACAATTTCTGAAAGCAAGATATATAAATGGGCAAAACTATATAGTACTACTGACAGTAGTATGGTTGGGAAATAGCACACTGAAACTGAAATTAACATTATCTCATGTCTCAGAAGGATTATGCCAAACAGTGTAAAATCGCTAGATTGCTGAGGATATAGGCTTAAGGGAACTCTTACAATCTTTATGGGAAAACAAATTAGTTCAGCTCTTATGGAAAACTGTATAAAGTTTTCTCAATCACATAAACAGACCTACTATATAATCTAATAAATTCAGATACATGACAAAAAGAGTTTGAAACTTTTGTGCTCTATGTTCATAGAAGAATTATTCACAACAGCTAAGATGAATAGAGCTGGGTCCATAAATGGGTAAATTAATTTTAAATATGTAGTCTAAATACACAATGGAAATTATCCAGTCTTAAAGAAAGGAAAGTCTTGTCAGTTAGATACAACTGGAAAAATGTAAGTGAAATAAGGCAAGCACACATATACACACACAAACACACCCCCCCAAAAAAGGAGCACATGACTAAAAAGGATAAGTTTCATAATTCCAAAGACTGTAAAGGTGGCTTGCAGAGCCTGGGAAGTACTTGGAATGTACACTTGTTAGGCACAAAGTTTCAGTAAGTGAAAGACTAAAGCTTTGAGACCTATCTCATAATAGAAGTACAGTTATCCCTAATATATATTTTGGAATTTCTAGGGAAATGACTATTAAATGTTCTTACACAAATCATTTCCAATGATGCATATGTCAATTATATTAATTTAATTTTTGAATATATACATATATATATGAACCCATATACATGCATGTGCAGGTGTGAATCATAGCAGTACATTGTAACCCATATGTAATGATGATTTTTCAGGAGCTTTTTATTTATTTATTTTTTGTCAGTGCTGGACTTGCAATCAGGGCCTGAGCACTGTTTCAAGGCTTTCTCAAGGCAAGAGTCCTATCACTTGAGCCATAGCTCTGCTTCTGGCTTTTTCTATGTATGTGGTACCAAGTACCAAGAGACTGAACCAGGAGTGAACCACTCTCCCCTGATTCCTTTAAACAGCAAAACAACTTTCTTCAGCAGAATTGAAGGGATAGATTTGCGGCTGCATTATGCAAGTAGTAGAGGACACATCAAGTGGTAAAACAGACAAACATATGCAACTTAAAAGAAAAGAATCTTCTTAGAGCAAGTGGGAAAGTATAGTCTGGTGAAGTAAATCAAATTTTCCAGTGCATTCGGGAGGTATTAACCTAATGTTCATCCTTCGAGTGTTCTTCTATGAAATTATATGGAAAAAACTTTGTACATGTTTGCATATAGGCACTTTTTCTTAGTAGAAATGATTCTTGGCTTTAAGTTCTCCAATAAGGTTTGTGACCTAAAAATAGGTCAAGAACCACAGAACTTCTCAGCTCCTGAGATTTAATTACATTGGATTTAACGAAGTACTTAAATAGTCTCATTTTATCCTGTGAGAAATATCATTTTCCCTCACTCACTGGTGTTTTCTTTCCCTTAACTGTCAAAAATCGTATTTTAGGCAACCATGATACTTTGTTGCTGTTAAGCCCTACTACACTGCAGATCCTATATCCTGGATTTGGAATTAGTATGGGTTATATGTAAACAGTGTTTATAAAGTTACATTAATGCAAAGTCAAAAATATAAAAGGGAAATATCGACCTCCTACTTATTTTTATTTTCTTTTCTATTTTTTGAAACTGAGTTCCTTTATGTAGCCACTCAGGGTTTGAGACTTTGGTATCCTGGTAACCTGAGTGCTCAGATTTCAAGCATGTACCACTATGCCCTGCTCATCAAATTTTATGGCACTGTTTACTCTTACTGTTTTTCATCCATGGAAAAGTTAATTTAAACAAAAAGAAATTCTACTTCTTTCTACTTCAAGACAGGTAATACAGTTATGAGTATCATTAGAACAAACATTAATATAAAATTAAAATACAGACATATTCAGACATATTAGGTAGTTGAACTATAATAACAACAATTAAAATTGTGACGTTAGACGTCATTTCATCTAATAAATTAATCTAATATTATCCTTATTTAATGTGTGACTATTACTCTTTATGGCATAAATATTCAGTTAGCTAGGTACACACATTGTCTCCCACACAGCAGTGACAAGAGAGGGTAATATGTAATATTTCAATATCACATTCTGAAAAAAAATTAAACTTATTTCTGATACTGTGTGATCCCAGAAAATATACCTAACATTAGGCCTTCATTATTAAAGATTAAACATGGAAAAAGTAAAAAATTCTAAATAAATTTACCCTGATATAGATTTTACACAGGGGGATACATATTACACTTACAGAATTGTTAAGCAAGTTCACATTTACTTTATAGGTATGCAATACACAGATTAGTATCTTTAACCTCTATTTTTCTCATAATCATGTTTCGAAAGCTAGAAATCTATGTCTCATCTACAATAATAAATTCTGTTTCATTAGCAATATAGTGAATGATGGACACAAAAGAACCCATTATTAAGTCAGCAGGACTTTCTTGCCCTTTGTGTAACTCTTTCTGGAATGACCTTTGGTGGTAATCCTGTTTTAGTAACTACATGGAACATTTCCCCTTTGATCTAACTGGAAACTTAGCAAAAAAATGCTGAAATTTTTATCAGTTTCTAAAAAACCCATGTATATTTATAGTGTAAGTAAAAATAACAAAAATGTAGGATGTAAATCAACATATCATCATAGAAGGTAATTGGGAAATCCATTTCCAAGGGCAGAGATGGTCCATCATCAATTAGTACTTCCCTCAGGTAGATGAGAAACTTACACTGAATGTGGAAATTAATACATACAAGGCCAGGGTGTCTGCTAACCATGTAATCAAGGTTTAGATAGTGGCAGAGGCAATCATTAATTAAAGCTGGAGATTGCTGGCTTCAATTTCTTTCCATATTTTCTCTTTCTCATTTCAAGTCTGGTCCCCATATACAGCTGTAATTGTTCATTCTACACACATTTACAGGATGTGTACAAGGTGTTGAGAGTGTAATAATAACAAACCACTACTATGTGGATCATTATAAGAAGAACAATAATAATTATTACATAAATAACACTCAAACATCGCAAGAGTACATAAAGATTCAGGCACATATATTAGCTAATCCGGTCATCCTACAAAGAAAGTGATGAGCTACTTTCATTGCTCTGATGAAACAAATTAGCCAAAAATACCACCAGATGTTATTTTTTTCTTTATAGAATGTCTTCAGGGGAGATATATAACAAGTAGATTCACAATAAATGAGGTCTGGAAATAAACAGATCATTAAGGGGAGGAAAATTTAAGGATTCAACCATGGCAAACAGCACACATGAACAAGAAAAAGCAAAAAGCCTGGTTAATGATGCTAGAATATAACGCAGGTGGCATGAACAGCAAGCAAAAACCAAGTCTGGAGACGCGGTGAAATGTTCAATTTCACAGACACAACAATGCTCTTTCCCGGACTTCATTTTCATTTGGGTACTCAGTCATCTCATAGTATATGATTATCAGAGGCTCTTAGTTAGAAAATAATACTTTTAGATTATAAATATTTAATCATCTCTCTCATAGCATTGTGGAGGATGGATTTGATGCAAATTATCCTGAAACAAATAGCAGAACATTGAAGCCATTAAGATGAGAGTTAATAAAACTTTTGAATATGACATGGTGAGATAGATGAGAAAAATATAGAAAGTGCGGATGGCTGATTTTGCCAGCCATATGCCTTCTTTTTTCTTGACCTTTAAGCTTATTCTTTTAGGCATATACTTTTACAAAAAATATGTTCCACATTTTGGATATTTAGAACATAAATGTTCATAGTGATGAAGTTTGAAACTACAACTTTTGCTGAGCTAAATAAAACCAAATATGGAATACATTTCAAAGCCAAATTTATCACTCAGTAAATGATTATTGTAAAAGTCATAGTTGTCACACATGGTATAAATCAGAACTTTGAACTAAAACAAAATGTAAATATAAATAACATAAATAAATAAGTGAATGGATTTTGTGGTGCTAAAAAAAAGACGCATTCTAAATTTTTGGATATAAATTGTCATCTAGTTGGTCAAAAAGTCAAAAAAGGTAGTGGATCATGTGATTATGGTGCTTTGAATGGTTGACTTGCAAATTAGAGACACAAATGGAAAATAATGTAACATCGTCACACTTAAATATTTGCTTCTGCAAAAGAAACAAATTATGATGAGAAGAATATTTTCCTGAGAAGTGACTTCATTGCCATAAGCATGTTATGGCAAACAATGAACACTTTTGATGAAAGGACAACCACTACTGGGATCATATAGAAATAAACCCATGCCATATAGGTAATTCTAAGCTTTCTACCTATCATATTAAAGATATTGTATTAAACAGGAAAATTAATTGTAATTCTACACCTTCGGTAAGTCAACAATGTTTGTCAATTTTCAATATGTAATTTATCTAATTATCATCTATATAATTTATATGGATTTCTACCAAACTGAAATATATATTTCATAATTGTAGTACAGCTAAAAGTGAAATAAGCACATGTCTTATACTCCTTCGATTCAAATGACTAATGGAAACTAAATTAGAAAACATAGCTTTAGAATATGGATTGGTTTTCTTAGGAGTTAATTCTACTGGGCACTGGGGGGTCATGCCTGTTATCAGAGCTACTACGAAGGCTTAAATCTGAGGCTTATAGTTCAACACCATGCAGGAAAGTTAATGATCATTTTATCTCCACCAGAAAACTGGAAGTGGTGCTGTGGTTGAAAGTGGTAGTAATGTAGCCCCAAACTCTGAGCCAAGGCTGACAACCAACAAAAAGAAAATAAAATGGAAAAAGTTAATTGTTCTTTAGACAAAATTATGTGAATACTACTACTTAAGTCCATCACTTAACAATTTTATCTACTCATTTAAGACAACATTCAGTATTTTCTTTACTTTTTTACCTACTCACTTAATATAATGTTCAGCCTTAAATACATTTAATGATTCTTCAAAGTCTACATGATGACGATGGATTTACAGGAATATACATTGACTCTTCTATCCACCAACCTATTCATGTATCACTAAGTCTGTTTACACATAGGAAACAAATGCTGCTCTCTATGGTGGTCCACAAAACAATAGAGGCAAAATAAAGAATTATTATGTCTTACAATAAAGGATAAGAGAGACTTGAGAAACAACTAAAAATATCTGAAGTAAAACTATAAGAGAATAGCATAATAGTATGAACAAATGCATGACACAAAGGATAGCAATTCTGTGTCTAGCACAGCTAAGAGTTTTGTTTTGTTGGTTGATAATATAGTGAGGCACATAAAAAGAAGTAACAGAAAATTAAGCTGGATAATAAAGAAGGAAAAGGAGAAGCCTTTCTAGATTGCTTGGGATGAATTTGGGGATTGTAAAAGTCCTTAAAGTGAACCAAAAGCAATCTTACTGCTTCATGAAGTTGACCTTGGGAACAACATGAAAGATGAATTTCAGTAAGATCAAAACAAAAATATAGATATTTCAAAATTCTTATAAATGAAAGTCTTAAGAACTTCAAATTCCCTTCATAATAGAGGAATATTCAGTATACAAAGACAGTTAAGAATCCAAGGCATCACTCTTAAAATTTACTAAAGCAGCAAGTAGTATTTACTGATAAAGGGAAGATTGTTTGAGGAACAAATAAGAGGGTGCCCAGGAAGTGAGGAGTGAAGGAGAGTCTCTAGTTTGGGGATATACATGATTTTCGTGAAAAATTTTATAAGCAGAGAGAGGTTTCATAGACTAGGAGAAACTGACATTAAATATAAAATATATAATATGACATGAGTCAGTTTGTAGAAAAGAAAATTATGTTAAAACTGGGAATGTCAATTCTGATGGTATGACAGTGATGTTTTTCATAAATTGTAACTTCATATGCAGAATATTAGCACTTCATTAATCACCCAGATGTTTAACATGTAAACAAAAATACAAAGGACCTTTACTCTCATATAATTTTCTGCTAGGGATGCCCAAGGAAACAGTAACTACTTGGTTATGAATAGGTGCTTAAAATAAATTTTATTCCTTTTATTATTTATATCTTTCCTGCACTGAGTTAACAAAACTGTCAAATTATTGGATAGCTTTGTTTGGGGATCAGATATAGTTCCTGTCATAAGACATACAGGCTGGTAATGTTTTAAAACTATTTTCCCACTATCTAAATATAAGAACCAGATCAATATTTTTTATTCCTTATTTCATAGACTGAATAAGCTAGATTTATTTAATTACACATTCAAAGTAGTTTAAAAATTTTTCACACAGAGGGATGTTGTAGAGATGAACAATAATGCAAAATATCTAAAAGGTAAATGTTTTTATCACAAATCCCTCTAAAACAACACATTAAAAGGTGGGCTAAAAATTTAAAGAGAGACTTCGTGGAAGAGGAAATAAAAATGTCCAATAGACACATGAAGAAATGCATAAAAGAAATGCAAATCAAAGAACTTTTGAGATTCTGCCTCACTCAAGTTAGAATGGCCATTATCAAGAAATATATTAACAACAGATGTTGCAGGGATGTGGCCAGAAAGGATAAGGATTGCTACTACACTGCTGGTGAGAGTGCAAACTTGTTCAACCACTCTGGAAATTAGTATGGAGTTTCCTCAAATGCTGAATATAGAGCTTCCCTATGACCCAGCAATCCCACTTCTTGGCATCTACCCAAATATCCAGAAACAGGGCCATACTAAACCTACCAGCACAACCATGTTCATTGCATCATTATTCACCCATTATTCACCATAGCTTAAAATATGAAACCAAGCCAGAGGCTCCTCAGTACATGAATGGATCACGAAGATGGGATTACTTATACACCACAGAATTCTATGATCCATCAGGAAGAATGATATCACTCCATTTGTAAGGAAATGGAAAGACGGAAAAATCGTATTAAGTGAAATAAGCTAAACCGAAAGAAACATAGGCTCCATGTTTTCCCGCATTTGTAACAATTAGCATCATCTAGGATTCCGTCAGAGGATCACAATAGCTCAAAAGCTATGTACACATGACCATATAGGATGAGGCTAAGCAAAATGAACTCCAGGATATAGAAACAAGAGGTTTATCTGTGTAATTGTTGTTCTTAATGTAATATATAATGCTACTACTTTTCTTTTCCCCTTATGGTGTATCTCATGTTGTTACTGTATCTGAATGTGGTACCTGGTATATTGTGTATACATTTATTTGTTTATTTGAAAAAAGGAAGATAAGGGAAAAATAAGATGAATAGGAGAAAAACATAGGAAGGAGTATTATGTTCAAAAAGTAATGTTCCCACTACCTGATGACTGTAACTGTAAGCTCTCTGTACATCACCCCAACAATAATAATAATAAAATAAAATGTGATAAATAATCCAGTTTTAGAGTCAAGATTCTGCATTTGTATTAGTAAATGTAGGTGAAACTAATGTTTATATATAAATAAATTATATAAAGTATAGATGAAACATATAGTTAAGTTGTCTTTGAAGATTATTGCTACATAATAAATTCTTTTGTTCATATATTTTTATTGTAATTAATAGAAGGGTTACATTATATTCACCAGATAGAAGGTACATTACTTCACAAATATTGATATCCTTTCTCATGTCATGGTCCCCATTTCCTCTTCCCCTCCCCCCGCACAACTTGATTTTCCCCCTTCCCTCTCCGATTTCAAATAACCAACTAAGCATATATAAAATATATCAGATAACAAGGTGAAGTATTGTAACAATATGAGATAACCAAGGGACAGTAAAAGAGATGAGAGAGAAAATAGTACTTTAAGGACAACAATCACTCATTATATGGCTTTTGTTTCTTTATCCTGGAGGTTCTTACATTTAGTGACATACTATATGACTTTACGTATCTAGATTTTGTTCTATTGTGAATCTCTGCTAGGAGAGCACAAGGTTTCTACTGATTATGACGGATGAGAGAGACCATTGAGCCTATGTTCCTTTGAGTCTGGCTTACTTCACTTAATATGATTTTTTCTAAGTCTTTCCATTTCCTTACTAATGGGGCAATATCATTCTTTCCGACAGCAGCATAGAATTCCATTGTGTACAAATACCACATCTTGTTGATCCACTCATAAACTGAGGGACATCTGGGTTGGTTCCATATCTTTGCTATGGTAAATAGTGCTGCAATGAACATCGTTGTGCTAGTGGATGTAGTATGTCCTTGTTTCAGGACGACTGGGTAAATGCCAAGTAGTGGAATTGCTGGGTCATTGGAGAGTTCTATATTTAGTCTTGTGAGGAACTGCCATACTGCTTTCCATAGTGGTTGGAGGAGTTTGCACTCCCACCAACAGTGTAGTAATGATCCCTTCTGGCCACATCCCCTCCAGCATCTGTTGTTATTAGAGTTCTTGATCCTGGCCATTCTAACTTGAGTGAGGTAGAGTCTTAGAGTGCTACATAATAAATTCTTAATCCCTCTAGATATATCCAGAAAGAGTATATCCTAAACAGAAAAAAATGAATTATTCATGACTTGAAATGGAAAGTTACAATGATAAAAGGTGGATAGAACAATTGTATGGTTAATGATATTCAGTTTGTAAATTTCTTTTTTTATTTTTTTATTGTAATTAGTAAAAGGGTTACATGATATTTGCCAGATAGAAGGTGCATTAATTCACATACATTGATACCCTTTCATATGTCTTGGTACCCATTTCCCTCCCCCCAACCCCCCACCCATCTTGGTTTTCCCCCCTTCCCTATCAAATTTCAAATAACCAAATACAAATAAATTCAATATATCAGATAACAAAGTGAGATACTATACCAATATGAGATAACCAAGGGAGAGCAAAGGAGATGAGAGACAACATAGTACATTAAGGACAACAATCATTCATTATATGGCTTTTGTTTCACTATCCTGGAGGTCCTTTCAATTAGCTTCACATTATATGGCCTTATGTATCAAGATTTTGCTCTATTGCAGATCTCTGCTAGTAGAGCCCAAGGTTTCTACTAATTATGACAAATGAGGGAAACCATTGAGCCTAAGTTCCTTTGAGTCTGGCTTACTTCACTTAATATGATTTTTTCTAAGTCTTTCGATTTCCTAACAAATGGGGTGATGTCATTCTTTCTGACAGCAGCATAGAATTCCATTGTGTACAAGTACCACAACTTGTTGATCCACTCATCAACTGAGGGACATCTAGGTTGGTTCCATATCTTTGCTATGGTGAATAGTGCTGCAATGAACATTGTTGTGCTAGTGGGTTTAGTATGTCCTTGTTTCTGGGTGGTTGGGTAAATGCCAAGTAGTGGAATTGCTGGGTCATAGGGGAGTTCTATGTTTAGCCTTTTGAGGCACTGCCACACTGCTTTCCATAGTGGTTGAATGAGTTTGCACTCCCACCAACAGTGTAGTAATGATCCCTCCTGTCCACATCCCCTCCAGCATCTGTTGTCATTTGTTTTCCTGATCTTGGCCATTCTAACTGGAGTGAGGTGGAATCTTAGAGTTGTTTTGATTAGCATTACTTTTATGACCAGAGATGTTGAGCATTTCTCCATGTGTCTATAGGCCATTTTTGTTTCTTCTTCAGAGAAGACTCTCTTTAAGTCTTTGGCCCATTTTTTAATGGGATGGTTGTTACTTTGGAGGTTAATTTTGGAGTGATTCAATTTTTTGAGCTGTTGATATATTTTAGATATGAGGCCTTTGTCCGTTGTTTGGTTGGTGAAGATCTTCTCCCACTCTGTAGGCTTCCTGATTAGTTTACTAGCTATGTCCTTTGCCATACAAAAGCTGAATCAACAAAACAAGGAGTTGGTTCTTTGAAAGAATTAACAAAATTGACAAGCCCTTAGCAAATCTTACCAAAAAAAGAAGAGAGCATAACGAAATAAACAAAATCGCAGACGAAAATGGTAATATCACTACAGAAATTACCAAGATCCAGAATATCATGAGGGAATACTTCTCAAATCTTTATGGCAACAAATTTGAGAATCTAGATGAAATGGATGAATTCCTAGCCAATATTAACATACCCACACTGAACCAAGAAGAACTAAGCCAACTCAACAGGCCTATTTCAAGCTCTGAAATAGAAATGGCAATTAGAGAACTTCCACCTAAGAAAAGCCCAGGGCCAGATGGATTCACAGCTGAATTCTATAAGGTCTTCAAAACAGAGCTCACATCAATACTCCTCAAGCTCTTCAATGAAATTGAAAATGAAGGTTCCTTACCAAACTCATTCTATGAAGCCAGTATAACCCTCATCCCCAAACCAGACAGAGATTCATCAAAGAAAGAGAACTATAGACCTATATCTTTGATGAACATCGATGCAAAACTTCTCAACAAAATACTGGCCAACCGTCTACAACAACTCATCAAAAAAATTATACACTATGATCAAACTGGATTCATCACAGGGAGGCAAAGCTGGTTCAACATACGCAAATCAATTAATATAATTCAACACATCAACAGGAGCAAGGACAAAAATCACATGATTGTCTCAATAGACGCGGAAAAGGCATTTGACAAGATCCAACACCCCTTTATGTTAAAAGCTCTGGAGAAACTAGGAATCCATGGAACATTCCTCAATGTAATAAAGGCTGTGTATGAGAAACCTACTGCTAGTATTACACTTAATGGTGAAAATCTAAAGCCATTCCCTCTAAAATCAGGAACGAGACAAGGATGCCCACTCTCTCCACTCCTCTTTAACATAGTACTAGAATTCCTAGCCAGTGCAATAAGGCAAGAAGCAAGCATAAAGAGGATCCAAGTAGAGAAAGAGGAAATAAAACTATCCCTCTTTGCAGATGACATGATTCTGTATTTAAAGAATCCTATAGACTCTACTGCCAAGCTCCTTGAGCTGATTCAAAGCTTTGGAAGAGTAGCAGGCTATAAAATTAACCCTCAAAAATCAACTGCCTTCCTTTATGCCAACAGCGAGAGGAACGAGGCAATAATCAGGAAAGAAACTCCTTTCACAATAGCCTCAAAGAAAATAAAGTACCTAGGAATTAGCTTAACTAAGAATGTAAAAGACCTTTTTGACGAAAACTTTAAAACCCTAAAAAAGGAAATTAAAGCAGAACTAAGGAAATGGAAAAACCTCCCATGCACCTGGATTGGAAGAATCAACATTGTGAAAATGACAATCTTGCCAAGAGCTATCTACAAATTCAATGCAATACCCATCAACATCCCAATGTCATTCTTTAAAGAAATAGAAGAGGCAATCCAAAATTTCATATGGAACAATAAAAGACCCCGTATAGCAAAAACACTTCTTAGCAGAAAGAACAGCGCTGGAGGAATTTCAATTCCAAACTTTAGACTCTATTACAGAGCTATAATTCTCAAAACAGCTTGGTACTGGCACAGGAACAGGCATGAAGACCAATGGAATAGAACTGAGGACCCAGATATTAAACCACAGACCTATGGCCACCTAATCTTTGACAAGGGAGCCAAAAAAAATAGAATGGAATAAAGACAGCCTCTTCAACAAGTTGTGCTGGCAGAACTGGTTAAGCACCTGCAGAAAACTAAAGCTGGATCCTTCTTTGTCACCTTGCACTAGAATTAACTCCAAATGGATCAAAGACCTTGAGGTAAAAGCTGACACACTGAAAACTTTACATGAAGGAATAGGAGATACACTAGGCCTCCTTGGCACAGGTCGAAACTTTCTTAATAAGGACCAAGAATCACAACAAATCAGAGAAAGGCTGGATAAGTGTAAATTTCTTATAATAATAAAAAACATGGATTTTGCTATTCACCATGAAGTATTCAATAACGAGTAAAATTTCTTCTGGGCTAGCAATCCAATAATTTTTAAAAGGCTTTTAAATTATTCTGGGCTTGTTGGGCCATTGTTGAAGAACCTGAACAGTATACCTAAACTATTAGAATTTTAAAATGTCAATGAGAAAACACCGCCTTTATTCATCATTATACCAACCCCAAACCAAAATTGTGTTGTCCTGGTCATCAAAAGCAATAATGTTCTCTGAAGAAAAAAAGATACTTTATCAAAGAAGATTTAGTACTTAATACATGCCATTCAAATGTATGTATGTTCTTCAAGGAGTGCTGAAGCATTATATTACTAGTTTCCCTATTACAGCCCATTCACTAACCATGAAAGACCTTTTCATTTTCTCCACAAATCTTTTACACTTTCTGACATTCTTCTTCTGTTACATATTGGCAATCCTCCTGCTAGAGAAAATAACCTCTCTTATAAGCACACAGTATACATCTCATGAAAATAATTTGTAATGAATTAATCTAAGGTTAGCAGAATAAGCAATATGAATGCAAAATTACTTTAATTTGTGCTTCTTAGTTGTAAAACAATGATGTCAAGAGACTAAAATTAGAGCAGCTCAAACAAAATTGATTAGTCTCTGGAGTCTTTGGATGTCACAGAAGAATTTCAGATGGTACCTGTGTCATTCAAGAGTCACTATGAGCAAAACTTCAGGTAAGCAGAAAGCATTGACACATATTGTAAGTATCTACTAACCAACATGCCAAATCTGTGAAAAAAAATTCTCAAATTCAACATGGTTACTGGAAGAACATTGAACATTGTTCTTAAGATTAGCTGAAACCAGTAAAGATAAGAAAGTCTTTGAGAAGGCCAGGAAATGGCTCATGCCTATAATCCTAGCTACTGAGGAAGCTGATATCTGAGGATCATAGTTCATAGCCAGCCTAGGCACTAAAGTCCATGATACTCAAATTTCCAATAAATCGCTAGAAAATGGAAAGTGGAGCTGTGGCTTAAGGGGGAGGACATAGCCTTGAGCTGCTGAGCTCAGGGTAAATGTCCAGGTCCAGAGGTAGGGTGGTAGCCTTGAGCTGAAGAAAGAGCTCAGGGACAGCAACCAAGCCCCATGACTGACAAAAAAAAGAAGGAGGTTTTTGAGGGCCAGGATACTGGCCTATTGGTAGAATGCATTCCTTGCATGCACAAAACCCTGGGTTTGATACTTCGTTTCCACACACAGAAAAAGCAAGAAGTAGTGCTGTGGCTCAAGTAGTAGAGTGCTAGCTAGCCTTGAGCAAAAAATGTACAAGGACAGTCTGCAGGCCCTTACTTCAAGCCCCAGAAGTGACAAAAAAAGAAAGAAAAGGAGGAGATGGAGGAGGAAGAGGAGGTGGAGAAGGAGGAGAGAGAGAGAGAGGAGGAAGGAGGGAAAGAAAAAAGAAAGTCATTGAAAGGAGGGATAACCAAGACTGTTTTTAAAAATATATGATTTATAAAACAGCATCAGATGCTGTCTTTTGTTTTGTTTTGTCAGTGGTGTGATTTGAACTCCGGGACTGGGTGTTGTTATGAGCTCTTCAGATCAAGGCTACTACCCTTGCCATTGAGTCACAGCTCCTCTTCTGGTTTTCTAGTGATTAATTGGAGATAAGTGTCTCACAGATTTTTTAATGCCCTTGCTGGCTTTGAACCTTGAACCCCGGATCTCAGCCTCCTCAGTAGCTAGGATTATAAGCATGAGCTATGGCGCCCAGATGCTCTTCCTGTATGTTTAAGCTTGACAATCACCTACATTTATTTGAAAGAGTTATTTAAGAGCACAATCCCATGCCATTCAAAATAAAGTTAGCTGGTGATGATCCACATGTGTGCCATTGTTACAAATGTTTTCTTGTCTTCATTGCTAATAGGTATGGGACTATCATCAATGCCATGCTTTACAAAGCATATAACAGATGTGTTGGTCTCAGAGCTTCCTCCATAAATTAGATTTCTGTCAAGAAGGCAACAGAAACAAATCAAACAAAGCTTCTAAAACATGCCAGATTTTCAAAAGGAATCTGGGGAGAATTGTTCTTCTATACTGTCATCTATATGAAATTCACATGTGAGATTTTCTATTGTCATTATTAACTACCAACTGTGTAATTTCATTACTGCACCGTCATTCAAATTACCTTATAAACACAGGAAAACTTTGTATATTTGCTCTAGTTCCTTCAGTTAGGAGGGAGAGTTAGGAAATAGCTCTCAGAAGCTGATACAAAGTGTATTATCTATACATATTCCAACAGATATTTAATAACACTCACACACATACATGCATACAAAAGAAGTACAAATACTGAAATGGATAGAATTATGGGAAAAAAAGTCATTTTAAGTGTGTGTGTGTGTGTGTGTGTGTGTGTGTGTGTGTGTGTGTGTGGTGACTCTTACAGAGCCTAATTATGGAATTCAGGCTCAAGATCCTACTACCTCCCCCCTAAGGATCACAACCTAAAAACACATAACCTAAAATTCTAGTTCATAAAACTGGATGGTGTTTTCTTAGAAAAAGAAAGTTGTATGAAATGTTTGCTGTGCTACTTCCCAAAACAAATTTCTCTTTCAGACAAATTATATGGTCAGTGATATTCAGTTAGACTAGCACAAGCAAACTAATAGGAATACCATAGCAAAAAGCATTTGAACAAACAATATGGCATTTCTCTCCTACTAGCATGTACTTTACTGCAATTCTGGTAAGGATACAATTGCTTCCTTAATCACTAAGCACACATAGGGTTAAGGTAACAAAGCTTTTGACTTTTTAAATTGCATATTAAATATAAGCTAGATAATATCATTACTTTGAGAATTAACTCCAATATGCAAAGACAAAGTCTAATTCTAATTTCAATGTGCAACTATGATAATTATGAAGATAAAGATATAATAATTTGAGAATTTTAATGCCTTCACATTTCTTTACAATTTAATCACCTTCTTTTCTCTTGCCAAAAATAAAAACAAAGAATTGACACTGAAAATTATCTTATTCATGTCAAAGATACAATTTATGAGGTGCTTATATGTGGGACATATAAATGGTGTACTACTCTAGTATTTTCAGTCTTTAATGACAAGATCAAGAGCACAGTGTGTACTTCAGTAATTTAATATATCCTCAAAATATGATCATTAATTCTTCTAAGCCTTAGAAATGTCAAGAGAAATTTAGATAAACAATCTCACATGGTCAAAATTCTGTATTTGCCTTACAAAATAAATACATTCATTAATGAAATTTTGCAGCAACTGGATTCATATATTATTATAAATTCCATATTTATAGTTCTAATCAAGCTTCTGCTATAATTATAATTCAAAATGTCCAAATACATCCATAAGGAAAGAATATTCTGTTTAGACATATTCTGTCCATCTTCTACTGTTAAAATTTTAAAACCTTAATAACATAGAAATAAACTTGACAGATGATATTATGGTATACCATTTAATGAAACAATTGTGATAGAGTATTATAAAAAGAAAAATGAATAACCTTCAGGCTTTCTAAATTTTATTATGTCTAGTTTGTACTCTGAACATCTAAAGTACTATTTATCAAAACTAATTTCAAGACATGGAAGTATGCTCTGATTCTTGTTGTTACTGTCTTCGGAAGGTGCACAAATGGGAGTCACAGGAATGAAAAAAGAAGTGGGAGCAAATGTAGTCACTGTATTCAGTATACATGATGTTACAAATGAATGAAATAATCTGTGGGTAGGGTTGTGAAGGGGAAAATGGGAGAATATGAAGGAAGGGATGATGTTACCCCAGAAATATTGCACTTAGAACCTGACTTATGAAACTGCAACTCATTTGTACAGTTCCATAAAAATACAATAAAAAAGAAGAAAATACATAAAAATGATAAAAAAAGACACAGATCAAGGCTGCCATTTTTATCCGTATATTCATGTGAAGTCTAGTTACTTAGCAAAAACCCTTAAAGTGTTTTTTGTAAAATGTGTTTTCTCCATGGCTATAAATAGCATTCTATTATCTAATAGCAATATATTCACATTCTATTAACATTGTAAATATCAATATTGAAATCATACATCATAGTAGTTCATTTATATTTCACCACTCTAATATGATTTTTATTCCTGTGTTTACATATTCTTTTCTTTTTTTTTCTGTCATGGGATTGAACTCTGGGCTTGACCACTGGCCCTGAGCTCTTCAGCTCAAGGATAGTTTTCTGCCTCTAAGCCACAGTGTCACTTCTTGTTTTCTAGTGGTTAATTAGAGATATGCATCTCACAGACTTCCATGCCCAGGCTGCCTTTGAACCACGAGCTTCAGATCTCAACCTCCTGAGCTGCTAAGATTACAGGAGTGAGCCACTGGCTCCCAATTTATTTACATGTTCATAAATATGATGTTTATACATCATTTATACTGACTCCCAGTGGCTCATGACTAGAATCCTAGCCACTCGGGATTGTGTTGTGTGAACAAATCAAAGGAGAAAAATCCATGAGCCTTTCCTATGATCCATCAGCAAGATGCCTAACTAGAGATACGAGCTAGAAGTAGAATTCAGGTTGTGAGTGGAAAGAGTCAAGCGAGAGAACGGGTTCTGAGTTAAAAACTAGAACCAACACACACACACACACACACACACACACACACACACACACACACACACGCACGCACGCACACACACACATCAATCCAAAATGAAACTGCAAAAAAGTCCAAAATGTTATTCCCTATTATATTGACCAAAAATAATACATTTTTTCCAAAAATGTATTTCTCAAAAATGTAAAAGTGATGAACAGAGGGGTTGCAGTTAAGTAAGCCAGATAATCTTTTTTAAACTATGTCTCCTTTCTCTTTTCCCAATTTTTCCTTCCCATTCCTATCCATAATTTATATAGTTCATTTTCCACATAGTGTCTAGTGAATGCGATTGCTGCATTTGTTCTTCCTTTGTCCCCCAAAAACAAACTAACAAATAAGACAAAATGAAAAGGAAAAATAAACCGCAACAAAAACTGGAAAAGATCCCTTCTTTCCATTTCTTTGAGTCCATTTTGAAAAATACTTTTTGACATGACCATATGTATAAGTCCATTAAGCCTTTGTTATCTTCTCCTAGGAATAAACTCCTTTCATTTCACTAAATGTCTAGACACCTGTATAATCTAATAATCAATCATGTCCAAGTATATGTTTTGTTTATGTTTTGCAATCTAGTGTGTTTACTTGTAGATTAATAAGCACATTCTAGCTACCAAAAACAGGAGGAAAACATAAAACGTGTGCTTCTTTGCTTAATATATTTTTTCCCATTCTTCCATTGTCTTAGGAATGTTACAATTTCATTCTTTCTTATGCAAGAGTAAAATTCCATTGTGGACATATACCACATTTTCTTGATCCATTCATTCACTAAAGTGCATGTAGGTTGATTCCTTATCTTGGCTATAGTAAAACAAAAAAACAAAAAAACGAAAAACAAAAAACATGAAGGGACATACCTTGTTTGTGATCTACTGCATACATCTCATGGCATGGAATTGCTGGGTGATAGGGAAGCACTATGATTAGTCTTTTGAGAAATGGAGCATACTGTTTTCCTGGGTGGTTAAATAAGAATAAATTTTTGCCAAGAGTGTAGTAGAGTTCCTTTTTATCCAGCGTGTGTTATTGTTAATTGTCTTGATAATGGGCATTCTAATTGGGGTGAACTGGAATCTTAATGTTGTTTTGATTTGCATTTCTTTTATGCCCAGAGATGTTGGACATCTCTTCAAATGTATATTGGCCATTCTTGCTTCTTCTGATAATCTGTTTTTAAGACTTTATCCTATTTATTAATTGGGTTTTTGATGCTCTGAGTGTTTGTTGGGGTATAAAAGTACATTTTAAAGTCCCTTGTCTGATGCATAGCTGCTAAAATTCTCATTGTATGGCTTTCTATTTACATTGATGCCTATATTCTTTACCATCCACCTGTGTTTTTGGCTCCCTCACCAGATATTATATGGCCATGTCTCTGTAGGTTCATTTTTGGATCTTCTATTCTGTTCCATTGGTCCTCAGGCCTGTTCTTGTGGTTGCATCAAGCTGTTTCTGTTACTATTGTCTTGAAATAGTGCTTGAAATTTGGTATTTATATCCCTCCAATACAGTACTTTCTGCTTAGGATTGTTTATACACATTGTGTCTTTTTTTATTCCATATGAATTCGTGGATTATCTGTTTATTTGAATAAAGTTTTGATGGGCATTGCATTGAATTTGTTCATTGCTCTGGGTAGAATTTACATATCTGTGATTTTAATTCTCTTTCAAGAAGAAGGAAAGTTTTTCTATTTCTTTATATCTGTTTCAATACCTTTTTTTAGATTCTCAAGTTTGTAAAATAAAGGTCCTTTGCATGTTTGGTTAATACTTAATATTTTATTTCTTTTGATGCTATTACAAATTGAGTTGCTTTCCTGATTTAGTCTCAGTCTTCTCATTATTGGCATAGAGAAAAGTTACTGCTTTGTTGTGGGATGGTTTTATACCTCGCTACTTTGACAAGGTTTCAGATCAATTCAAGAAACTTGGGGGAAGAAATTTTCGGGTTCTTTAAATACAGGATCATGTCATCTGAAAAAAGGGATAGTTTTAGTCATTTTTTCCTCTTTGAATTCTCTTTATGTTTTTATCTTGCCTTATTGCTCTTGCTACGAGTGGAGAGAGTGAACACTTTTGTCTTTCCTGACTTTAGAGGAAATGTCTTTAACTTTTCACCACTATGTATAATGCTGGATGAAAGTTTACCATATACAGCCTTTATTATATTGATGAATATTCCATGGATTGCTAGATTTGCCAGAATTTTTTTTAACCAAAAAAGGGTACCAAATCTTGTCAAATGCATCTTCTACATCTGTTAAGATGATATGTGGTCCTTATCCCTGCTTTTGTTGATGTGCTAAATTATATTCATTGACTTGCATATATTGAACCAGTTTTGCGTCCTTGGGATGAATCATGTTTCAACATAATGTATGATTTTGTTTCATTATTTCTTGTGGGCTTATATAATTGTTTTAAATCTTTAGATTCAGTTTGGGTATATCAATGCTGACAATGTTTAACTTTGTCCAGATTCTCCCATTTGCTGGCACAACTATTTGCAAAATAGTCCCTGTATAATATTCTAATTTTATCCATTTGGGATTATTCTCACTTCTTTCCTTTAGTCAGATTGGTTAAGTCTATTGATTTTGCTAATTTTTCAAAGGATCAACTCTTTGTGTTGTTAATTCCATGGGTTTATTTACTGTCTAGTTCATTTATTTCTGATTTACTTTGTATTATTTGTTTACATCTATTGGTTTGGGGTTTGGCTTCTTATTGACTTTCAAGGAGCATGAAGTATATCATTAAAGTGTTGATTTGAGATTTTTCAAGTTGTTGATGCTTCTTCTGAGTATTGAATTTTCATTTTTACTAAATTCCAAAAACACTTGAATTTCCCACCTAACCTCTTCAATAACCACTGACCATGCAGCAATGTGTTCTTAAGTCTCCATTAATTAGAGAATTTTCTGTGATAGTTTTTGCTTTTGAGAGCTAATTTTATTCCTCTGTGTCTTACAGAATGAAGGAAAAATTTCATTTTTTTGAATTTCCATAGATCTGCTTTGTGATAAAAAAATTATCTATCTTTGGAGAGTGTTCCATGGGCTGCTGGCAAGAACGTATATTCTGATGCTGGTGGATGAAATATTTTACAGAAGTTTTTAAAAATTTGGCTAGGCAATGAAATTATTTTGGTCTGAGGTTTCTTTGAAGAGTTTTTCCTGGGATAATCAATCAAGAGTATAAAGAGGTGGTAATGATGTGTTTAAATGACCAATTATCAATGCGTTTGGATGTGTGCATGTTTTTAGGTCAAGTAGTGTTTGTTTGATGAAGTTAGGTGGTCCAACTTCTAGTGCACTTTAAAAATGTGACTTGGTTATCTCATATTGTTATAGTATCTCACTTTGTTATCTGATATATTGAATTTATTTGTATTTGGTTATTTGAAATTTGATAGGGAAGAGGGGAAAACCAAGATGGGTGGGGGGTGTGGGGGGAAAGGAAATGGGTACCAAGATATGTGAAAGGGTATCAATGTATGTGAATTAATGCACCTTCTATCTGGCAAATATCATGTAACCCTTTTACTAATTACAATAAAAAAATGCAAAAAAAATGTGACTGGCTTTAGCTGATAAGATGTGTATGTTTTAAACAAGGAATGTATAGATCTTTCTTTTTGATCCAACTACTCACTCTATGTCTTTTATGCGGACAGTTCTGTCCGTGACATTGAGAGTTAGGAATAAAAGTGTCTGGTTATGTTATCCATATACTATCTTACTATATTTATTTGATTCTCTGCTTAGGAACATTTTCTCTGCCAATAGCATGCTCTTTTGATTTTCTGTATGCCGCACATCATTGAGTATCGACTGTAGTGCTGGTTTGGTGGAGATAAATTGTTTCAATTTTTCTCTGTTATGGAATGTTTCTATTTGTCCTTCGGTTATGAAGAAGAGCTATGCTGGGTACAGTTGGTAATTGTTTTCCTTTATTGGCTGGAATATATCATGCTAAGCTCTTCTTGTTTTCATGGTCTCAGCTGAGAAATCTGTAGTTACCCTGACTGCTTTTCTTTTATGTATAATCAATCTTTTCTCTATAACAACTTTAAGGACCTTTTCCTGGGACTCTGTGCACCCTGTACAGTTTATAATGTGGTAGTAAGATGTTATTTTATTGACTAGTCTAATATTCTAAAAGTTTCTTTCATGTAAATGAGCCTTTCTGTTGGTGTATTTGGAAAGTTATCTGCTAGAGATTTATGAAATGTATCCTGTCTCCTTAGTTACCTGATCTTTTCCTTCCTCAATAACTATCATTTAACAATACAGTATACCAACTGAGTGGACAATGTTTTTTCATATATTTCTTATTGTAATTAATAGAAGGGTTACATTATATTCATCAGATAGAAGGTACATTACTTCACAAATATTGATACCCTTTCTCATGTACTGTTTCCCATTTCCCTCCCCCCCACCGGCTTGATTTCCCTCCTTCCCTCAGCTATTTCAAACAACTAATTAAGCATATATAGAATATATCAGATAAAATTGATTATATATAGTCCTGAATTTTCTGCAAACTCCTCATATATATTATATATATACATGTGTGTGTGTGTGTATATATGAGAAAATGATAGAACTTTATAGAGAAGTCAGAACTGATAAGAAGAGACAGAGGACAGGCACTGAGTACAGTAGAAGATACAAATGAGGGAGAAAAACCTTGTATTCTACGTAGAAGAAGAAAAATGAGTAGAGAAAAACTGTGTGAAACACACCGAACATTAATATGATACTGATACTTTTAAAAGACTAGGGTATCTGGGTGTGGTGGCTCATGCCTATAATCCTAGCTACTCGGGAGGCTGAGATCTGAGGATCAAGGTTCAAAGCCAGCCCAGGCACAAAAGGACACTTATCTCCAATTAACCTCTAGAAAATGGGAAGTGGGGCTTGGCTAAAGGGTAGGGCGGTAGCCTTGAGCTGAAGAGCTAAGGGACAGTGCCCAGGCTGAGTTCAAGCCCATGACGCACAAAAAGATAGCCTTAGGTAATAGCAGACACTCTTGTCTAATTACACCTCTACTTTTGAACAAAAAAAGACAATATAGGGAAAAACAGGATATTGTATGTATGTGTACATATAACACATGCACACACACACACACACACACTCATACATATCAAATCAAATAAATAAATCCAGAATATTATACCGGGCAATTTGCATTCTCTAAAAAATGAAGAAAAGAAGAGAGATAAAAAAAAATTCCTCTTCTCTATGTTTGAAGTAAGAGTTCTTCTGTGATGAAATTTCTATAGGATTGACATTGTTTTGTTTCTTTCAGAGATCTGAGGCCCTTTGGGAATCCCCTATTAGAGGAAATTCCTCAGTTCAGCATGGGAAATAGATACTCGCTGTTGCTATAGCTGTGCAATTTTTTTCTCTTGAGACAGACTTGTTTAAGAGATGTAACCATTTCAGCTGTCTTTCTGTGCATAGGAGTGGGTAAAGAACCTGATGCTGCTTTCCCAGGTGACTGTATGGATATGCACATCTCTAAAGGGCATTGCTGTCTGACAGCTGGAGTTGTGAGGACTGTTGTGAATTGTAGTTCTTTGACCCAGGGGAATATTGTCTTTCCTGGGTAGCTGCAGAAAGTGTGGAAAAATAATTTGCTTTTTTTTTTGCCATTTTCAAATATGGCCCCCTGTTTCTCTTAAGGGATCTGGACCAGGTGCTTTGGTTCACAATAGAGGATAGGTCCCTAAGGGGGCACTCATGGTTCCCAGAGTTGGTGCTGAACTAGCCATCAGTGTGCTTGTGAGGTATGTGAGCATTTGGATGGGGCAATATCATGATCCCTGTCCTTTATTTTCTCCAGATGTGGAGACTCAGGTGTATTCCTCTTCATGCTGGATTGGACTAGGTACAATGGAGCAGCCAACCAATAGAAGCCCCCTCACTGCATCACCTGTTATTGGACTTGTGTCTTTGTAAGCCTGCAGTGTAATTCTTCTTTCTTAGAATATGTCTCTTTGTATATAGTTTTATTGGTGTGACCCTCTTAAGGTAAAGTAAATCTGTGTTTGGTCAGGGACAACTAGTGTGTTTCCCTGTTGCTACCCAACCATCTTCCCAGAAATCCACAAATGATACAACATTTTGTTTGATGTTATTAACTCTCTTCTCTTACATTCACCACCATCCTCCATCTTATGATTTGGTAATAGGTAATTTTTTATTTGTTGTTTTTTTGGCAATTAATAACACTTACTTTCTATAACATTGCCTATATAAGTTTTATGCTCAAAGTATTCCTTTAGACTTCAAATCTCATGTCTTAAAAATGGAACAAGTGGCTATTTATTTTTTTCCCAGTCTTGGCCTTGAGCTCAGGGCCTGAGCACTGACCTTGGACTTTATCAAGGCTAGAGCTCTACCACTTGAGTTTCAGCAGCACTTCCAGCTTCTTTGTTCTATGTATATAGTACTAAGGAATCAAACCCCAGTCTTTGTGTATGCTAGTCAAGCACTCTACCACTAGACTAAACTCCTGGCCCTACATCTTTTAATAAATTGTCTACAGACGAATTTTTGGTCCACAACGGTAGGTGTACACTTAAGGTGAATTTATTGTGTTATTTTATAAGAAAATGAAATGTAATCAAACAAGGTCTATATTGAGAAAATCTATTCTGAAAATAAATGTTAGAGATAAAAGATACTACTGTAGTACCTTATTATTACTACTAGTAGCAATGATAATGAAAGGTATGTCTAAATTTTGAAAATAGTTCTTGCTGGTCCGGGAGTTTAGCCTAGTGATAGAGTGCTTGCCTAGCATGCACAAAGACCTGGGTATGATTCCTCAGTACCACATACGTAGCAAAAAGCCAGAAATGGTGCTGTGGCTCAAGTGGTAGAGCTCTAGCCTTGAGAAAGCCCAAGGACAGTGCCTAGGCCCTGAGTAAAAGGCCCAGGATTGGCAAATAAATAGATAGATAGATAGATAGATAGATAGATAGATAGATAGATAGATAGATAGATAGATAATCTGGGGCCAGGAGTTTGGCCTAGTGGTAGAGTACTTGCCTAGCTTGCATGAAGACCCAGGTTTGATTTCTTGATACCACAGACTTAGAAAAAGCCAGAAGTGGTGCTGAGGCTCAAGTGGTAGAGCTCTAGTCTTGAAAAAAATCCAAGGACAGTGCTCAGGCCCTGAGATTAAGCCCAGGACTGGCAAAAATATAATAATTCTTGCTTGAATTTCTATATGACACCAAAAATATGAGATAGCAGAAATTATTCAGGTTTTGACACTAAAAGACATGTAATATTAGAAAGAAGCAATCAAAACTGCAAACTGTTAGGCTGTAAGGTAAATAATATGTTCACATTGCAAAGAGATTGTCAAAGTGGAGATGTCGGACACAAAAATTGATTTTCAAGAAACATATCTCTATAGAAAGAGTATAAAGTGATTCAAAGAGCAATAGTTCTCACTGTGAAAGTCAAAATCCATAATTGCAGTGTGACTAAACATGGATTTATTGGTAATTATCACAGTTTACAAAGCAGAATTAAAACTAAACCCACTCAAGAGTGTTTACAACTTGATCACGACATATCGCTTGAATGAAAGTCTTTAAAATTAACAGAAAATAAATTTTCTTATAGCATTGTTTCTTATTTATCTCTTCATGTTGCCTCTGTGTCCATGGCTAGCTAAATATTTCACTTCTCTGTGTTTTTAGTGTAACACCCTTAAGTTAAAATACAATCAAATAAAACATGGCTTCAAAGGTTTACAACTCAAATCTGAACTCTTCTTTTTCTCTTTGGAAGTATCATTTAAAACTCTTTATGTAGTATATAATCAAAATCTCCTGCAACACAGCCTACAGCCTTAAAAGGAATTGAAAAACTGAGTTCTGTGACTGTTCATAGAATTTGATCTGAATGTTCCCAGTGTAATTTATGAGATTTTTTTTTCTTTTAGAATGGTAGATATTTTACAACACTCTTTCTATCAGAACTAGCTGAAGCCATGCTAGGATTTACAACACTGTATCCCAAAGGCTAGAATGAAAGAGACTATTCCTGTACAATATCAGAGGAAAAAACCAAATCAGCCAACTATATGTCATATTATCTTGATTCATTTAAGTCCCATGGCCAGGAGTTTTCAAAATTTGAAGAATCTTATCTTTAATAAACAAGAAGAAACTCTGGGATTTAATTTTGTTATGTGTGGAAGATCTGGAACACTAGAGAAAGAAGGTATGACCAAAACATTTTCTTTGTCAGACCAAAGTGTTAAAAAAGTGAAGAATTCCAAGGGCAGAGGGGATCATGAAAGTATGAACGAAGATCACTTTGAGTAGAAATACTTTATCTGAACAATTGAAAGTGAGTAGTGGTTTTTAAAACTTAGGAGTTGTGGTCTCTTAGGTGTCTCTGCTTTTTCTGGTTGAGTATATTTATTGATATAGATTACTTGGTCATGTTGAAAGAAAAGAGCCCTGAAGGAGAAAGGGCAGCATTTTTTATTTAGAAAATGGAAAAGTTCTCAAGAACACTGAAACTTCGAATACTAAGAACTGTGAGTTCAACTAAGAAGGCATGGTACTAACCAAACTGTTGTTGGCTCAGGATAAAACTCTAGAACAAAAATGAAATTCCTGAGCAAAAATATTTATCTTAGACTGAGAATTTGGCTTAGTGGTAGAGTGCTTTCCTAGCATGCATGAAGCTTTGGGTTTGATTCCTTGGTACCACAAACAGGAAAAATAGTTTCTATTTCCTTGAAAAAGTCATCTTAAGAAAGATGCATTTATTGTTAAGTAGATCTGGCAAAAGAACAACAGTGGAAGGAAGCAGGAGCAAAGTAGAGAGGACATGAAGAACAAGGGTTGCTTAGAATTGAAATGCTTAAAATTCTACCTAAGGCAATTATGAAGCTTGAGGCAAAGTGCTTAACCTATCTGACAGATAAGATGGCATTAATATTCCTAGCTTATTTCATTGCTATAGTAAAAACATCTAAAACATATAGAATTGTGTTTTAGTCTCAGAGAACTGTTAATAAATCTTAGAAAATAGTGTTGAGGCAAATTTGAAAAGTTTATCTTGAGTCTAGTGCAAAGTGTTCTCCAATGGTGTCTTCAGGGAATAAAGCACACTCAGATCAATCATCTAGCTCAAAATACTCCATAAACCAGTCCAAAAGATGTATACTGGAAATAAAGATTTCTTTTTTCTTTCAGTCTATATTCCATTTTAATAGCTAAATTAATGTTGCAGTTTAGGGCATGTGAATAGCATGGGAAAAATGTTTTCTGCCTCTCATCTTAGCTGGCCACATAAATACTAACATTGAATGTCAGCTTAGAGTCAACAGAACCTAGAATAGTGACATGTTAAACAGTAAGCTTATAACGAATCAAAACTGGCACCAATTAGACTGATTTTCTTATAGCAGTCAGAATCAAAGTTGACTGTATCAGAATCACCAGTGGAACAAACTATTTTTTAAATGCCATAAGATGGTGCTTACCTGATAGTAAATCTACATTAAAACATTACATTTTTAAATTGTATTTTCATTTGATGGTTCTGATGTGTAGTCTAAAATGATTACAGGGAGATAGGATCCCACCTTGATATTCACCAAAGGGATGCTCAGCAAGAACCAGGCATTTATACATTGTGATATATTTATACACTAGAGTCATCTAATCTTGACAGAGATCCTATGAGGAATGGAAAGCTTCTTTCATTACCCCATCTCACAGATGAAAAATTGACATTTTTATGAAATGTTCACAGTGCCGTTTGGGAAGGCAGGGAGTGGGAGATTGAAATCCTGGTTGGAAGCCAGATCCCTGAAACCACTTTCTTCCTGTCAATATTTGTAGGGAAAGCAAACTTTTGACAATCACTTTTAAGAAACCAGTGAAGGTAACTTAAATGAGAAAACTATTATCTTTGAGGGACAGGGAAACTCTGGGCAGCCTTGATGAGGGAACTATTGGAGAAGAATAAGAGTTGAGGTACCATCAGTCCTTGTAAGAATCAGGGCTGTAATTGAGCAAAGAATGGAAATGTGGAAGAAAACAGGACTTTTAAGTTGTAGCAAATGAAAACTTATATTATGTAAATAATGCTTAGTCATAGACATATTTCTTTATGAGCTACAAATTGCTTAGAGTAGGATCAGTCAGTGCCAAAGAGAGCTCATTTAGTACTCTTATCCAAGGTAAAATTAACTAACTTGGGAGATGTAAATGGAGGATAGGATTTAGATGCCTTTCTAGATGAAGGCCATGAGATATACTAAATAACATCTTACTCATAATTTGACATGTTGAATTGAAGCATTTTTCAACAATGAGTTAAAAATAATAAAATAAATAAATGTTAAAAGAATGATAAACAAACAGTAGAAACATCAGTACCATATCATAGGAGAGAAGATAGGGAATATCATATGGATAAACATATATCTGTGTCGGAAGATTTCTGTGTAGAATTTAAATTTTTTCCAGGATATTTTCAAATAGTTGGGTTTTTTTACTTAGAAATGAGAAGAGTATTCTAATGTTAATCTGAACTAATGTATGTATAAATATGCTTACCTAATTTGCTAAGAAAAATCCACAGGCATGTATACATACATAACTGTTTTTTAAAAGATATTTGCAAGTCCATTCTTGTTCCAACCTTAATTCACATATACATATGATAAAAATGTTTTAATGCAGATAATATTACTGTTTAACTATTTGAACTCATGCTTACCTGCATCTTCTTTATTCAGGAAGCGTAACTTGTGGCCAATTTACCGAATTCTTAACAAACTCTAATGTTTGACGTTGTAATTCTTAACAAACTCTAATGTTTGACGTTGTGAATATGAGTTATTTGCACATAATTAATGTGAACTTCTCAGTTCTATTTCTATAATACTGAAATTAGCAATAGATAATAAAGAAATTTAAACAATAGCAAAGTAATCTGAGAACTTTCAAATTGTTCTTCAGAAAGCTTGACTATAAGAAATGATAAAATTATTTCTGAATATTGTGTATTTGAAAACAATTGGAGATTATGTAGTGGAAACTTCTAAGAAAATGGACCTATTTGCTACTGTGAAGAATAATGAAATATTAAGTCATTCAATTTCTGCGCAAGCAAAAGAACAAAGCAAGTGATTTTTATAATGCTGTAAAAATAGACAGATGTGCATTATATAAATTTTAGCAAGAAAATCAAGCTATGCAAGTAGTTATTTGAAATCTGTGAATATGAACCTAAATAAATATGTTACTTTGTGGCCCATCTAAATACTGTGTCTTTTTTTCCTAAAAACATCAAAGGAACATTGGTTCATTTAAAAATTATTTAGATTTTATCAAAAGTGATGTAATGGATAAGATAAACTCAATATGCTCAACATAGAAAAATACATTTACATTCATGTTCACAAACTTTCCAAATTCTTCTTGTGGTAAGTTTCAATTTTTCCTCTTACTCTCCAATGAATATGATCCATTAATGGCACCTTTCTTGAGTGTAAGTGCACCCACTAAAGAACAACTTTTCTTCTAAAAAAACACTTTGTCTAGTTTTTGCACTCTAGATAAATCTAAACTTTTACTGTTTTCTGTATTCAGGATTTTAAAAAGTCAATAACTAATGTAGGTATGTGAGAGAGATCGTATTTGTTATTGTTTACATTTGCTAAGAAAGGAAACATCCTCTTTAGTAAAAATTTTGGTGCATGCTTCTCAATCACTTCATATCTTTAGTGCTTGTCAATCAAAAATTCAAAAATCCTTTGATTCCAGAGAACTATCTCAGATATTTAGTGCACTAGGCCTGAAGTGCAGCATATGACAGGAGTCAGTGAAGCCCATTCAATAGAAATGAGTGGTGCTTTGAGTGTAAAAATAGTTTATCCAAGATTCTAGGTGTAGTGTAAAACAATATTAAAAATCTCATTACATGTTTTTTTCATAAATTAATATGCTTCTATGACATACAAACCCCTTAGCCTAATTTTTATTAAGTTCTAAATACTAAGTCCCAGTGATTGTAAATAGAAATTCCCTCCTTGAACACTTGTTTGTTAAACTTGTCATTTAAAATAAGATGTAAAAATCAACATTAATAAATTATTTAATTAAAAAATCATTATAAAATATCTGTAAAAATCTCATTACACACTTTAAATTTTGAAATGATAATATTTTAATATGGTAAAGAAAATAAAACCATTCTTGTATATTATAAGAAGTGGTTACAAACTATTTTTTTAACTACATTTTAAATGACTGGTAAGAAAAACAAGCATACATTAGCTTGAATTTAGGATTTACGCTAACCTACTGCTGCATATGTTTTTACTGATCCAATATTATGACTTTTTAAATGGCAATGTAAGCCAATAGCACCTAGGATGTTTGATAAACTTAATAAGAAAAACAAATGGTACTTAATTTGTTTTATGAATAGCAAGTACTCAAAGATACAAATAAGGTTGCCTCCTTCAGTGCTTTTTCAATTTGGTAGAATTATTATTAAAAGCAAGTTATTGCCAGCTGCCAGTAATGGCTCACACTTGTAATCCTACCTACTTAGTGGGCTGAAATCTAAAGATAAATGTTTGAAGCCTATTAAAGCAGGAGAGTCTATGAGACTGCTACCTCCAATAAAGGACCCCAAAAATCTGGACATAGAGCTGTGGCAAGTGGTAGAATACTAGGCTTGAGCAAAAGGAAGGTAAGAAACAGACTCAGGCCTTGAGTTTAAGCCATAGGACAGCATAAGAAAAAAATCATATATAATATACAATGTAGTCAATTAAAAAATATAATAATTCAGGGGCCAGGAGTTTGGCCTAGTGTTAGAGTGCTTGCCTAGTATGCATGAAGACCCAGGTTTGATTCCTTGGTACCATATACATAGGATAAAGCAGAAAATGGTGCTGAGGCTCAAGCGGTAGAGCTCTGGCCTTGAGAAAGTCTAAGGACAGTGCTCAGACCCTGAACTCAAGCCCAGGACTGGCAAAAAAAATAAAAATACAACACTTCATATCTGTGCCATATGATTATTTTAAACACAGTACATAATCACATAATATTGAGATTCTAAAAAGAGCCAAAAACCAACTTTAACCTTTTAACTGTTTGCAGAGATCTGTTTTCTTCAGTGGGTTATACAGAATGGCTTTGCTGTGATTCCAGCAACAATTGGTTGGGTCAACAGCTGTAATCACAGTAGACATCAAGTTTTTGAGCCTTGACTTGCCAGGCAAAGGGGATTGCTCTACATGAAGGAGGTAATTTCATGCTTGAATAACTCTGCACTATTAAATCAGAAAATTGAGTTACAGTCCTTTCACATCACGGACACTGCTGCAAGCAAGCATCCCTCTAAGGGGCAATTGAGGGAATTTCATCGAGAACAAGATGCTGGAAAGAAATGCATACGCGTAGGATATCAATAAAGTGTCTTTTATAATCTAAAATTTTAGCTGTAAAATGTTTCAATTTCATGCTTTTTATGGTTGTGATAGCCACTTAGATTTTACAAATTAAAGCTAAAATGATAGTCACATTTAAATATTTTTCTTGTATGTAGGAAGGTGAGCATATTTTGAAAATTTATTTTTTCCTATGAGATGAAGTGATTTTTTGAAACTAATTTTGGCCAAATGACTTTACATTCCATTCAGTCATTCTCCCTAAACTCTATCTTTGGAAAATTAGATGGGGGAAAGAAATCTGGTGATGATATGATATTGAAATGTGAATTGATAGCATCTCCAGTTTACCATTTTAAATCAATATGTTTGTCCCTGAACTTTTAGTTTAATCCCTCTTAAGGAATTAAGATTCTCTAACAAAATATCATATACCAAAGTTAGGAAACTTCAAATTAAGGTAGACATTCTCAATCCTAAACTATTTTCTATTACATCTAGCTATGTTAGTCAACTTGGATACTCTAACAAGATATCATAGACCGGTTAACTTAAAGAATGAAGTTCATATTTTCATTGTTCTGGAAAGTAGAAATCCAAGAGCAGTGCATGAATTTTGAGACTGAGATGCAAACTCTTTTCTAGTTTGTAGATGACCATTTTGTTGTTGTGTGTTTCTATGGCCTTAACTCAGACTGCAGGAGAGAGTGAAAAAGGTCTTCAGAGGATCTATTTGTGCATTTGGCCCATCAATCCTGTTCCCTTGCCTTACAACCTTGAGGATATCCAAATACCCTATTTCCAAATATATTAGGGTAGGGTTTAAGGATTCAATGTATAAATTTTGGGGAGACAAAAATATTCAGTTATTAAAATGACCAGACTGCTCAATACTATTTGTCATATTTATTATTTGAAACATTTTATTGCTGTGATGATTTCATATGTAGTAGTTTGAGGATAGAAAATAAAACTAAATAAATAAACATCCCAGTTTCAAATTCTTTTCCTTAGGTAAACTCAATTTCAAGCCTACTAGACAGGTATATTAATTATGGCTTTCATTTTGAAATGGAAATACTTTGCTTAAATATGTGATTCTACATCATAGCCCAGTCTGTAACTAGTTATTTCTCAGTTGGGACTTGGTTCTCACCTGGCATGCATGCTTTACATGATCCATCTACTCTAGACTTGCAGATGTTTCTGGAATTGCAGGGACATGTTATCATGTCAGCCTTTCCTTGGTGGAGATACAGTCTTGGGCAGTGATCCTTCCTGTCCGAGCTTCTCAAGTGGGTAAAATTACCAGTGTGAGTAAATGATATCTGACTCTAAAAAATATATTTTTAATCTAAGGCAATGTGAAAAGATATGAAATACTACATTTTAAGTTTAAAACAATGCATCTTATCTTAGGTTTGCACTACAATATACTTTATCTTCTATAAAATGTTATGTTCAGAGTATTATTAAACAAAATAAAATTCACATTCTCTGTTTCTTACAAACAAGTACAAATAAGATACATACCAATCCCATTTAGGAAGTTTGTGGTCTATCAAATATTGTTATCTTATCAAATATATACTGTTAGAAGATTCATGTTTTACTTTTCCAGCTTTACCTCTAATAAGCCTAATTCACAAGCAAAGTTTCAGCTGGGTTGACAATCAAACACAATCACAATATCTTTGTGTATTTTTTCTATAGCTGGTAGATGGCTCAGTAATAGATTTTATGCCTATTCAATATGTACAGATTTTATAATTTTGTAATAACTTTTATTGTAGACCTAATTAAAAACACCTCATAACAATGAATCTCTGAAGTGTAACCTTTTATTTTATTTGTCACATTTGTTCTGTGATAATACTTCTTTTTATTTGGAAATAGTTGGCATCCCATATGCCATCTATCTATATTGTGTAGAGAATGCCATGACTCTGAACTCTAGGTCATTATTCTGTTATGAGACTAAAGGTGGGAAGAGTATTTTCTGTGATATTTGGACATCAGTCTAGATAAAAACATTTGGTGGCCATATTTTCCATCATTTGGGGAAATATCTACAATGCAAGAGGTTAAAGCAGATGGAGAGACAAAAACATGAATATATGAAAAAGATGGATCCCAGCTGCCTCAGTATTCTTGCTTTGGTTTATGTATGTCAAATAATCAAAAAAACTCCTTATTCATAACATGAACAAAAATCAAACAATCATGGGCCGGGAGTTTGGCCTAGTGGTTAAAGTGCTTGCCTAGCATGCATGAAGACCCGGGTTCAATTCCTCGGTACCACATACATAGAAAAAAGCCGGAAGTGATGCTGAGGCTCAAGTGGTAGAGCTCTAGCCTTGAGAAAGTCCAAGGACAGTGCTCAGGCCCTGAGCCCAAGCCCAGGACTGGCAAAAAAAAATCAAACAATCTACATTATCTATTACTTTTTGAGAACCAACATGAATAGTGTTTCTGGTATTTATAGTCAAGAGAACACTAAAAGTGATGCCACAGAAATAAACTATCTAAATGATAGTTTAACCTTAAGGATAAAATTGCTATTTTTAAACCTCTGAAAATGTGCTTTGATTACACTTCTACGCCCCCATTCCCTGCTTTTAATTTTAAAGGTGTAGTTTCAGCAGGTAGGTTGTTCAGGTTTCCATATGAGTTCATAAACATCTTTATCCTCCTCTTGTGCCAAGAACCTGTAATGACTAACATTCCTAAGTTATGCTTAAATTATAGATTATTCAAATTTACATATTGAAAATCCAATATTAGCTGGATAAAACCACATGTGCATATCCAAATCATCATCAAGTGTACAGTCAAGTAGCATGGGCATGGTTGCTACCTTTGTAACTCCAAACCATGTTTAGATAACATGGCATCAAGTAAGATAACATGGTATCTAAATTATTGGTTCCTTTGTTTCAAGAGGCTTCTGGTGAATGATTATTCTAAAAAGGCACCAGGACTATATTTAAAATAATAAAATTGTGTTTTATATAATTTAAATAATTTGAGTCAGAGGATTTTACATGATCTATCAAACTCTAGAGTTTTATTAGATGAAAAGGAGTTTTATTCTATTTTGGGAAAGCAGGATGTGTTATTAATCAAAAATGCATTGCTTACATAGCAGAGATAGCTTTCTGTAGAACACCAATACAGCCAATTCAGACCATAAAATGTAAGAAAAGAGAAAGTATGTATTTATTTTTAGGATGAATCCATTTCTTTTGTCCTGTTCATATATCATTGTGTTTTCAACCTAGGGCTTATGATGCCTAATGAGAAAGAAAAAATCCCAGCAGGTTGGAAATGTTTTGCCTTCTCTTTTGTCATACAGAAATGTTGACAAGGTACTGGAGTACTTCCTTGAAATCTAGCTTTCTGTATGGTTTACATTTGAAGACAAAGAAAAAAAAATGACAAATGATGAAACAACTTCTTTCAGTCTAAATCCTTTTGAATACTTATGGTTGACAATATTGTTTAATTTGTTTTGTAAGAAAAATCAAAATCAATTTGAAGAGAGACTTCTCTGAAGAGAAAATAAAAATGGCCTATACACACATGAAAAAATGCTCACATCTGTGGTCATAAAAGAAATGCAAATCAAAACAACTCTAAGATTCCACATCACCCCAGTTAGAATGGCCATGATCAATAAATCTAATAACAGATGCTAGAGGGGATGTGGCCAGGAGGGATCACTCTACACTGTTTGTGGGAGTGTAAACTCATTCAACAACTCTGGAAAGCAGTATGGCCGTTCCTCAAAAGACTAAACATAGAGCTCCCCTATGATCCAGCAATCCCACTTCCAGACATCTACCTAAATATCCAGAAACAAGGTCATGCTAAACCCATCAGCACAACCATGCTCATTGCAGCATTATTTACCATAGCAAAGATATGGAACCAACCCAGATGCCTCTCAGTAAATGAATGGATCAAGAAGATGTGGTGCTTACACACAATGGAATTCTATGTTGCTGTCAGAAAGAATGACATCTCCCCATTTGTAAGGAAATGGAAAGACTTAGAAAAAAATCTTATTAAGTGAAGTAAGCCAGACTCAGAGGAACAGAGGCTCAACGGTTTCCCTCATTTGTCATAATCAGTAGAAACCTTGGGCTCTCCTAGCAGAGATTTACAATAGAACAAAAACGTAGATACATAAGGCCATATAGGATGATGCTAAATGAAAGGACCTCCAGGATATAGAAACAAAAGTCATGTATTGAGTGATTGTTGTCCTTAATGTACTGTTATCTCTCATCTCTTTTGCTGTCACTTGGTTATCGAATATTGTTACAGTATCTCTCCTGGTTATCTGATATATTGTATATATGCGTATTTGGTTATTTGAAGTTGGATAGGGAAGGGAGGAAAACAAGATGAGAGGCTGGGGTGGGGGGAGGGAAATGGGGACTAAGACATGAGAAAGGGTATCAATGTATGTGAAGTAATGCACCTTCTCTCTTGTGAATATAATGTAATCTTTCTATTAACTAAAATAAAAATTTATGAAAAAAAGAACTACCTTAACTACAAGTAGGTATTAGGTGTAAATATATAACTGTATTAACAGTTCACAGATAGTGTTCTAGATTTGTCATTGTCTGTGACCTTTCATACACTGGCAATTATAGATCATTAACCAAGTCAAGTAAATAATCACATGAACAAGATGAGAAATTCAGCAGTACAATAAACAGAAAAATTTCAGATGCCACTTTCCACAATGAGGAAATCATGCAAACAGAAACTTAATAAACAGAGGCTTTGGATTAAAGAGACAGATATGTCTCTTTAATATGACATCCCATGCAAAAGGAATTGAATATTTCCTTCAAGATCCCTTGTAACATTGCCCACAACTGTTCATGAAGCTACAAAAAATGTCTTAGAAGATTGAAGTAAAATCTTTTCTACCAATAATAAGATGAAATTAGACATAACAAGAGGAAAATTGAAAAATTCACAACCTGTGAAAATTAACAACCCAATCCTGAATAACAAATTGGTAAATATAAAATAAAAAGGGAAATCCAAAAGTATACTAAGATGAGATATAATGAATCATAACAAAGCAAAACTTTCCAGATAGAGACAATTGAGTTCAAAAAGTTACTTATAGGGTCTACATTACATTAATAGAAAGAATCAAGAGCTCAAAAGAAAAACTAACTTTACACTACAAAGGAATTAGAGAAAAGGAAAAAAAATCCAAATTTAGAATAATAAAAAATAGAGAAAGAAGCATATATATAAGGCTACTAACTTGAAAAAGAAATATTCAATTTTAATTGTTAAAATTTTATTAAAATTTATTTATAGAAATGATTTTATTAAAGAATTTATTAACATTGATTTTTATATCATATTTCAAATGTCATGTTTAACAAACAAGTATTCAAGAAGAGACTATATGCAATCACTGGCACATAGATTTTAGAACCCAATTAAATTTAAGCTGAGGGTTTGTATTTCATACATACATATTAATACATAGAAATGATTTTTAATTCAAGTGTATATATAGTTATTTTTCCTGGAAAATATTACATTTTCCTCAGAAAAATATTTTATTTTTTCAGCAAATACATGCAGCTCTCAAAATGAGTTAACTCTTTAAAAAAACTAGTTTTGCATTTTTTGCATTTTTGTATCTGTGTTCAAAAATACTAGATTTTATAAACAAAATATATACTAATTTTTACATTAAGTATTTTATTGAGCTTCCAGAAAAAAAGATAAACCTGAGAATTTAAGGGGGTAAAAACTACCAAAACCTATTTAGCATATTATTTTTGTTAAGCTTATGATAACTTATTAAAGAAAAATATTATATACCATTAGCTTTAATTTTTATTGTTTAGAAAGCCTATTTCCATGTTGCAATGAGTGTGTTTTGAAATAGCATATGAATCACTGAACAGAAGCTGTAAGGAAAAAAAAACACCCAAAATGATTATAGAATGCTACAGATGTCACAAATTATTTTTCAGGCACTAATGCCTTCAATGCCATCTGTATAATATGTGTTTGGGTTCGTTTAAAAAACTTGATGATACCTTCATAAACTGGCATTCATACTGAGTATGTGAACAGCATTACAAACAAAGCAATATATTTTGGTAAATTTTGCTGTGCAATTTTTTTTTAAATCAACCACATATTAAAATATATCCTCAAAGGACACTGGAACTCATAGGCACAGGCAACAGATTCCTGAACAGAATCCCAGGGTCACAACAGATTGGAGAGAGACTCGATAAATGGGACTACCTAAAAATAAAAAGTTTCTGTACAGATAAAAACATAGTTGCAAAACTAGAGAGACAGCCAACCAACTGGGAAAAGATATTCACCAACAATACATCTGACAAATGCTTAATATCCAGTATCTACAGGGAACTCAAGAAACCAATCCCCCAAAAACCCAATATACCATTCACTAAATGGGCAAGGGAACTAAAGAGAGACCTATCAGAAGAAGAGATTAAAATGGCAGAAAAACATATGAGAAAATGTTCATCATCTATGGTCATAAAGGAAATGCAAAGAAAAACAACCCTACGATACCACCTTACCCCAACAAGAATGGCCAAGATTTTGAACTCAGACAATGACAGTTGCTGGCAGGGTTGTGGAGAAAAAGGAACCCTACTGCACTGCTGGTTGGATTGTAAACTAGTTCAGCCACTCTGGAAAGCAGTGTGGAGGTTCCTTAAAGAACTGAAAATAGACCTTCCCTATGATCCCGCCATACTACTTCTGGGCATCTATCCTGAACAGCATGACCCAGGATATTATAAAGACACCTGCTCAGCTATGTTCATCTCTGCACTATTCACAATAGCCAGGCGATGGAAACAACCCAGATGCCCTACTGCAGATGAATGGATACAGAAAATGTGGTATATATACACAATGGAATTCTACATAGCCAACAGACAAGATAAAATAATGGCATTTGCAGGGAAGTGGATGAATCTAGAGCGAATCATGCTGAGTGAGACAAGTCAAGACCTAAGGAACAAAAGGCGCATGGTATCCTTAATATGTGGCTATTAAATCCAAAGTGTACAAGAGCGAGGATTCAATAATTGCATACCCAAAGCAATGGACATGGTAATGGAAATACAAACATAACTATATAGACAAAAAAAACCTATGACTCTATAATCGTAATGTTTTATTTCATAAACTGCCATGTTTCTATGACATACAAACCATTAGCCTAATTTTGATTAAGTTCTAAAGACTAAGTCCCAGAGAATGTAATTAGAGATTCCCTCCTTGAACAATTGTTTGTTAAACTTGTCATTTAAAATATGATGTAAACATAAGCCATATAATTAATGATTGTTGTTCTTAAGGTACTATGTTATCACTTCTACTGTCCCTTGGTTATCTCATATTGTTACACTATCTCACTTTGTTACCTGATATATTGGATATATTTGTATTTGGTTATCTGAAATTGGATAGGGAATGGGGGAAAACAAGATGAGGGGTTGGGGAGGGGGAAAGGGAAATGAAAGCACCTTTTTCAAGAATGTTATCCTAGATGAAGATTCCAATACACTGTCTTAAAATGAATGTACATATTTCTTTAAAACCTGCTTTGCCTGGATAGGAAATGGTCACAAAGCTTTCGTTTAGTTGTGGCATGAAAGAAAGTGTCACATTCTCCAGCACAGATAAATGTAAGGACACAAAGCTAACTGAAGAACTTAGTCGTAGAAGGACAAATGCCATGTGATTTTAAGTACACGTGGCCTAAAACTGACAAATTCATAGGAAAAGAGTAGTATAGAAGTGAGTGGTTCGAGGCAAAGGCGAGGTAAACATTATAAAATATGATCAGCTATGTACAAAATTATTGTGGCACTTTGTATAACAACATAATAGTGGTAGGAATAAAAGAGCTTCCAGCACAGGGAGTCAATAAATGACCAAGAATATAAGAAAGAACAGAGTCTTTAAAATAACTCGATCTTGGGGCGGGCGGCGAGGGCAGGAGTTTGGCTTAATGGTAGAGTGCTAGCCTAGCATTCACTAAGACCTGGGTTCAATTCCCCAGTACCCCATCACATAGAAAAACCCGGAAATGGTACTGTGGCTCAAGTGGTAGAGCTCTAGCCTTGAGAAAGCCTAAGGACCGGCACAAAACACAAACAGAATTTGTTCTTAGGAAATATATGATTAGTGGATTTCATTTTACAGGTTCTCTTATAGTTTAAAAGTAGCATTACAAGGAGACAGAGGCTAGTGGCCCACGCCTGTAATCTTAGCTTCTTAGGAGGCTGAGATCTGAGTATTGTCGGTAGTCAGAAAAGTCCCTATCAAACCCTTAGGTCCAATTAACCACTCAAAAACCAGAAGTGGCACTATGAATCAAGTGGTAGAAGTGCAGAAAGAAAGAAAGAAAGAAAGAAAGAAAGAAAGAAAGAAAGAAAGAAAGAAAGAAAGAAAGAAAGAAAGAAAGAAAGAAGGAAAAAAGAAAGAGAGGGAGGGAGGGAGGGAGGAAAGAAGGAGAGAGAGAAAGAAAGAAAGAAAAAAGCATTATTGCATTTACAAGTTCAAACAATCTGTATAATCTTTTTGGAAAGGCACTTATTCATTCATTTATTAGCAAAGTAATAAAAGCTGAGATTGTTATCTTCCCAAAGAACTTTCCAGAAAACATTAAATGTAGATAGGAGAAATGTTGTATGAGGGAGCAGGAAAGGAATGCCTTACGTTTACTAATGCTTCAGAATATTTTATCTTTAATGATGATATATTTTATTTTAAGAGACTTTTGTATTTTATTAATTTCTTTCTAGATTCTGATCCTTGTCCTAAAATTTACTTCCTAATATATTGTCAAAAAGTTTATTGTTAATATGATTGGCAGACTCATAAAATACAAAATATGTATTTGTTAACGGTCATTAAAATAAACATTTGTTAAAGATCATTAAAATGCATAAAATATCCCATTATTTCTATTGGTTCATTTACCTGTCTTTGGTAGGGTAAGAAGGTAGGCACGGAAATGCAGGAACAAAGGGTGGAAAAAATACATCAGTAATACTCACTAGACACTGTGTTGAAAATGAAGTATATAATTTGTGGGGGAGGATATGTGAGAAAAATTGTAGGCAGTAAACAGACGGGAATTGAATTACCTAACTTAAGGATGGAGATAGAAAGGGGAAATGGGAAAGTGACAAATAAAAGTGATGATAATAATATACATTGTACACATAATCTGATGAAGCTGTAACTTCATTATGACTATAATAAAAATTTTGTGTACATTTTAATTACATAAAATATATAATAAAATGTTAACCATATATTATGTCATTCATAAAAATACATGAATGAAGGAGGCGATTAAGAGGTCAAATTCCAATCCAGCCTTGAAAGACATATTAGTCTGATCTACTTTCTCTAACCAGCCCCCACTGCCTGATGAGTCTACCACATCCCAATAGTACCAACAATTGAAGACTAAGCCTTCAATGCATGGGTCTTTGGGGGATATTCCAATTCAAACTATAACACAGGAAAATCAGTGAGGGAATATTCTTCTCTAGCATGGATTCATGGAGGCTTACCATGTAGATTTCATGAGGAAAAGATTTCTTACAAAGAAACAGAATAATGATGGGTTACAACAATAAAAGCAAATTCTGTGTCTTTATCAATATAAATTCCAATCTATTTCTATGTAATAATACCAGAGATACCTTTGAAACAGAGGCTGAAGAACTTAGAAGGGCTTTTTGGATGTGTTTTTAGTTTATGAACTGTTGAATTATGCACAAGTCTGGAGGAGTTTGAAAGGATGCCAAACTATTAGAACAAGAAAGCCAATAAAAATTGTTAAAGGGGTAACAGAATCTTATTTACATTTAGAAGATAATGCTGGTAGACTTATGAGAGAAATTAGATCTATCTGGATGAGGAAGACCGTTTAATACAAAGCTAGTGACAAGGAGGTAAACTGAAAAGCTTTTCTAAACCATCAGAGAACAAATGGGTGGACAATGGGATTGGAAGATGGAGAAAAGAATTTCAATATAAGCACTTTATAGAATTAAGGGCCTGTTGACTAACTGTAATGTAGGATGAATTAGAAGGGAAGATAAACATGATTTTGTGTATTTTTACTCCAACCAAAAATACTCCGTAATATTGTTTCTTCATTCTATGTTTGAATTGCCATTTGAAATATCCTTGCCAAATGTCTCAAATGCAAAAGTAACCAAAGCTATGTTGCTGTTATATAGTAATGCTTAATACTGCTTTGGATGTTGGTGGGAAAGGAGAGATCTCCCTCTTCCATGGAGTTTCTCCCTCTCCCATGTAGTATGCCTCCAGTAAGTTGCTTTCAGACCTTAGCAGCTAGCAAATAAAGGTGAAAAACAGGAATAGCCTTTTCAAAGCAAATGGTTCAGCACCTGACCTGTGTGAAGGCATAAAGACAGGATGTGTAGTGTTAACACAACATGGGATAGAATTAACACTCTCACCAAGAGTTCTCAAGAGTAATAGATTGCAATTGTTGATTAAATAAGTTCATTTTTGATTACCTGAGTCACTAAAGGTTAAATGTCATGAAATCAAATTCTTAAAATAGTAAGTCGAGCATTTCAGAAAATTGCTATGTTCTTGACCTTTCTAAAGGGAATGGCTAAAGCTAAACTGGAGAGAGCTATTATAATGAACATCTATTATGGTGCCACTAGAACATTTTTTAGTACAGATATACTTAAAATTTGAGAGAATTCAATGTACCATCTTCTCTCATACATCTACTTCCAAAGAAGGTTGTATTTTAATGTCCTTCAGTAATATAAGCTTGTTAGAACCATTAAGAAAATACTGATTCAAAGTGAGAGAAGTGGGGACAAAAAACATGAAGAGTATCAATGTGTGAGAAGTAATGCACCTAACCTGATAAATGTAACTGTAACCACTCTATACATTATCCTGACCATAAAAAACAGAAAACTTCTTCAAATGTCAAAAAAGAAAATACCTATTCACATAATATTATTAAATAAAATCCCTACTTTAGATTAGGATTTAATGAATAGTATTGTACTTTCTAAGGGTTTCTACTAATACATAACTGTGTACATCTGTTCTATAATCTTCAAGAGAATTTTATCTTCCTAAAATATTTGTATGGTCACCTACTGGATTCCCTACACAAATCTCCAATACCGATAAACCACTAACTTTTTGAATATCATTATAATTTTAGATTTTCTAGAATGTCATGTAGATGGATTCATACAATAGCCGGTCCTTTCATTTGGCTTCCCTCTAACCCCATTTGACAGTAAGTTTCTTCCTTTAGGTTTCCTTTTGGTGGTTTGAGATGTTGGTTCAGTTTTCACAGATAAATAGGTTCAGACATGGTAGGTTATATTTTCTTTCTTTTTTTCCTTCCTTCCTTTTCCCCTCCTTCCTTCCTTCCTTCTCTCCTTCCTTCCTTCCTTCCTTTCTTCTTTCCTTCTCTTTGTCTCTCTTCTTTCTTGCTTCCTTGCTTGCTTGCTTGTATTAGGCTTTGAACTGTGGATATCTTTCTAGCCATGTTGTTGATATTCTTAATGTTTGACCAATGGTGCTACAGTAAATTTTCTGAATACCTTTTATGTGAAATCTTTCAATGTTAGAATAGTGAAATAAATTCATGTTCTTACTATGAATGTTGTATCTATTAAAATACATATCTTTAGGCATATTTACTATAAATTCTGATTCAGTAGTTCCAAGTATGGATGGAAATCAATAATTCGCATATCTAACATATTACCATGTGGTTATAGCTACTGCTAATGCCTGGCTTAGGTGTGAATACAGAGATTCAGATAATCAAACATAAATTTGATATAAGTTTTTTGGATGGAATTAAGTTACTGGTAGTGTTTTCCATCATTTCTAATTTCTTGGATATATAAAATAAGCTATAGTAATCACTCTTACAATGAAAGAATTTTAGGAGACTATAAATAGTACATTAGCCATAGTAAAACAACCATGAACTGAAGGAAGATCTCTCAATCAGGTGTTCCTCTTTTATGCTATTTGAAGGAATATATACGTCATTCTTCAAAATAACTGTGTCTTAAAAAATGACTGTTTTCTCATATTCTCAACACATATTTTTCTTAAAATGAATATTTTCTAAATTAAATTATACATCCTACTAGAATATGAAAAATAAAACACTCTGGAGCAAAGTGCCTTGCAAGAAGCACAGACTTTCATAACAAGGAATTAGAAATTCTAGTCCAACACAGGGAGCAGTCAATTCTATTTGTTCTACTGTGTGTGACACATGAAGAAATGCTGACAACTCTGGTCATAAAAGAAATGCAAATCAAAACAACTCTAAAATTCCACCTCACTCCAGTTAGAATAGCCAGGATCAAGAAAAATAATAACAACAGATGCTGAAGGGGATGTGGCCAGGAGGGATCACTACTACACTGTTGGTGGGAGTGCAAACTCGTTCAGCCACTATGGAAAGCAGTATGGCAGTGCCTCAAAAGACTAAACATTGAGCTCCCCTATGACCCAGCAATTCCACTATTTGGCATTTACCCAATCGTCCAGAAACAAGGGCATACTAAATCCACTAGCACAATGATGTTCATTGCAGCACTATTTACCATAGCAAAGGTATGGAACTAACCCAGATGTCCCTCAGTTGATGAGTGGATAAACAAGATGTGGTATTTATACACAGTGGAATTCTATGCTGCTGTCAGAAAGAACGACATCACCCCATTTGTAAGGAAATGGAAAGACTTAGAAAAAATCTTATTAAGTGAAGTAAGTCACACTCAAAGGAACATAGGCCCAATAGTCTCCCTCATTTGTCATAATCAGTAGATACCTTGGGCTCTCCTAGCAGAGATTTACATTAGAACAAAATCTAGAGACATTAGGCCAAATAGTATGACAGTAAATGTAAGGACCTCCAGGAGAAGGAAACAAAAGCCATATAATGAGTGACTGTTGTCCTTCATGTACTGTGTTATCTCTCATCTCTTTTGCAGTTCCTTGGTTATCTCATATTGTTATAATATTTCACCTTGTTATCTGATATATTTTATATGTGCTTAATTGGTTATTTGAAATGGGATAGGGAAGGGGGAAAATGAAGATAAGCAGGGGGAGGGAAATGGGGACCATGTCATAAGAAAGGGTATCAATGTTCATGACATTATGCATATTCTGTCTGGTGAATATAATGTAACCCTTCTATTAATCACAATAAAAAATTATAAAAAAAGAAGCATAAACTCTCATAACAAGGAACTAGAAATTCTAGTACAAAACAGGCAGCAGTCAATTCTATTTGTTCTACTGTGTGTGCATACATATGTGTTTTAATGTAATTAGAGTGCATAGTCATACACATGCACATGCATATAAACTCAGAACAGTCTTAAGTGTGTTGTGATTGTCACTACTTCAAAGGGGAGCCGCTAACACAAAGGGTGAATCCGTGTATATATTTTAGGAATCTATGATACTTGATGGAGAAAAATATTATTTTCTAAGTTATAGCATTTGCTTTAATTAGAAATGTAAGTAACAAATACAACATGCTACAATACCCCTGGTGCATTATTATTAACATATGGCAGATATTTAGATACAGACTCAGGATATAGAATGATCACCTATGCTCATCATTATTTGGAAATTACGTTACTTATTAGATGTACTTCTTATAGAAATAATATTATAGGGCTCACTGCTCTATTAAAATATAGTTATAATTTTACTTTTAAATATTCAAATATATTTTCAACTGTCTATTAACAAAACTGTCTCTTTTTTGTATATTATTTTTTCTTTAATTTTGAGAACAGGTTCATAGATTAACTAACAATTCTCAAAACATCCATGGCATTTAAAGGTTAGGAATCCTTGAACAGTTTGGCAAAAACATCCTTCCTGTTTCAAATAATTTAAGCCTCCCACTGGATTGAATTATTCCCTCCAGAACTGTCTTCACTTCTACCACCTGATTCCCAGATTTCATATTCAGTTTCTGCATTGCAAATGCGTCTCTTCAGACAATACAAAAACCCCATACCTTACTATATAGTATAAGCAAATGTCAGCATGCTCAAAATATCACATGATGTGATCTATGTGGATATCAATAAATAGCTTTTACCATTGTTTTTTTAATCAGATTACATGAATTGAACTGATTAGCTCTGATAAAAGAGCACTATATATTTAGTGTTTCAACTATTCTTTTCTGGATAAATAATAAAGTAAGATTCCGGAAAATATGGTGTCTATTTATTGGATAAGTATAGGCTGAAAAAAAATAAAAAAGTAACAATTGTGAAAAAGAAAAATAATAGGTTGATAGCAGTTAATCATTTGTTTTCAAGACTATGAGAGCTGAATTTACATATTGTCTAATCAAAACTTTAAATGGTAGGAATTACTACTTATTACTCAAGGAAAAGATATATATTTTCACAAGTACATTAAAGTGAAACATTGTTTCAAGTTCCCATAAGAACTTATGATAAATCTTTCTTTAATATGCCAAGTCTTTGTCAGAAAGCATGGGAGAAAGCAATAAAATAACATTGACAAGAAGATTTCTCTCAATTCCCCAATCTTGGGAATCTGAATACATTTCCTCATGATAGAAGACATTCACCCCCAAAAATGTAATGATTCTCTACTGTAGTCAGAAATGAAGAGAGATGGTGAAAACAAGAACAACAGTCCTAATTTAGGACTTACTTAAATCTTCAATAGAACTTTAGATTTGTTTTAGTTGTTGCACTGTCTTTGGGTTATGGTGATTGAGCTCTGGACAACATGCATGCTATGCAAATGCTCTAATAGGAGACCTATCCCTCTAATCTCTTTTTGAAGTTTTCTTTCTAATATCAAATACCTTAAAATAATTGTAAAGAAGGAGTTGCCATTTAGCAAAGAAGTTTATGATTTCAGTGCCAAGACAGTATTTTGTGCCTGTAACACAGTGTGTGTGTGTGTGTGTGTGTGTGTGTGTGTGTGTGTGTGTGTGCACGCATGTGCACCTGCTCTGGAACTGGAATTCAAATCCTAGAAAGCTGTTTTGTCATTTTGCTTTCTTGGCAGTTAAAGGGAGAAGAGAGTCTAGTTGACATTCCTATCCAGGATGGCTTTGAAAATTGATCTTCAGGTTTCAGCCTTCTAAGCTAAGGTTACAGGCATGCACCAACAGCTGTCAGGATGTTTCGTTTTTGAGACAGAATCACACTAACTTTGCCTTAGATAGTTCCAAACTCTCAACATTTCTGCCGCTATGAACTGAATGGATTAGTTTACAAGTATGGACCTTTATTTTTTTCATATATTTTTATTGTAATTAATAGAAGTGTTGCATTATATTCACCAGATAGAAGATGCATTACTTTACAAACATTGATACCCTTTCCATGTCTTGGTCCCCATTTCCCTGTCCCCCACCCCCGCCCCCATCTTGTTTTCACCCCTTCCCTATCCGATTTCAAATAACCAAATAAGCAAAAGAAATGAGAGATAACATAATACATTAAGGACAACAATCACTCAATGCATTGCTTTTGTTTCTATATCTTGGAGGTCCTTTCATTTAGCGTCATCCCATATGGCCTTATGTATCTTGGATTTGTTCTATTGTAAATCTTTGCTAGGAGAGTCCAAGGTTTCTACTGATTATGACAAATGAGGGAAACCATTGAGCCTATGTTCCTTTGGGTCTGGCTTACTTCACTTAATATGATTCTTTCCAAGTCTTTCCATTTCCTTACAAATGAGGCAATGTCATTCTTTCTGATGGCAGCATAGAATTCCATTGTGCATAAATATCACATCTTGTTGATCCACTCATCAACTGAGGGCATCTATGTTGGTTCCATATCTTTTTTAATGATAAATAGTGCTGCAATCAAATTTGATGAGGATCTCTTTGATAAAACATTTCTTAGTATGTTCCTGAAACTGTATGCAAGCTTGGAAAATCCTAGGATTTTTCTTCTAGAATTTCTTTTTTTTTTTGGTACCACCCCTGATACTATAGACATCACTTGTATGTAGATTTTTTCAATACTTAGCATTGGGTTTTCTTTATGTGTGAACCCACAGATAGAGTCCCATGGCATAGCACCGCTTACCCAAGTTTAGACTGATTAGGTCTATACCATATTCAATACCTAAGAGGAACACCAGTATTTGACACAGTTTGTAAAGACCCTGAGGTACTGACAAGCTGAAAGCACTGGTAGATCACTCATCTAATCAGTTAAGGGGCTATTACTACACCATTTCACTCTATCATGAATTTCTACAGAGGATATATAAGAAATTCCTTTTGATCTTACAGAGAAATATGTATCAAAATGACCTCCTGGAAATGGAAATAAGAGGATTTTTTTCTTTTCATCTTGTTTATTCATCTATCTTTAGAGAGTAAAAGGGAGGGCAAAGAAGCTGAAGCACAAATAATGAAGAAATGTAGCAGTGGTATCCTGTAAGTAAAATGAAAAAATGAGCTATATAACTTGTAGTCAGGGATGAGAGGGGAAACATGGGAGAAAGCAAAGAGGTGACATTGTCCAAAAATGTGTGTAATAATTACGTAACTAATAAAACAGTAGCTCTTCTCTATATCCCTTCCTAATGAAAATAAGAATATTAGTGAAAAATCAAGAATTTCCCAAATAGTAGAAACATTAAAATTAAATTACAACAACTTATGTTTAAAGAATATGATTGCTGGGAAAGAAATTAATCTTTCATACTGGGCAAGTTATTTAAAATTTGCTTTGTCAGATATACACATTGGCATTTGACATCCACTCTCAAAATCAATTAAGACATACTGGTTTTGATTAATAAGTGAAAAAATTAAGACATACTTGTTTTGATTAATATTATGTGTGTATTTCATTTTGGGATTGAGTACAGATATTATGTCTATTGAACAAAGATGAAAAGTAATGGCAAATTATTAATAATGACAAACAGAACAGTTACCAGAATCTACCACTTTCTATTTCTTTCCAAATAGATTATAACAGTAGTGGCTCATCGCAGGCCAAAAGGATAGACCTCAGGAGGAGCAGTGTCTTGAAATAACTGATAAAACATGCTGTGCAGTCGAGAAACAGTTTAGCACTTAACATACTTCCCTTCTGTGTTAATTAGATATTGTGGTGATTCTGTTGTGAAGCCAAGGAACTCAATGTGTTCAAAGTAGATTAAAAAAGAAAAAACATGAGCATTGGAGCTAAGAAACCTAGATTTGGATCCTGGATATCTCTTCTAATACTTATCTGTATCATGTAGGGAAGTCAAATTAGCCTTCTAAAATTTTGTATTTCCCATCTGCAAAATGGGATCAAGAAGGAAATTGCTAATTCATAAACAAAGTGCATGGTTCATATATGAAATGTTCTTACTAGTTGATGTTTTTCAATAGGAATCCCCAACTAGCTTAACTATTTTAGGAGGTTGTGGGAAGGATTGGAGGTGATGCCTCCCAAAAGAAAGCATGTCACGCTAAGCTACCCTCTAAAGACTATATCTGCACCTGAATTCCTATCTCTTTCCCTCTGCTTCTGGTCCTCAAATAAGAACAGGCTCCACAAATGTCCCTGCCATGTTTTGCTAATCTGCATGAAGTTAAGCAACCATGGATTAGATATTGAAACGCTGGGCAAAAGCAAATTGCTTTTCTCAGGTATTTCATAACAATAATACAAGAGTCCTACTGCTATAAAGGTCACATGAGATATAGCATATAAAACAATTTCATAAATTGAAAACACAAATTTATAGTACAAATTTTTAGATTTATTTCAAGATACAGACAAGTGCTATTTGTAAAGTAGTTGAAGGCAGCTAGAATTGAGAGCAAGATTCTAGACTGGATCTTCTAGGTAGTTAACCCACTATCATCTTTCCTTATGAATAACAATTTTATTATATCAATAAGGAAGATAAAACATGCTCCTTTGGAAAATGTCCTTATTAGACTCTTTCCAAAACCTCCAAAAAGTTGTTCAGTATAAAAAATGAATCACTCTTTCAGACATAAAAAGGAACTTATCATTGTAAAGTTTCTATTAAGAATGTGAGGATATTATGGTCTTTACAGATAATCTTTTTGATAATTAACATCTAAACAAAAGCCAAAGCAAAACTGTTCTTTGAAGGCCAAAATTTTGAAATCAATTTCTGTAACCATCAATAAACTACCACCTCTGAGGCCCATCTCTTAAAGACTCTACCAATTACTAAATGTACTACCAGCCAGGTCACATGACTCAACATAAGAGCTTTGAGGAAATAATTAAAATGTAACCTCCATGAATCAACTTGGGGGAGATCTTCTGGATATTTGCTACAGCTTCCACAACAGCCCTTTGACTTTAATTGCATAAACATGTTATGAAGGTTGCTGCTTTCCTTAGTCTAATCAACCAACCTCTGCTAACTTCCATCTCTTCTCCGTACCACTGTATAAAGTATAACATATTTTATTGTAATTAATAGAAGGGTTACATTATATTTGTCAGATAGAAGTTACATTACTTCACAAACTTTGATATCCCTTCTCATGTTTTTGTCCCCATTCCCTCCCTCCATGCCCTCCCCTCAGCTTGTTTACCCCTTCCCTATCCTATTTCAAATAACCAAATGAGCATATATACAATATATCAGTTAACAAGGTGAACAATATGAGATAACAGTATGAGGTAACAATATGAGATAACCAAGAGACAGCAAAAGAGATGAGAGATAACATAGTAAATTAAGGATAACAATCACACATTGTATGACTCTTGTTTCCATATCCTGGAGGTCCTTTCGTTTGGCCTCATCCTATATGGGCTTATGTATCCAGCTTTTGCCCTATTGTAAACCTTTGCAAGAAAGGCCAAGGTTTGTAAAGTATAACCATTTTTATGAGGCTTTTTGGTTTAAGAAATCGTTGTGGCTATTTTAATCATACAAGATCACTAGAAAATTTTCAGAATGAGATTGTTACTTGTATATTCACTGTAATAGCATTTTAAATCCTTTCAGTGATGTCCCCTGAATTCACAATGCAATAATATACAGGGTACAAGCCTTAATGTTCATCTAATTTCAACTTGCAATAATCCTTTTTCACTAACCTTAATCATTACTAGGTTGACTTACCACATCTTGTTGATCCACTCATCAACTGAGGGGCATCTGGGTTGGTTCCATTTCTTTGCTATGGTAAATAGTGCTGCAATGAACATCGTTGTACTCATGGATTAAGTATGTCCTTGTTTCTGGAAGTTTGGTAAATGCCAAGTAGTGGAATTGCTGGGTCCTAGGGGAGTTCTGTGTTTAGTCTTGTGAGGAACTGCCATACTGCTTTCCATAGTGGTTGAATGAGTTTGCCCTCCCACCAACAGTGTAGTAGTGATCCCTCCTGGCCACATCCCCTTCAGCATCTGTTTTTATTAGATTTCTTGATCATGGCCATTCCAACTGGAGTGAGGGGGAATTTTGGAGTTGTTTTGATTTGCATTTCTTTTATGACCCGAGATGTCAAACATTTCTTCATGTTTCTATAGGGCATTTTTATTTCTTCTTCAGAAAAGACTCTCTTTAAGTCTTTGGCACATCTTTTAATGGGATGGTTGTTATTTTGGAGATTAGTTTTTTGAGTGATTCAATTTTTTTATCTGTTGATATATTTTATATATGAGGCCTTTGTTCGTTGTATGGTTAGTGAAGATCTTCTCCCATTTTGTAGGCTTTGTAGTTAATTTGCTAACTATGTCCTTTGCCATACAGAAGCTCTGTAGTGTAATGCAGCCCCACTTATCCAGACATTCTCTGATTTGTTGTGTTTCTGGGTCCTTATTAAGAAAGTTTTGATGTTTGCCAAGGAGACCTACTGTATTTCCTATTCCTTCTTGTTAAGTTTTCAGTATATCTGCTTTTACTCCGAGGTCTTTGATGTATTTGGAGTTAATCCTAGTGCAGGGTGACAAAGAAGGATCCAACTTACTTTTCTGAAGATGTTTAACCAGTTCTGCCAGCACCACTTGTTAAAGAGGCTGTCTTTCTTCTATTCTATTTTTTTAGCTCCCAAATCAAAGATTAGATGGCCATAGGTCTTTGGTTTAATATCTAGGTCCTCAGTTCTATTCCATTGGTCTTCATGCCTGTTCTTGAGCCAGTACCAAGCTGTTTTGGTCACTATAGCTCTGTAAAAGTCTAAAGTTTGGTATTGAAATTCCTCCTGCGTTATTATTTCTGATAAGAATTGCTTTTGCTATACGGGGTCTTTTATTATTCCATATGAAATTTTGGATTGCCTATTCTATTTCTTTAAAGAATGACATTGGGATATTGATAGGTATTGCATTGAATTTGTAGATATCCCTTGGCAAGAATCCCATTTTCACGATGTTAATTCTTCCAATCCAGGAGAATGGGATGTTTTTCCATTTCCTCAGTTCTGCTTTAATTTCCTTTTTCAGGGTTTTAAAGTTTTCGTTGAAAATATCCTTTAAATTCTTAGTTAAGTTAATTCCTAGGTACTTTATTTTCTTTGAGGCTATTGCAAAAGGAGTTGCTTTCCTGATTGTTGCCTCATTCCTCTCACTTTTGACATAAAGGAAGGCATTTCATTTTTGAGGGTTAATTTTATACCCTGCTAAACTGCCAAAGTTTTGAATCACTTCAAGCCACTTGGGAGTGGAGTCTATAGGATTCTTTAAATACAGAATCATGTTATCTGCAATGAGGGAAAGTTTCACTTCCTCTTTCTCTATTTGGAACTCCATATGCTTTCTTCTTACCTTATTGCTCTTGCTAGGAATTCTAATACTATGTTAAAGAGGATTGGAGAGAGTGGGCATCCTTGTCTTGTTCCTGATTTTTGAGGGAATGGCTTCAGCTTTCGCCATTAAGTATAATGTTAGCTGTGGGTTTGTCATACACAGCCTTTATTACACTAAGGAATGTTCCGAATGTTCCGTGGATTCCTAGTTTCTCCAGGGCTTTTTAGCATAAAGGGGTGTTGGATCTTGTCAAATTCCTTTTCTGCATCTATTGATACAATCATGTGGTTTTTGTCCTTGCTATTGATAGATGTGTTGAATTATATTAATTGACTTGTGTTTGTTGAACTAACTTTGCATCCCTGTGATGAATCCTGTGTGATAATATTGTATAACTCTTTTGATGAGTTGTTGTAGAAGGTTGGCCAGTATTTTGTTGAGAAGTTTTGCATCAATATTCATCAAAGAAATGGGTCTAGGGTTCTCTTTCTTTGATGCATCTCTGTCTGGTTTGGGGATAAGGTTTATACTGGCTTCGTAGAATAAGTTTGGCAAAGAGCCTACATTTTCAGTTTCGTTGAAGAGCTTGAGGAATATTGGTGTGAACTCTGCTTTGAAGACCTTATAGAGTTCAGCTGTGAATCCATCTGGCCCTGGGATTTTCTTAGGTAGAATGTCTTTTATTGCCATTTCTGTTTCAGTGCTTGAAATATGCCTGTTTAGTTGGGTTAGGTCTTCTTGGTTCAGCGTGGGTATGTTAATATTGGGTAGAAATTCATCCATTTCTTCTAGATTTTCAAATTTGTTGGCATAAAGGATTGAAAAGTATTCCCTCATGATGCTCTGGAGCTTGGTAATTTCTGTCGTGATATTACCATTCTCATCTGTGATTTTGTTTATTTGAGTGTGTTCCCTACTTTGATTTGCTAAGGGTCTGTCAATTTTGTCAATTTTTTCAGAGAACCAACTTCCTCTTTTGCTGATTCTTGCTATAGATTTTTGGACTCCAATTCATTTAATTCTGCTTTGATTTTAATAATTTGCATCCTTCTACTGGGACTAAGGTTGGTTATTTGATCTTTTTCCAAGAACTTAAGGTGCTACATTAAATTGTTGCTTTGCAATTTTTCCAGTTTGTTAACGTAGGGACTCAGTGCTATAAATTTTCCTTTCAGTACTGCTTTTGCTGTGTCCCAAAGTAGCTTCTTTCTGGTTTTTTTTATACCATTTTCTAAACATTTTCTATGAATCATCGAGAATCATTGCCAACCATCATGGGAATGAAGATGTGCAATCCAGATCCTTATTGTAAAGTATTTATTGTGTACCCTACCAGGAGTGGTTCCACAAGTAGTACCAGTTATTTCAACTTTGTAAACTGCCAGATTAAGAGAACTTCCTTCATTTTCTTGTCATGGAGGTTGAACTCAGGGCCTTGTCACTGGTCCTGAGCTTTTCCACTCAATGTTAATGTCCTACCGCTTTTGACCACAGTACCACTTTCAGAATTGACTGTTTAAAGCCACGCCCTTTTCCAAAAGCAGGCTGCCTAGGATTAATTGACTCTGAATATAGTGATTTGGTCCAATTGTGCCAATCTGGGACTGGGGAGGGAAATGCCATCCTCAAAGCCCTCTATATGGCTGAAGCTTCCATTAAGACTACATCAAGCCAGGTGCGGTGGCTCACATAATCCTAGCTACTCAGAAGGCTGAGATCTGAGGATTCAAAGACAGTTGGGGCACTAAAGGCACTTAAGACCATGAGACTCATCTCCAATGAATCATTACAAAACCACAAGTGGTCTGTGGCTCAAGGAGTAGGGAGGTTATCTTGAGCTAAAGAGCTCAGGGACAATGACAGGCCCAGGAGTATGGTGGTAGCCTTGAGCTGAAGAGCTCAGGACAGTGCCCAGGCACAAAGTACAAGACTACATCAAAACTGAACTTAATGATATTCTGTAGATGGCTAATACTATCTCATAAGGGCTGACTAATTATTTAACTCTTTTCTAATTCTTATACAGAGATAATCAAGTTAGTTGTTTAACATCAGTAACAGTATTACCCTTAGGTCCAAATGCCCAAGCACAGCAGTCAATTGTGTGTGTCCACCTGGATAAACCATAGCATGTAGGCATTTAGTTTGGTATTATTCTAAAAGATACTTCTCAGATAAGATTTAAGTAAAGCAGATTAGGTCCCATTCTGAGGCTGGCTCCCTTACTGAGCTGAAAGTTTAAGTAGAAAAGACTGAATTCTAAATAAAGTTAATTCAATGAGAACGCTGTCTTCAGACTGTAGGGAAGCTGCCATTATCTATATGATCTTTTATATATTTATACCAATTCCTGCAAGCTGATTAATGATCCTACAATTAATGAGTACCACACTCCCTGACCATGGAAGGAGATGGCATGTGTGACAAGCTGTTGCAAGTGACTACAGGACAGTTGATATTCTTTGGTAACAATTCTTTTTGACAACAGATTAACAGAAACTTTCACAATTCCTTTTAAATTCTAAACACTATGTGGCCTCTTTACATCCTGCTATTTCAACACAAGATGAATTGATTATGCTGAGTTTTCTAACAGGTAAACCATTTCTTGTGTACTCTCAATATTTCCTGCACCAAATATAAATATAAATTTCACAAGTATGAGGAGTACACACATATTTGGTATACTCCTATGGGGAATGCTCATACTTGCAATCACAAAATCTTATAGAGTTCTTGGAACTTGATAGGCCATTACTATGCTTGTTTAGTGAATAAGTTGAGTTCCTTCAGATCAGTTAGACCAGTCTTCTGGAACAAATGGAAAGATATTTTGTTCAGACTTGGAAACTTTTAGAGACACTGGCCAGTTTGCTAAATGTGGGTCATGACATCCAAACATCATCTGAACAAGTGCCTTAAATAATAACTTATTTGTGCCTGAAGATGCCAACCAGAAACTGCCTCTGTCCAGTGATCTATTCTGCTCAGAATCAATTGAAAACCTCCCACCACCTGTGGAGTTTGACCCAGTGATGTCCTTTCTACTGAGTTCTACAAATAGCCTTGCTTTTTGTGTAATTTTCCTCTCAGCTTGGAGTCCAATTCCAGGTTTAATTTCAGTTTCTCCAGCCAAAGACTACAATCAGTGCCCTTTGATAATTCTACTTTTATACTATCTTAAAGGAAAGATTCCAAATATTTGTTTTTCTCTAATTCTTTCACTATCTATTAGATACACTAGACTTACAAAATCTCAGACTCATAAAAATAAAATAGTTGAAAATATACAATCAAATCTCTGCTATTATGCATTCAGGTTCGTCTTAAAATGACTATTCAAACCAATGCTTTGTTCTTAATTAAATTGTATTTTATCTATGTCTCTGACTATATGGTGGAGCTGTAAACATGAGTATATGCATGTCTCAGTTAATTGCCAGTGTCTACAATCTGGGATAATTAATGTGTTAAAAATGGAGAGGAGAAAGAAGGAAAAGAAAAGTGTACAAATTTTTCTTAAAAAAACTTTAAAACACCACACAAAAAAAATCTTCTTCAAATTTATTGATTTGTATGGTTTTGGTAGACAGAGAAATAGCTAAACAAAAAATGTCACACATCTAACTGAAGCCTGACAGGTGATTTTCTTCCTCTCCTATTGATTATTCTTTAACACAAAATGTTGAATTGAAAAAGAAAAAAAAAACGTTATATACATGCTTTCTTTGAATTCTAATTTCAAACTCTCTGAGACAGAAATTATATTTTGCACTTGGTTTCAGATTTTTATTTAAATTTCAAGGTTTAAGACTAAACTATTTACTCAAGATATCATTATTCAGTAGATATCATCATTCAGTATCATCATAAAAAATATTGTTCCATACTATCTTGGAACAGAAGGAAAAAACTAAATCTATACACTTGTTAAGTTTAAGATTGATTGAAGACTAATATTAGTCTTTTTCATGTTCAATAATTATTCTTTTCCAATTCTTAAACAATTGAGTTCTGATATTAGAATTTTAGTATTGTGCATGCACAGCTTATTCAAATTTCAAATAACTATTCCATACACAATCTAAATATATCGTTAGTATCTGAGCCAAGTAAATGTTTTTTCATGTTTCTTATGAATAGCATTTTAATATTAAAATTATACTTCCAATATTAAATTTATATAAACATTTTGTTTTAGAAATTGAATATCAGATAACTAAATTTAACAGTTCTTGGTTTAGTCAATAAACTTCCTTGTGGCGAATGCCAAATCTTGTGTGTGTGTGTATGTGTGTTTGTGTGTGTGTGTGTGTGTGTGTGTGTGTACCTAGGCACCAGAGGCTTATGCCTGCAATTCTAGCTACTCAGGAGGCTCAGATCTGAGGATCATGGTTCAAAGCCAGCCTAAGCACCAATGTCCTTGAGATTTTTTTAAAATAATTTTTTATTGTGATTAATAGAAAGGGTTACATTATATTCACAAGATAGAAGGTGCATAACTTCACAGACATTGATACCCTTTCTCATGACATGGTCCCCATTTCCCTCCCACCCTCTCCCCACTTTTCTTGATTTCCCCCTTCCCTATCCAATTTCAAATAATCAATAAAGCACATATAAAATATATCAGATAACAAGGTGAAATATTGTAACAATATGAGATAACCAAGGGATGGCAAAAGGGATGAGACATAACATAGTACATTAAGGACAACAGTCACTCATTATATGGCTTTTGTCTTTGAGATTTTTATCTTCAGATAAATACCAGAAAACTGGAAGTGGTGTTGTGGCTCAAGTGGTAGCATGCTAGCCTTGACTTGAAGAGCTCAAGTACAATACCCAGGCCCAGCATTCAAGCCCCATGACAAACATATCCTCCCAAAATCAATTATATATATATATTTATATAATTTCCATTGATATCAACTGCCAGTTGTTATGTTTGTTTTAATGAACCTATCATATCTCTATTTGCAAGGTAGGTATTTCTCTTGCCTTCTGATGGATGTCTTTTAAAAAAATAATATTAGTATTTTAATTATTTAACCTAGTACCCCAACACTCAAATTTAATCAGCACAAATTAAGTCAAATGACTTAATATAATACCTAAACAAAATGCTCTCTATAATCGAAATATTTATCAGTGACATTTAAGTCATTAATTACTTTTGGACCATTTCTATGTAAAATTCCCTGTAAAAATGCAAAGCATTGTTTATTTCTGGATCTGTTGTTCTTCTAACTATGAATTCTAAACATATTTTGTTCCATAGATGTTGGGACACTAGAATAATTATTAATATGTATTAATTATACTATATCTATACTGACATTCACAAGAATATTTTTTAAATACCCCAGCATCGGTGACTTCAGTAATAAAGGCAATGCATATTTAGTGTACCAATGATTCCATGGTCTTTCTCAGCCTGATCATTACAACTTAAGGCATTCTTCATTTTTAAGAAGAAATCTTAGAGCTAGTAGAAGCTTTATCTTATGATAAAACACCATGAATTATGGATGTCAGGGTTGTGAGCCCAGGGACCTAGTTATTCTATGATAAATGAGAGTATTTTTTAAAGTCATCCTGAATTCTCACCAATACTAGTTTTTAAATGTCTAAAAAAGACATTTCCACATGCCTTTACTTCTTGTCTCCCTTTTCTAATAATTTTCAATGTTACATCCTTATGCTTCAGGATATCTATCGATAAGTATTGTGCCTGTCTATATGATCCCCTCAGTTTTTACAGTTTCATACAAATAGGAGTCAGCTAAGGAAAAGGAAAGAACACTGAGTCATCCAGCTGCTGCAGGTCAAATGGAAAACTGACCCAGTGATCATACAATCATCACAGCCTGGCTGTCAGTGGACAGAGACAGTGAGATGAATCAGGAAATGTTCACTATTCAAACACTGTGAGTTGACAGAGGGATTTGTCGTTTTCACTAATGGCTTTGGAAAACTAAAATAAACGTTTATCAACTAATCTGTAAGTATGATTGACATACAAATTCAGATATATAACTTTGTAAATGTTGTATGCAATAGACATTTACGTCCTAAATATAATTGGTAATAATTCTTAAAATAATTTATATAAAGTTCCTATGGAATCATTTTAAACAATTGGATATATATATATATATGAAACTGGCAAAAAACAGCATTTTTTCATTGATGAAAATATTAGCAATATTGGCAATATGTCAGTAAATACTTAAGTTCCTCTGGGAATCACAGTAAGGATGGATTCTTTGCATTACTTGACTTTGTGTTTTCAGCCACATTGTTTATGAGACTCAATCAAAGGATGTGAAATTCAAATTATAACCATACATAAAAACATTTACAGGGAAATATGCATATCTACACAACAAAGTTCACTGATGTATGGTATTCACAGTAGAGCATTTCATTAGAGTAATTTCCTTGAAAAACTAACAGTTTAACAAAACAAATATCAGGAAGCTGAAATATGTTTTTTCTTCATATTTTTTGTTAATTAATAGAAGGGTTACATTATATTCACCAGATAGAAGGTACATTACTACACAAATATTGATACCCTTACTCATGTCATGGTCCCCATTTCCCCCTCTCCCCCTGCTCATCTTGATTTCCCCCCTTCAGGACAGAAGTTGAGGAGTGGGATAAAGAGAACTAGGTAACTTGAGGGCATGGACGAGGTTGGGACAGATGGAGAATAATGGAAGGAATAACATTGATCCAGAAACATTGTATTCATAAGCTCACATCATAAACTGAATTGAAACCCCACTGTTCAACTTTTCTAAGACAATAAAAATAAATTAACATACTGCATTAGAAAAAGTCTAGCATTGCCTATGCCATATATGACATAAAATGAAAGCTCACCTAGACTGTATGTACCATACTGAGACTGTGACAGAAGGTGCATTTCGTTTATTCCATGTGTCTTTCAGCCTCTTGTTTTTGTTATCTTTTTGTGCCACAGCCTATTAAGGAAACAGTTTAAGCGATTTACTTCTGCTAAAAATCACTGGGCTGAAATGGCTTTCAAAACAGCTTATGAAGGAACTGAATGTCTTTTTTAAAACTTTAGTTATTTTAGCATTGTGACACATACAAAACATAGAAATTAAATAGACATCACTCCACATCTAGAAATTGATGATTTATGGACTAATAAAATTACTTTATTATTAAATTACAGCTTTACACATTGTTTTTTAATTACAAGTGTCTTCTGTTGGGATATTTTTGGTTACAAATCATTTTCATTTGGGTGAAATATGACAAAACAATATTTCAAAGGAAAAAAATACAGCTAGGTGTGGTGGCTCACGCCTGTATTCCTAGCTATTCAGGAGGCTGAGACCTGAGGAAGTTGGTTCAAAGACAGCCCAGGCACTACAAAGCCAGTGATACTCTTATCTCCAATTAATCATTAAAAAACCAGAAGTGGCAATGTAGCTCAAGGGGTAGGTTGGTGGATTTGATTTGAAGAGCTCAGTGACAGTACCCAAGCTCAGAGTTCAGGTATCACAATGGATAAAATTTAAAAAGAAAAATATACAGTTGGCTCTAACATTGCTTAGCTCTTTTCTTTTCCTTATACCCTTTCAGCTTTTCTATTTTAGGTCCACACTGACTGGCTTCATCACTCATTTGGTTGCTCCTTCTATTTTCTCCAGACTTTATTCCCAGGACATGGAGTATCAGTCCTGCCTTTCCCAAAGTAATAGCAATGTGAGAATCACATTCACTTTCTTTTCCCTCCAGAATCTATTTCAATCATCTAGATGCTTTTACCACTTACTTTTAGATCTCTTAATGAAAACATATCAATTTTAGTAAAAACACTCATTAAACACATAACAAGCATTCTTTAGCTCTTGAGTAACTATTCATTGACTCAATTACACTACGATGTTTCATCAACATTTATGCCTGTCCTTTATAACATCAATGTGCTTACCATTTCCTCCATACTTTTCCTATGATCTACCCTCAAGTGAAGGTGTCAGAAAGAATCCTACTTTCGAATCAAAGTCTGATTCAAATGCTCTCTTTGAAGCTTGTATACTGTGTGAAAATAAACAAATAAACAAGCATAATAGTATATTAACAACAATTTTTCTGCTTATGGCAGATCTGAATACAGGAGTTAGCTACTGATCAACAACTAAGTTCTATATCAAGCTGCTGGAAAGACTGAACTGATGTGAATCTCCTCGGCCCACCTTTACTAACTTCAATGGAAGAAGATAAGATTTTGAAGAAAAGTCCAATTAATTAATGGAATTCCAAGGCATTGAGTTTGTAATGGCATTCCCTAATTTTGAGGTTGAGAAGAAAACTACTTCTCACTTCTGGAAGGGGTGTCAATATGTCTGCCTTCAAAGTGAGTAGTAAGAAATAGCCCACTTGTACAAGTGTGAGTGTCTATGAAATTATAATGTGAGATGTGTGTGGGATATGTAATAGAATGTAATGAAGAATCCCTGTGATTAGATTCTCTTAGTGTTCAAATATAAGACACATGAAGAAACTATTAGAACAGTATAGAAATATAAATAAATAAACCAAAAGTTAAAGTTGAAAAATCAAAATTCTGTGTTCAAGAATGTATGTGGTATCATATGTGATAGCTGAACTCACTTGCATGGGGTTCTGCCACCCAAATTTGTTTACTGAGTCTTGGAAGCCATGAAGCAATTCTATATGTGGTGCAGTGCCTGAAGCATGAACTGAAAAAAGGAAAGAAGTCAGCTGAAAAAACCTTCAAATCTTCAAATTGTTCCTCATTAAAATGAAAAATACAAAGAAATGTCCCATTATCTCTAATGAATTATAGCCAGCTGGTATTAGCCAAAACCATCTACTACATAAAAAGTGAAACTTTTCTAATAGCTGGAAATAGTCAGATAACCACAATGACACCGTTCAAAGTTGGACCAGAAACCAGGCAGCAAGTTTAAAAGAAATTGTGAAAACCATGTCCCATAGTTAGTTCAGCCCAAACCAAACAGCTCTTCTCCCCTCCGTGTTCTTAACTGTAAAGTGGGCAGAAGGTAATTTACTTTTTATGATTAACTTGAGAATTGGAGAAGGGGGCTAAAGGAAGAGCATTTATCAGCTATTCACAAGCTCTTCATATAAGCCTTTCAGAAGCACAGTTAAAAGAATCTAGTAGTTGTTTAATCAGTAGAACTTTTAAAGGATTCCCAACTTTAATTTTATTGTGATCTTTCAATTCTTAGTTTTCACTATTTCCCTGCTACTTCAGTTTTCTTTGTTTTTAATTAAATATTTATTTAATTAATTTTTGTGGGACATGGTGCTTGAAAGGGGCCTGGGCACTGTGCCAGAGCTCTTCAGATCAAGGCTATTTCCCTACCCTTGAGCCAACCTCCATTTTCTGTTTCCTATATGTCTTTTTGTGCCTGGGTTGACTTTAAATCTTGATCCTCAGATCTCAGCCTTCTGAGTAGCTAGGATTGTAGGCATGAGCCATTGCCTCTGGCTATTTCTTTGTGTTTTTTAACTCTTTCTTTCTTTCTTTCTTTCTTTCTTTTTTTCTTTCTTTCTTTCTTTCTTTGTTTTAACATTCACTGTTGTAGTCCCTCTTAATGAAGTATTTCCAATTTTATGTTTTTGCTACTTCTGTTCTAGGCTAAACTATTCTGATGAAAAAATTGATAAAAATGCTAATATAATATTGATCAAGAAGCACTGTCTTCATAAACTATTTTGTTGAGTGCCAACTTTTTTATACAATCACATAAAGATAATTTCTAAATGCTAACTTTTGCCAATATATCACCATACAACTTTTATAATGTTAGTGTCTCTCCAAAAGTCTTTTCTAATTACAAAAGCAAATTGTGGTTATTTTGTTTGTCATATCATCTATATACTATCAGCATATAAATTAACAGTCATTACACCTTTGCTAAAAGTTTCTTGAGAAATATGAATTCTTCAGAAACTATCTGGAGAACTGAAAAGCCAGTAATGAACAAAATATAAAAAGACCACTGCAGGCAATGAGTTTAAGTTTTATTGGAGGAAACAGATAATGAAAAACTTATATCTTCTTCAAAAAGAATTATGTTGGGTAATCAATAATAATATAAAGAAAATAGTTCATCAATGAAAAGAAAGAGTATACTCAGAAGGTATAATTTTATATAACATGGGCCGAAATTTTAGGAAAGAAATGAAATCTAATAAAGAGCTTGAATGTAAGGATTTAGACTTGTGGATATTTAACAAACACCCAAGGGCAAGAGAATAGAGAATCTTTAGCTCTAGAAGTAGAATTATGATCAGAATGTTCCAGTGTGAATCTATGTTTGGAACAAGAAAAATAAGCACATACTTTAACAGTAAATTATATTTAATGGGCTCACTCCATTATGTTATTCAGATAAAAGAATGCCAAATATATTTTTAAAAAGAAAAAGAAAACACATTTAGTAGCTAATGGAAATTATTCTGATTTAAAACATATAGATATCTTGGTGAAAATAGTTTCAGTGAAAACAAATTTTTTAATAAAAATACTGATTTCATGTGGTTTTATTGAAAATTACATGAGATAATGCAGCTAAACTATTGGATCTAATACTTGCATGTAAATGTGTCTCAAATATATGCATGTAGATACATATATTTGATTACTAGCTGCACTTACAATCATCATAACAATTAATTTCTGTAATAAAAATATTTAATTAAAAAGGTCTCATGCTATTCTCTATGCTAAGTAATCTTAATAAAGATAGGAAATATGTATATTCATTTTTACATTTCTTAAAAATAGAGGAAAAAAGATACATAAGAAATGTAAATTATATTTAATTCATATTTAAAATTTTCAACATCATCTTATACAGTTTGATTGTAAAAGAAACTATGTTGAACTAGAGATTTTCCACTTAGACTTGATTAGAGAACACATATTCTAAAACTTAACTATCTCAAGCAGATTCATATGACACTATAGTGAAAATTGATCCACATATATCTGTGCTTTTACAACTCATAGAAAAACATATAAAAGCAGCAAAAAATGGCTTTCTTCATAAAAAGGCCTAAATGTCATATTAAACTTAAAATCTAAGCCCAAATACAAAGTAACTGCCAATCAGAAAGAGAATTGGCTTCTACAGGGAGACTTTTCAGGCTCATGAGACTATTAATTAAGATATACAGGATGGAGTTTGGCCTAGTGGTAGAGTATTTGTCTAGCATGCATGAAGACCCGAGTTAGATTCTTCTAAATCATGTACATAGAAAAAGCCAGAAGTAGTGCTGTGGCTCCAGTCTTAGAGACCTAGCCTTGAGAAAGGACAGTGCCCAGGCTCTTAATTCAAGCCTGAGGACTGGCAAAAAAAAAATATATATACACACACACACACACACACACACACACACACACACAGTGAAAATTGCTAGACATGTGCCAACATACCCCAAGCTAATAAAACAATATCTTCCATCTCAGGTTGAATGATTTAACTGTGAAATGAATTTGTTTCTTAGTAAAGGAGCATTGTAAGTTGCATTAGAAAAGCTCAATGTTTCTCTGGATCCTTGCTCATGAATAGAAAATATCTGTCCATGGCACATAAATGACTAAGAGTCCATCTTTCCACCCAGTAATTTTGTAATGGTACAATGACTTGCTTTCTAAAGTTGAAGCAGTTGTACTAATTATTTAAAATCTGCACTTAGGTTTTAGTTTAGTTTAGTTTTTGGTTTTGGCTAGTTCTGGTGCTTGAGCTCAGGTTCTGAGCACTGTCCTTGGGCTTTCTCAAGACTAGCACTCTACCACTTGAATCACAGTAGCACTCTCAGATTTTTCTGTGTATATGGTACTAGGGAATCAAACTCAGAGCTTCATATATGCCAGGCGAGCACTCTACCACTAGGCCACACTCCAGGCCCTATATTTAGTTTTTTGATAGTTGTATGTACTAAATAACAATTACACAGTTTAATCACAAACACCAAATTACATAGAAAAATCTTGGAAATCTTTGAATCCAAATAAAAAAATTAATTGTATTTTACAAATATTGCTCAAAGTATCCAGGTAAATATTTCACAAGGAATAGACAACAAGAAAACAAATTGAATGTCTGATTTCTATTATAAATAGAAATATAAATTCATTTAGGAAGTACTAATATATAGCTATAATGGTGAAAAGGATTTATGATTTATGATTTATCTATGTACACATAGGTGAAATCAATTCCCCTTCCTAAAATGAAAGTGATTCTTGAATATGATACATATATGTTCATACATGTGTTTTTATATATAATAGTTTTTCATTATTTTTATTGTAATTAATACAAGGGTTACATTATATTCGCCAGATAGGTGCATTACTTCACAAACATTGATACCCCTTCTCATGTTTTTGTCCTCATTTCCTTCCCCCCACCCCTCCCTTCATCTTGCTTTCCTCCTTCCCTATCATATTTCAAATAAACAAATAAACGTATATATAATATACCAGATAGCACGGTAAGATAATGTAACAATATGAGAATAACCAAGGGACAACAAAAGAGATGAGAAATAACATAGTACATAAAGAACAACAATCACACATTATATAGCTCTTGTTTCTATATCCTGTAGGTCCTTTCATTTATATATAATATTAAAGTCATATTTTCTCTTCTCATATAACTGATTAATCAATAATTCTGTTAAAGTGTTTCAAAATATGCTTGAGAAGATCTATACTTTTAAAATATCTTTGCTTTTAAAATATATAGATCAGATTTATAAACACATATAAACAAAAATGAGCAGAGAGTTCAACTTCTGTAACAATTTTGAATATTTCCTCGCTTTAACTTATTGGCACATTTTGTCTTTTATTTCCACAGTCACTGTCCTAACAGTTTTCTTCTCTTTGACTAGAAACTGTATTCTTTCAGATGCTGGAGGGGATGTGGCCAGGAGGGATCACTACTACACTGTTGGTGGGAGTGCAAACTCGGTCAACCACTATGGAAAGCAGTATGGCAGGGCCTCAAAAGGCTAAACATAGAACTCCCCCATGACCCAGCAATTCTACTACTTGGCATTTACCCAACCATCCAGAAACAAGGGCATACTAAATCCACTAGCACAAGAATGTTCATTGCAGCACTATTCACCATAGCAAAGATATGGAACCAACCTAGATGTCCCTCAGTTGATGAATGGATCAACAAGTTGTGGTATTTGTACACAATGGAATTCTATGCTGCTGTCAGAAAGAACGACATCGCCCCATTTGTTAGGAAATGGAAAGACTTAGAAAAAATCATGTTAAGTGAAGTAAGCCAGACTCAAAGGAACTTAGGCTCAATGGTTTCCCTCATTTGTCATAATCAGTAGAAACCTTGGGCTCTACTAGCAGAGATCTGCAATAGAGCAAAATCTTGATACATAAGGCCATATAGTATGAAACTAATTGAAAGGACCTCCAGGATATTGAAACAAAAGCCATATAATGAATGATTGTTGTCTTTATGTACTATGTTATCTCTCATCTCCTTTGCTGTCCCTTGTGTATCTCATATTGTTACAGTATCTCACTTTGTTAACTGATATATTGAATTTATTTGTATTTGGTTATTTGAAATTTGATAGGGAAGGAGGGAAAACCAAGACAGGTGGGGGGGCTAGGAGGGAGGGTAATGGGTACCAAGACATGTGAAAGGGTATCAATATATGTGAATTAATGCACTTTCTATCTGGCAAATATCATGTAACCCTTTTATTAATTACAATAAAAATATTTTTAAAAAGTAACTGTATTCTTTTTATATTAGCTTGTTTCATATATGCATCCATTTTATGAACCCCATTATAGAAGCTTTCATCTAAAAAGCTATCTTTGACCACTTTAATACAATGGCATTTTAAAATTCACAGTGTCATATACTAGATTTTGAATATGATTTTCTACAATGGAGATAATATTACTTGCATGTGCAATTTTACTTAATGAATGTTACCAATGTAAAGTAATAAAATTCTATTTATATTAAGAAATCAGTTTGTGAATGGAAATCAAAATTAAATTTCCAACTAATGGAAGAAATTATCCTAATAAAAACTTTTTATTTTTTTTTTATTTCTTGTGAGTCCTGGGGCTTGAACTCAGGGCCTGAGCACTGTTCTTGGGCTTTCTCAAGGCTAGCACTCTATCACTTGAGCCATAGAACCACTTCCAGCTTTTTCTTGTATGTGGTACTGACAAATTGAACCTAGTGCTTTGTGCATGCTAGGGAAGTAGGCCATGATCACTACATAAACTCTTTTTAAAACTCAAAGTTTAATCTTCACATGGGGCTGGGAGATTGGCCTAGTGGTAGAGAGCTTGTCTAGCATGGCATGAAGATGCGGGTTTGATTCCTTGGTACCACATACATAGAAAAAAGCCAGAAGTGGTGCTGTGGGTCAAGTAGTAGAGTTCTATCCTTGAGAAAGCCCAAGGACAGTGCTCAGGCCCTGAGCTCAAGACCCAGGACTGGCAAAAAAAGTTGAATATTCACATTTTCTAATATTGAAACTTACACAAAGAGAGCTAGAAACACAGTGTAACCAATGGAATAAAATACAGAAAACAAAAATGTATATATGGTGAAATGATTTCAAGATGTCAAGACTACATAATTGGAAAAGATGGTTTTTGCAACAATGACAGCTCTGAAAACTAGGTAGTCTCACTCAAAATAATGAAGTGATATTCTTAACATATACCAAACAAGAAATATGTCACTATTCAAAACAGACTAATGACATAAGCATTCTATTATATAAAAATCTCTGAATAAACAAAACAAACCTTTGCATCTTTCTATTTGATAGTAATTTCTTGATGTCAAATGGACAGGCCATAAAAGTTAAATGAAGGTGGTGAGTTTGGCCAGGTAGTACAGTGCTTTCCTAGCATGCATGAAGATCTAGGTTTAATTCCTTACCATGACAATACAATAAATTTTTAAAAAGTTAAAAAAATATAGTACTACTTCAACAAAAACCTGTACATCACAAGACTGTCAGTGGAAAGGAAGAGAAACTCTATTTTTAAATTATAAGTCTGATAGAGATTAATACCTAGAATATATAATACAATACAATTCAATAATAAAGAACAAAGAACCAAGCTTAAAAACTATCAAAGTTTAATAGATGCTTCTCTAAGAAAATTATGCAGGTGTTCAAAAGCAATGAATCCTATATTGGTGAAAAAAGAAAAATAAAGTTTGTAGGATAAAGGTAAATGAAACAGATGTGTGAAAGGATATAGTCTAATTATTTCAGAGAAAGATGGTATTGAGAGGGGTTGCCAAAGAACCAAAAAGAACAATTAATAATACAAAAAATATAAGTAATCTATTAAAAGAGGGTTAAAGAATCTACCAAAAATGAAACATAACTATAAAATAAATAAGAAGCCTATGTGTTCATTATTGAGGAATTAAGTATTCCCTATGGTCTCGCTGTCAGTACTTTCCCTGTAGTTCTCCTGTGTTGTTCATTCATTATACCCATTGGGTCAGAGATGGCTCCAGATCACCAGCTGGATGCAGCCTATGTGTGGTATCCCCATGTTCAGTGGTCAGTTAACCTTCTGAACAAAAAGCAATGGCTGGAGCAAAATGTAATTATTTTCGTCCAGTGTGTGAACTGCTGTGTGGAGGGTGGAAGCTATGTCTTGCAGCAGTTGTTACTGACATATAAAGTATGTAGCTGGCAGTAGTAGCGGGGTGACAAAGTTCAGCTATTGTGTCAAGAAGTAGTCTGCTAAGAGTACCCATTCGAAAAGTCCATGGCTCCTCATGCACAGGAGTCCAAGGATAGTGATGTTTTTCCACAGTGAACTGTTTCCCTTTTCACGAGCCTCGGATTTGGCTGTTTCATTTGTAGCACAATGAATAGATAGTTATTGTCATTTATGTGTGTGTGTTTATATTGTATATAATATTCATGTTTATATTGTCTATAATATATAATTATATAAATTACAATTTTAATATATATGCACATACATATACATTGCATATTATATACACACATACAGATAAATGTATATATCTATATGTATATATACACAAGTATATGTATATGTACATGTATGTGCATATGTATATACTGGGCTGTGCAGCAAGTTTAGGGATACAACTGGTCTTTCCCTACTCCTTTATTGTTCTGCCCAAGGTTATCTTCTGCCTTGTAGGAAAAATTACAAAATATAACCTATAAAGAATATACAATTTGCTTGGTGGTGAACCTGGGGATGTATTTATTTTGCATGGCTCCCCTGAGCTTAATCTTTGCTGCACCTGCATTTACTCTGGGTAGAAGGACACAGTCACTGGTGGGGTCCTGACCTGTTGGGCAAAGCCTAATCTTACCACCTTGTGCTTAAGTGGCTCTTGATATGTGGCACTTCCATGTAACACATATAAGCATATGTTTTATATGCCATTTAAATTTGGGTTGTAAAATTAATTCCATATATGAACACCTAAGTTACAGCATTAAAGAAGTTGTTATTATCTTCACAGGCAAAAAATTTTGTCAGTATATGAAAGTTGCAGTAATGCTCAAATTAAAAAGAAAAGATGTGGAACAGAGATCAGAAATCCAATTAATAGTTTCATTTTCCATTTCTTCTTTGAACAATAAATGCTACATTTATCATATTTTAATTTCTGGGAAAGGCAATCCATATAAATGGGTAGGTAATCTTTTGAGATTGGGCAAACAAAAATACATAATAGACTTGATTTCAATTTCATACAGTAAATAAATTGTCTCTTGAAAGCAACTTATTCAAAATCTGTATGCAAAGGCTCTTCTTCCACTAATAATACATAACTGCTAGCATCTTATTTTCTTTATCAGTTTGCAAGCATGCATATTCAAGAGGCAGTTATTTTTCTAGGATATAAATAGGTAAAATAATATTTGTTTCTTTTTTTCTGATAAATTATATTTAGGTAAGAGTGGTGGAAGATGGCGGTGGTTCAGTGTGAGTTGTTCTGAGCTCCCGCCAAGATACCAGTTCTGGCAGTGTAGGGGAAACTTTGCAACCCAAAAATTGACCCTAAGTAAGCTTTACCACCACAGAGATCTTAGTCAGAGAGGAAAAGGGCAAAAAACTGGCCCCGAGAAGAGAGTGGCGCCAGCCCCGGATTGGCCTTGGAGACAAAGCTTCTCTTCTGAATCTGAGCAGACAGTGCTTCTCAGCAGCACAGACATGCTGGCTGCAGACAGAGACACACAGAGCCTGCGCGAGCCCAGAGCCATCACCCGGCCATGCACAGACCTGCCAGCTTCACGGAACTGGACAATTCAGTAATTTGTGAGTACCTCTGAGGAGAAGTTTCCACTTCTACTCATGGAACGGCATTGGGAAGGAAGCCCACCAGCTGAGAGCAGCACCATCTTGACTGCTGGCAAAGACTCAGCCAAAGCAATTGGAACCTAACAGGTGGTGCTGGCAGCACCATCATTTTAAAGGGCAAAGGATTTCCCAGAGATACTTTAGCCGGAAATCCGACCCTAGCACTGCTGAAGTCTGTCCCCTGTGCAGACTGCAGACCTGGTAGACAAAGCCGCCGGTGGATCTTTCAGCTTTGTTTTACCAAACAAGCAATTTGATCCAAAAAACTGCAAAGCCAAATCACAAGAGAAAAAGAATTTGTGAAGTGTTTGGATCCCGAATTTAGTGGAGACACAAGCTTCCTATCCTGCTCCCCCCCAAAAAAAACTAAAAACATACCGTTTTTTTTCTTTGTATTGTTTTTCTTCTACCCTTTTCATTTGCATTTCTAGATGTTCTTATTTTTTTCTCTTCCATTTTACCACAACTTTTTTTTTAATGTTATGATTCTTTCCTTTTTTTAAATTTCCTTTGTCTTTTCCTGCTTTCCTTCTGTCACTGTAGTCATTCGTAGAAACACAGTGACAGCTCTGGGTACAGTATGAATAAAAATTATATCTATATTGATACAGTCACCTGCTTTTTAATCTCCTGGTTCTCAACCCTAGTATTTCTTGGGTAAGATCCCACAACAATGAGGACTCTCCCTCCAACTTTTTTTTAATATATTTTCTATTGTAATTAATAGAAGGGTTACATGATATTTGCCAGATAAATGGTGCATTAATTCCCATACATTGATACCCTTTCCCATGTCTTGGTCCCCATTTCCCTTACCCGCTCCCCCACCCCTCATCTTGTTTTCCCCTGTTCCCTATCCAATTCCAGATAACCAAATACAAATATATCCGATATATCAGGTAACAAAGTAAGATAGTGTAACAATATGAGATAACCAAGGGACAATAAAAGTGATGAGAGATAACATAGTACCTTAAGAACAACAATCATTAATTATATGGCTTATGTGTACATCATATTTTAAATGACAAGTTTAACAAACAATTGTTCAAGAAGGGAATCTCTAATTACAGTCTCAGGGACTTACTATTTAGAACTTAATTAAAATTAGGCTAATGGTTTGTATGTCATAGAAACATATCAATTTATGAAATAAAACATTATGATTATAGAGTCATAGGTATTTTTTGTCTGTATAGTTATGTTTCTATTTCCATTACCATGTCCATAGCTTTGGGTATACAGTTATTGAGTCCTTGCTCTTGTACACTTTGGATTTAACAACCGCATATTAAGGATACCATGCGCCTTTTGTTCCTTAGGTCTTGATTTGTCTCACTCAGCATGATTCGCTCTAGATTCATCCACTTCCCTGCAAATGCCATTATTTTATCTTGTCTGTTGGCTATGTAGAATTCCATTGTGTATATATACCACATTCTCTGTATCCATTCATCTGCAGTAGGGCATCTGGGTTGTTTCCATCGCCTGGCTATTGTGAATAGTACAGAGATGAACATAGCTGAGCAGATGTCTTTATAATATCCTGGGTCATGCTGTTCAGGATAGATGCCCAGAAGTGGTATGGCGGGATCATAGGGAAGGTCTATTTTCAGTTCTTTAAGGAACCTCCACACTGCTTTCCAGAGTGGCTGAACTAGTTTACAATCCAACCAGCAGTGCAGTAGGGTTCCTTTTTCTCCACAACCCTGCCAGCAACTGTCATTGTCTGAGTTCAAAATCTTGGCCATTCTTGTTGGGGTAAGGTGGTATCGTAGGGTTGTTTTTCTTTGCATTTCCTTTATGACCATAGGTGATGAACATTTTCTCATATGTTTTTCTGCCATTTTAATCTCTTCTTATGATAGGTCTCTCTTTAGTTTCCTTGCCCATTTAGTGAATGGTTTATTGGGTTTTCGGGGGATTGGTTTCTTGAGTTCCCTGTAGATACTGGATATCAAGCATTTGTCAGATATATTGTTGGTGAATATCTTTTCCCAGTTGGTTGGCTGTCTCTCTACTTTTGCAACTATGTTTTTATCTGTAGAGAAACTTTTTATTTTTAGGTAGTCCCATTTGTCGAGTCGATCTCCAAACTGTTGTGACCCTGGGATTCTGTTCAGGAATCTGTTGCCTGTGCCTATGAGTTCCAGTGTCTCTCCTACTTTATCATGTAGCAATTTCATGGTTTCCGGTCTGACATTGAGGTCTTTGATCCACTTTGAGTTAATGCTTATGCATGGCAAAAGGCTAGGGTCGATTTTTACTTTTCTGCATGTGGCTGCCCACTTTTGCCAGCACCAAAAATTGAATAGACTGTGTTTGTTCCATTGTATATCTTTGGCTCCTTTGTCAAATACAAGTTGCCTATAGGTATATGGTTCTATTTCTGGGTCTTCTATTCTGTTCCACTGATCTTCTGGTCTGTTTTTGTGCCAATACCAAGCAGTTTTTGTTATTATGGCTCTATAGTAAAGTTTGAAGTCTGGTATTGTAATACCACCAGCATTGCTCTTTTTGCCTAGAATTGTTTTGGCTATTCTAGGTCTTTTCTTGTTCCATGTGAATCTTTGGATTATATCTTCTATTTCCGTAAAGAATATCTTTGTGATTTGGATGGGGATTGCATTGAATTTGTATATCAATTTTGGCAGTATAGCCATTTTCACTATGTTGGTTCTCCCTAGCCATGAGCATGGGATGTCTTTCCATTTCCTAGTGTCCTCTTTAATTTCTTTCATTAGGCTTTTATAATTTTCATTGAATAATTCCTTTACTTCTTTGGTTAAGTATATTCCTAAGTATTTTATTCTTTGGGGGGCTATTGCGAATGGGATTATTTTCTTGATTTGGCCTTCTGTTTGTGTATTGTTGGTGTACAAGAAGGCAACTGACTTCTGAAGATTGATTTTGTATCCTGCCACTTTGCTAAAGTGGTTTATTAATTCTAGTAGTTTGGGAGTGGAGTTTGTTGGTTCAGTCAAGTAGAGGATCATGTCATCTGCGAATAGGGATAGTTTAATTTCTTCTTTCCCTATGTGGATCCCTTTGATGTCCTTTTCTTGTTTTATTGCTCTGGCTAAGGGTTCCAGCAGTATATTGAAGAGAAGTGGAGAGAGTGGGCATCCCTGTCTAATTCCTGATTTTAAGGTGAATGGTTCCAGTCTTCACCATTTAGTATAATACTGGCTGTAGGTTTTTCATATATGGCTTTCACTATTTTGAGGAATGTACCTCTTATTCCTATTTTTTCTAGTGCTTTCAACATGAATGGATGTTGTATTTCGTCAAATGCCTTCTCCGCGTCCAGAGAAATTATCATATGATTCTTATCCTTAACTCTATTGATATGATGTATTACATTGATTGATTTGCGAATGTTAAACCAGCCTTCCATTTGTGGGATGAAGCCAACTTGATCATAGTGTATGATTTTTTAAATTTGTTTCTGGATTCTGTTGGCTAATATTTTATTGAGGAGTTTTTCATCTGTGTTCATTAGAGAGATAGGCCTGTAGTTTTCTTTTTTTGTTGGGTCTTTCCCTGGTTTGGGGATGAGAGTAATATTAGCTTCATAAAATGAGTTTGGTATTGCTCCTTCTGTTTCTATTTCTCAGAAGAGTTTCAAGAGTATAGGTGTTATTTCATCTTTAAACGTCTTGTAGAATTCCGCAGTGAATCCATCTGGACCTGGACTCTTTTTGGTTGGCATTTCCCTGATTGCTTCCACAATTACATTGTAAGAAATTGGTCTGTTCAATTTGTTTACCTCATCGTTGTTCAGTGTGGGTAGCCTATATTTAGTTAAGAATCATCCATTTCTACTAGATTTTCTTGTTTCTTTGAATATAGGCCCTGGAAGTCCCTATTCATTATGGACTGGATTTCTTGGGAATCAGTTGTGATTGTTCCCGTGGGGTCTCTAATCTTGTTTGAGTCTCCCCTTTCCTTTTTTTGATTAATCTTGCCAAGTGTCTGTCAATTTCGTTGACTCTTTCAAAGAACCAACTTTTTGATTTATCGATTGTTTTGTATAATAGATCTTATTTCAATCTCTGAAATTTCTGATTTTATTTTTGTTATTTCTGTCCTTCTAGCTGTTTTAGAATTAACTTTTTCTTGCTCCTCTAGGTGTTTCAGGTTTTGTTTTTTTTATTACTATATATTTATTTTTTATTGTAATTAGTAAAAGGGTTACATGATATTTGCCAGATAGAAGGTGCATTAATTCACATACATTGATACCCTTTGACATGTCTTGGTACCCGTTTCCCTCCCCCCCCACACCCCCCACCCGTCTTGGTTTTCCCCCTTCCCTATCAAATTTCAAATATCCAAATACAAATAAATTCAATATATCAGATAACAAAGTGAGATACTATACCAATATGAGATAACCAAGGGACAGCAAAGGAGATGAGAGACAACATAGTACATTAAGGACAACAATCATTCATTATATGGCTTTTGTTTCACTATCCTGGAGGTCCTTTCAATTAGCTTCACATTATATGTCCTTATGTATCAAGATTTTGCTCTATCGCAAATCTCTGCTAGTAGAGCCCAAGGTTTCTACTGATTATGACGAATGAGGGAAACCATTGAGCCTAAGTTCCTTTGAGTCTGGCTTACTTCACTTAATATGATTTTTTCTAAGACTTTCCATTTCCTAACAAATGGGGCAATGTCATTCTTTCTGACACCAGCATAGAATTCCATTGTGTACAAATACCACAACTTGTTGATCCATTCATCAACTGAGGGACATCTAGGTTGGTTCCATATTTTTGCTATGGTGAATAGTGCTGCAATGAACATTGTTGTGCTAGTGGGTTTAGTATGTCCTTGTTTCTGGGTGGTTGGGTAAATGCCAAGTAGTGGAATTGCTGGGTCATAGGGGAGTTCTATGTTTAGCCTTTTGAGGCACTGCCACACTGCTTTCCATAGTGGTTGGAGGAGTTTGCACTCCCACCAACAGTGTAGTAGTGATCCCTCCTGGCCACATCCCCTCCAGCATCTGTTGTCATTCCTTTTCCTGATCCTGGCCATTCTAGCTGGAGTGAGGTGGAATCTTAGAGTTGTTTTGATTTGCATTTCTTTTACGACCAGAGATGTTGAGCATTTCTTCATGTGTCTATAGGCCATTTTTATTTCTTCTTCAGAGAAGACTCTCTTTAAATCTTTGGCCCATTTTTTAATGGGATGGTTGTTACTTTGGAGGTTAGTTTTGGAGTGACTCAATTTTTTGAGTTGTTGATATATTTTAGATATGAGGCCTTTGTCCATTGTTTGGTTGGTGAAGATCTTCTCCCACTCTGTAGGCTTCCTGATTAGTTTACTAGCTATGTCCTTTGCCATACAAAAGCTCTGCAGTTGGTTTCAGGTTTTTTTTAAGGTTATTTACATGCTCTTCTTCTGTCTTCTTAATATGCGCTCGTAGTGCGATAAATTTGCTCTTAGAACTGCCTTTGCTGTGTCCCATAAGTTCCTTTGTGATGTTTTTTGATTGTCATTACATTCAAGGAAGTTTTTAATTTCATTTCTGATCTGATCTGTTACCCAGGGCTTATTCAGAAGTGTGTTGTTCAGTTTCCATGTGATTGAATGCTTTTTGACTTTGACTGCATTGTTCAGAATTAGTCTGACTCCACTGTGGTCTGATAGGATGCATGGGATTATATCAGACCTCTTGTATCTGCTTAAGTTTTCTGTATGAACTATTATATGATCTATTTTGGAGTGTGTTCCATGTGCTGCTGAGAAAAATGTAAAAAGTTTCGCCATTGGGTGGAAGACTCTGTGTATATCTGTTAAGCCCAGCTGGGCTATGGTATCATTTAAGTCGATGGTGTCTTTGCTTAACTTTTGTTGAGTTGACCTGTCATTGTTGAGAGTAGAGTGTTGAGGTCACCGACAATGATTGTGTTTGAGTCTATCTTGTTCTGTAGTTCTAAAAGAGTTTGTTTGATGAATTTGGGTGCTCCCGTGTTGGGGGAGTAGATGTTTATAACTGTAATATTATGGGCATGGATTGTACCCTTTAGTAATATATAATGGCCATCTCTATCTTTATGTACTCATTTTACTGAGAAGTTAATTTTGTCGGAGATTAAGATTGCTACTCCTGCTTTTTTGCATGGTGCATTGGAGTGGAAAATTCGTTTCCGTCCTTTCACTTGGAATTTGTTTCTGTCTTTGGCAGTGAGGTGGGTCTCCTGGAGGCAACATATGGATGGGTGGTGTTTCTTAATTCAGTCTGCTGTTCTGTGTCTTTTGATTGGATTGTTCAGCCTGTTCACATTTAAGGAGATTATGGAGAAGTGGTCAGTGTCCATTGTTGTTATTTATTTTTACTTCTATGTTTCTTTCTCTCTCTTTTTTCCCCTTTTGTTTATAGTGAATTATAGCTGTTTGCTTGATGGGGGTTCTTGATGTACTTCAATTTGTTCTCGATTAATTAGTATTCTTTGTAACGCTGGTTTAGTGTGCATGTATTTATAAAGCTTCTCTTTGGAGTGAAATATTCTTGTTTCTCCCTCAAATGTAAATGCTAGTTTTCCTGGATATATCAGTCTGGGTTGGCAGTTGTTGGTCTTCAGGACATCAATGATGTTTTTCCAAGCTTTTCTTGCATTTAGGGTTTGCATGGAGAGATCTGCTGTAATTTGAATGTTCTTCCCATTATAATATAGATCCTTCTTTGTCTTTGCAGCATTTAAGATCAATTCCTTGGTATTCGGGTCTAGTGTCTTTACTATGATATGTCTAGATGAGTTCCGTCTAGGATCTTGTCTGTTTGGGGTCCTGAAACATTCAATAATGTGAGCATTTTCCCTTTTGAAGTTGGGGAAGTTCTCTGCTATGATTTTGGTGAATAAAGGTTGCATACCTTTGTCCTGGAATTCGGCCCCCTCCTCAATCCCTATTATACGAAGATTAGATATCTTTGCTGCATCTGCCAGTTCCTGGAGCTCTCTCTGGTAGATTCTGACTGATATTTCCAAGGTAGCAATTCTCTGTTCCACCTCTTGGGCTTTGTCTTCCGTTCCTGATGTTCTATTCTCCATCTCAGTCAATCTGCTGCTTAATGCCTCCATTTTTGCTTGAAGTGTGGACACTGAGCTGATCATGTCTGCTCTGAGGGTATTAATCTTTTCTTCCATTTCTCTTTTGAATTCGAGGAGCTCTTTGGAGATTTCCTGCTTATATTCCTGGAATTGTGTTTGGAGTTCTGTTTTAATCTCTTTAGTCATGTTCACAGTCATCTCCTTGAATAGGGTCATGTTTCGTGTCTCTTCAGGTGTCATTTCTTGGGATGGTGACATCTCTCTCATCCCTTCGCTCTTGTTTCCTTTTGGGCTTTGCGTGGGACTTTGATTATTTATGTATGTCGTGATTCTTCTTTGAGCTCTCCTTGGCATTGAGAACTGTTGTTGTAGTTTGCTCTGTGGTCAGTAGGTAGCGGTCTTTGCTTTGATTGGGACTGTGGTTCTGGGAACATGTGAATACCTGTGATTCTCAGCCAAATTGATTCCTCTGCTGACTATGTCAGAGTTTGCCATTTTTGTAGGTGTTCGGTTGATTCCCAGAGGCTGTGTGCTGCTGTACGACTAGTTCTCAGCCCAGCCAATGGCCTCACAGTGGGCCGTGCAATGGATCTGCGAGCTTCAGTCTCAGCGTGCTGGGCGGATGGTTTGTTTTCCTGTGCTGCTTCTAGGGGTGGGCCCCCGGCCAAGGGTCTGGGGTTTGGGAGCTTCCAGGGGCTTTCAGCAGGGCCTGCGACTGTCCACTCTGTTCCCAGGGGCGGGGCCCAGCTGAGGACGTGAGCTCCAAGGGAGGAGCAGAGCCTTTCTTATTCTCAGAAGGCAAGCTTGGCTACTGGTCGGCCCTTCAGTTCCCTTCTGCTTTGTCAGAGAGTCTGTGACTGTGGGGGGGCCCCTCGGTGCTATCTTGCTCAGGATTCCCAGCTGGAGAATGCCCGGCTCAAGATTTGAGGGGGACAGATGCTGGCTCCTATTGTCCCTTACACCCCTCCCGCTGTTGCAAGGCAGGGACGCAGCGCTCCCCACTCTCCAGACCCAGTAGCCTAGGAGAGGAACCAGGTGGGCGGGTGGGAGCTGGGACACCCCTGCCTCCCCTTGTGGGGTACTGGGTCTTGGCGTAGCCTGCCTGTCAGTCTCCATTCAGAGGCCTGGGAGAGGAACCTGGTGGGCAGGTGGGGCTGGGACAGTTCTGCCTCCCTTGGTGGGGTGCTGGGTCTTAGTGCCGCCCTCCTGTCAATCTCCAGTCATTGGCCTGGGGGAGAGGGCTGTTGAGGGAAGGGACAGGATTCTAAATTCCTTGCCCCCCTGCTCCTGCTCCTCTCAGGCGTGGTGGAGGGGTCTGAGTTAAGTTCTATGGCTTGGCACCCGCTCTGTGTTTGGGGGCCCACTGTGGTACTCACGCCTCTGCATTCGCCTGTGGGTGCTGCAAGGTGTGGGAGAATCCTTCACTCCCCTCGGATCTCTGCCGCCGCTTGTGGTCTGTGTCTGGGTTCCATGGTTGCTGTTCTGGTTCCACGTCTGGGTCCTGCTGCTTCTGTGGCTCACTGACCCGGTTCTATGCTGGTTTCTATGGGTCTGGGTAGCCTGGCCTGGCGCTGCCCGGCCCGGCTCCCTCCGCCACCCCCTCCACTACTGCTTTTCTTGGCTCAGAGCCGGCGCAGTGGGGGAGGGGTCCTCGCGTTCCGAATTCTTTGAGAAAGTTGGATGTGAGCTTTATCTGGATTTCTTTTCCGGTTTGAGTCCTTCTCCGTTGCTTCTTGAGTTTGTTCTTTTGGATTTCTTAAGGTAATTGATTCCTGGGACTCCCTGGTTCTCTCTTTTTGCTAGAGAGAGCTAGACAGCATCCCTATTGTCTCAGCGCCATCTTCCCACCCCCCTCCAACTTTTTTTTGTCTTTTTGTTTTGTTTTTGTTGTTGTTGTTTTTGTTTTCTTTTTTGTTTTGTTTCTTTGTTTTGTCTTGTTGTTTTGTTTCTTTTTTGTTTTTAAAATATTTATCATTGAAATCTCCTATATCTACCTCCCTCTTTTCTCTATATATACTTCTTATTACTATTCTTATTTTCGTAAGTTTTATCTAAATTCTTCTAAACTTTGTACTCAAATATCCTACCTGTCTATCACCTTAGAACAGTTGTCCTTACACTATACCTTTCTTCATTACTATAATAATCTTACACTCCTACAATACACTTTTCCTACCTCCCCTGTTGTCTTTCATATCATTTTTCTATCTCTGTTCCTCTGTTCATTCCTTCAACTCTCATAATGCATGGATCTGCATTTGATGGATGTTGAGCAATGCTGTGCACTAGGTGTTCAATTATACTCTAGGTCCAGAGGGACTTAAATACAATAGAGATTGGATTGAGGGGATTATACTTTTGGTCATACATGATTTGTATGAAAGTGCACAAAAAGAACAACAAAATATACGTTTTATCAGCAGCACATGGACTATTTTCCAAAATTCACCACATGTTAGGGCATAAAGCAAACCTGGGCAAATTCAGAAACACTGAAATTATTCCCTGCATACTCTTAGACCACAAAGGCATCAATTTGGAACTGAACACCAATTTCCAACAGCGAAAACCCTGTACCTCATGGAGATTGAGCAACACATTGTTGAATCACCAATGGGTCATTGAGGCGATCAGAACAGAAATCCAATATTTTATGAAATTTAACAAAAAGGAGCACACAAAATACCAGCTCCTTTGGGACACAGCAAAGGCAGTACTCAGAGGAAAATTTATAGTGCTGAGTGCCTACAATAACAAATTGGAAAATCTCAAACCAACAATTTAATGTGTCACCTTAAGCTCCTGGAAGAGGAGCAACAAACCAACCCTAATGCCACTAGAAGGAAGCAAATTATTAAAAATCAAAGCTGAATTAAATGAATCGGAGTCCAAAAAGCTATAGAAAGAATCAACAAAACAAAGAATTTGTTCTTTGAAAGAATTAACAAAATTGACAAACCCTTAGCAAATCTTACCAGTAAAAGTAGGGAGCACACCCAAATGAACAAAATCACAGATGAGAATGGTAATATCACAACAGAAATTACCAAGCTCCAGAGCATCATGAGGGAATACTTTTCAATCCTTTATGCCAACAAATTTGAAAATCCAGAAGAAATGGATGAATTTCTACTCAATATTAACATGCCCACACTGAACAAAGAAGACCTAACCCAATTAAACAGGCATATTTCAAGCACTGAAACAGAAATGGCAATAAAAGACATTCCACCTAAGAAAATCCCAGGGCCAGATGGATTCACAGCTGAACTCTATAAGGTCTTCAAAGCAGAGTTCACACCAATATTCCTCAAGCTCTTCAACGAAATTGAAAACAAAGGCTCTTTGCCAAACTCATTCTACAAAGCCAGTATAAACCTTATCCCCAAACCAGACAGAGATGCATCAAAGAAAGAGAACCCTAGACCCATTTCTTTGATGAGTACTGATGCAAAACTTCTCAACAAAATACTGGCCAACCTTCTACAACAACTCATCAAAAAAATCACAGACTATGATCAAACAGGATTCATCACAGGGATGCAAAGCTGGTTCAACATACACAAATCAATTAATATAATTCAACACATCAATGGGAGTAAGGACAAAAATCACATGATTGTCACAACAGATGCAGAAAAGGCATTTGACAAGATCCAACACCCCTTTATGTTAAAAGCTCTGGAGAAACTAGGACTCCATGGAACATTCCTCAGTATAGTAAAGGCTCTGTATGACAAACCCAGGGCTAGTATTATACTTAATGGCAAAAAGCTAAAGCCATTTCCTCTAAAAACAGGAACGAGACCAGTATGCCCACTCTCTCCAATCCTCTTTAACATAGTGTTACAATTCCTAAACAGAGCAATAAGGCAAGAAGCAAGTATAAGGGGGATCCAAACAGGCAAAGAGGAAGTAAAACTTTCCCTGTTTGCAGATGACATGATTCTGTATTTAAAGAACCCTATAGACTACACTCCCAAGCTCCTTGAGCTGATTCAAAACTTTGGCAAGGTACCAGGGTATTAAATTAACCCTCAAAAATCAACTGCCTTTCTCTATGCCAACAGTGAGAGGAACAAGGCAACAATCAGGAAAGCAACTCCTTTTGCAATAGCCCCCAAGAAAATAAAGTATCTAGGAATTATCTTAACTAAGAATGTAAGGGATCTTTTTGATGAAAACTTTAAAACCCTGAAAAAGAAAATTAAAGCAGAACTGAGGAAATGGATAAACCTTCCATGGTCCTGGATTGGAAGAATGGATATCGTGAAAGTGACAATCTTGCCAAGGCTATTCACAAATTCAATGCAATACCCATCAATATGCCAATGTTATCCTTTAAAGAAATAGAAGAGGCAATCCAAAATTTCATATGGAATAATAAAAAACGCCATGTAGCAAAAACACTTCTCAGCAGAAATAATAGCGCAGGAGGAATTTCAATACCAAACTTTAGACTCTATTATAGAGCTATAATTCTCAAAACAGCTTGGTACTGGCGCAAGAACAGGCATGAAGACCAATGGAATAGAACTGAGGACCCAGATATTAAACCACAGACCTATGGCCACCTAATCTTTGACAAGGGAGCCAAAAAAATAGAATGGAAGAAAGACAGCCTCTTTAATAAGTGGTGCTGGCAGAACTGGTTAATCACCTGCAGAAAACTAAAGTTGGATCCGTCTTTGTCACCCTGCTCTAGAATTAACTCCAAGTGGATTAAAGACCTCGGGGTAAAAGCCAACACACTGAAAACTTTACAAAAGGAAATAGGAGATACACTTGGTCTCCTTGGCACAGGTAGAAACTTTCTCAATAAGGACCAAGAAACACAACAAATCAGAGAAAGGCTGGATAACTGGGACTGCATTAAACTTCAGAGCTTCTTTATGGCAAAGGATATAGCTAGCAAATTAATTAGGAAGCCTACAGAATGGAAGAAGATCTTCACTAACCATACAACAGAAAAAGGCCTCATATCTAAAATATATCAACAGCTCAAAAAACTCAATCACTCCAAAATTAATCTCCAAAGTAACAACCATCCCATTAAAAAATGGGCCAAAGACTTAAAGAGAGTCTTCTCTGAAGAAGAAACAAAAATGGCCTATAGGCACATGAAGAAATGCTCAACATCTCTGGTCATAAAAGAAATGCAAATCAAAACAGAATGGCCAGGATCAAGAAAACTAATAACAACAGATGCTGGAGGGGATGTGGCCAGGAGGGATCACTACTATACTCTTGATGGGAGTGTAAACTCATTCAACTACTATGGAACGCAGTATGGCAATTCCTGAAAAGACTAAACATTGAGCTCCCCTATGACCCAGCAATTCCACTACTTGGCATTTACCCAACCTTCCAGAAACAAGGGCATACTAAATCCACTACGACAACAATGTTCACTGCAGCACTATTTACCATAGCAAAGATATGGAACCAACCCAGATGTCCCTCAGTTGATGAGTGGATCAACAAGATGTGGTATTTATACACAATGGAATTCCATGCTGCTGTCAGAAAGAACATCACCCCATTTGTAAGGAAATGGAAAGACTTAGAAAAAATCATATAAAGTGAAGTAAGGCCGACTCAAAGGAACATAGGCCCAATGGTTTCCCTCATTTGTCATAATCAGTAGAAACCTTGGGCTCTCCTAGCAGAGATTTACAATAGAACAAAATCTAGAGACCTTAGGTCAAATAGTATGACACTAAATGTAAGGACCTCCAGGAGAAGGAAAGAAAAGCCAGATAATGAGTGACTGTTGTCCTTAATATACTGTGTTATTTCTCACAGCTTTTGCCATCCCTTGGTTATCTCATATTGTTACAATATTTCACCTTGTTATCTGATATATTTTATATGTGCTTAATTGGCTATTGAAATTGGATAGGGAAAGGGTGAAATCAAGATAAGCTGGGGGAGGGTGGGAGGGAAATGGGGACCATGTCATTAGAAAGGGTATCAATGTGTGTGAAGTTATGCACCTTCTTTCTTGTGAATAGAATGTAACCCTTCTATTAATCACAATAAAGAAGGAAAAATATATTTAAATATCTGTTACCTTCTGACCTTCAAATAACTCAATACTAGTATCTGAAGTGTTGTGAAATGTCTTAATACAAGTAAATGCAAAACAATTAGCATTTTTATTTAATTATTTATACCTATTTTTATAAATAATCATTTAATTACTACTTTTAACTTCTTTGTCATTGAATTACAAAGGGTAGAGTGAGAATACGCTTGCTTAAAATGTTTCACCCAAATTCCCTCCAAAAGCTATTTTTTTCTAGTTCCTCACGTTGGAAACCAAAAATTTACTTATATTTATTTTCCTGTACACCTCTTCAGTGGTCTGAAAAATAATTCATGTACTATGTTCTTTCTCTCACTCTCCCTGTCCCTCTCTGTCTACCTATTCCTCTCCCATCTGTCTGTCTTTGTCTCTGTTTCTTTGTCTCCCTGTCTCTCTCTCTCTGTCTGTCTTTCTCTCTGACTCTCTGTCTGTCTCTGTCTGTCTGTCTCTGTCTGTCTGTCTCTGTCTCTGTCTTTGTCTGTCTGTCTGTCTCTCTCTCTCTCTCTCTCTCTCTCTCTCTCTCTCTCTCTCTCTCTCTCTCTCTCTCTCTCTCTCTCTCTCTCTTTCTCTGTGGTACTGTGATTTAACCTAGAATTCCTCAATCATGCTAGACATACAATGCTCCACCCAAGACTACTATATCTTTTTTTATTCCTGGAGTGTTAATGTATGAGTGTAATTTCTGTCCCTTCCAGCCTTTATACCATTTTTCTTTAGATATAACTTTGCAAAAGTTAACTCAAAGCAGGGTAATAAACTTGCAAAAACATTCCTATATGATTTAAGCATTATTGTATTTCTGAACTTTTCAAAAGTAGTTGGATGTGACTCACGGTAAGGTTTCAACATTAGTTGTACACGGGCAAATGTGCAATTTAATCACTCAAGATAGCTTGAAGTCATCCTCATACACACAACGATTTCAGTGGAAGTGTGGTACTTTATTATTCTTTCTGAGAGCATGCACTGTGATGTAACATAAAAATAACCTGAAAAGAACTTATTTCACCTATGTTATAATGTAGACTGAAAATTTCAGAATCAAACATTTAATTTTTATAATTTTTGTGCTACTCAAGTTAATTCCCTATAATGGTTAATTGTTCCATAAGTTGACTTGCTCAAGTATTTAACTGCTAAATGATTCTTAAAATATAATTTATTAACTGCACACAAATATTTCCAATGTCTACTTAATGGAGACTTCATTTTTTTCCTTCCAACAATTTCAATATTGTTCTGCCCTTAGCAATCTTACATTCAAAGTTTAAAATGTTAGATTTAATAACTGTCAAAATTGGTGTTTATATCATTTTTTGAAAATATAAGTACTTAACTATTGTATCATATCAGGCTGTATAAAGCAAGGAAATAAATGCAAAATTGTAACATCATAATTATAGCATCTAAAATGCTCAAAATTAGGGCTATAGAAATGATTCAAGTGGCATAATGCCTGACTACAAATCTGAAATCCTGATTTTTAAACCTAAAAAATCATTTAATAACTAAATAAATGCATATGCATTTGAATATAATAACTTAAATAATTTTAGTATATTATAATTGCATAGTTAAAAAATCAAATGTGTTTAAACATAAAAATATATATGCATACAGAATTATCTGGAAAATTATTTAGTTCTTTGCAATACATAATATTAATATTTAATGTTGAAAGAGTTTCTACAGACCTGAAACTTTTCCATGATGTGTAGTTTGTATGCAAACTACAAAACTACAAAACATGCACCCAAAAATATGCAGTGATAGGAGGAACCAATTAGCTAACCAAATGAATCATCCCACATTGTGAAGTGCTGCTATGTCAATAATGTTTTGGTCATATGTGAATAAGTTAGGAAAGAAAAATATGCATTTAGCAAATATGGCATTAATATCAACATAGGTAAACATATCAACATATGTAAACAAGCATATTATTGGCAGTAAGCTCTTTAAATTCATTACCCATTTGTTATATTTAAATGAAACCCATAATCTATTAATATAGAAATTTATTCTTAAGTGTATTTGTATGTTTTGAAATTTTCCAGACTCTCAGAAAATATATTTTGCAATGCTAAGAGTCTATTTCACAGTGACTATACTCAATACTACTACTATTATGATTTTATTACCTCTATTTATATGTCCAACTTACTTGAGCAAAACTTAAATCACATGCAACTGCTATATCCAAGATCATTTTCATGTAAAATAATTTCTAATTGTATACAACTTCCATTGTTTATAATTGAGCAATTTAATTGTAAATATCAGCATAAATGATTATAATCTGTAATAAACAATTTCAACATGTCTAAGAACCATAGCCAATTGGCTATCTCATGCTATCATATAAAGCACATACTTTTAATCAAAGTATATAGGGCATTCTGTGAAGGATGGCAAACAACTTGTCAAAGACCATGTTTGTTCTCTATCTGAGAAGATAAAGCAAAGCAAAGATCTCATTTAGAAAAACCTGTTATGTCCGTGTATTCTGAAGTATTTTTGCAAGTAATTTACTTGCTCGGTCAGCAAAGGCATAACTTTAAAAAATCTTTCAAATTATCAGTACATGCCTGTTTGTCAGATGATGCTATTTTAGAGTCAGTATAATGTGAGTTGAAATTCTGAGATTCTAAAATATGGCAAATTTTAATATAGAATAACATGACACATGTAAACTTACCCTTCTAATCTTACATCTGGCAGACTTCTGTTAAGAGCAATCAAATCACTGGCCATAAGGTTAAATTGGTTGATTTTAAACAGCTCTTTCATTTTCTCTTGGTCATCTTTAGGAATCAGCACAGCCTTTCCCATTTCTCCTGGCCCTTCTTGGTTTCTTGAAATAACAGCTGTAAGGTATACACACAGGCACAAACATACATACAAACACATAGATAATGAACTCATATGTAGGATTACATTCTGAAATGTATTATTTACACATTCTCATTTAATAATATAAGTACAGTACTGTACTTGTATTGTTTGCAAATTATAAAATATATAAAAGACATAGTGCATTTGGACTCATTAACTCAATGCCACAGGCAGTCATGTAAATACAACAATATTATAGGATCTGACTAATCAAGCAAATCAAAACACAAGATTTTAAAAGTCTTGGTCAGAATCTTAAATATAAATATATAAAATTAATTTGTAGGAAGAACAGTTTTTGAAAAATGAAAGAATATACCTTCCTTAATTTGCTTTCATATCCAACTTACTGTTTTGATATGTCACTATATCTATTGTCTTTAAACCTTTATATCAGTGAGCAAGGCTGATAACTTCTATATCCCAGAGCAATTTTCTTCCTTTTTTAAAGTATTTTGAAACATGTAAAAGGTGTTTCATAGTGTTGACATATAATTTCAGATGTCAAATTGGATAGGTGCTTAGTTTTTCTTTTGTTTGGACTTTTTTGTTGTTATTGTTTTTTGTTTTGTTTTGTTTGTCATTCGTGGGGCTTGGACTGGGCCAGGACGTTGTCCCAGAGCATTCCAGCTCAAGGATACCACCCTACCCCTGGGCCTAGGCATTGTCTTGAGCTCTTAAGCTCTTCTATTGGTTAATTGGAGATAAGACCTCATGGACTTTAGTGCCTGGACTGGCTTTGTACCATGTTCCTCATATCTTTGCCTCCTGAATAGCTAGGATTACAGGCATGAGCCACCACACCTGGCTCTCAGTTGTTCTTTAAAGAGCTTATAATTCTATATGGAGTTCTTAATGATAAGAATATTATTTTCTTTCTGGCATATGGGTAGGGTATGGTTATTAGAGAACAGTTAATGCCTTCTTTCAGGTAGAAAAATGGGATGCCACAGAGGTTTTCCAAATATGCTGTTTCTTAAATGCCTGCAGCTTAAAATAATAATGCCAAGAAGGCATATGCACACACACACACACACACACACACACACACACACACACACACACACATATATGTATTGCCAGTCCTGGCTTGAACTCAGGGCCTGAGCACTGTCCTGGGCTTCTGGCTTTTTTCTACCTATGTGGTACTGAGGAATCAAACCCGGGTCTTCTTGCCTGCTAGGCAAGCACTCTAACACTAGGCCAAACTCCCGGCCCGAGGGCATATCTTGAAATAATATGTTTTGAATAATTTCACCTTTGTAACTGACAAAAAGAAACAATAGAAAGAAGACAACATGGTCAACACAAAGCTTCCAACATTGTAGCAGATATAGATGAAATTTTAGTGCACATTGGCAAGACAAGAGGCTGAATTATAATATAATTAAAACCTAAAGAACAAACAAAAGCAACTATCCATTCAAAGCAATGATAATTTACTTTGAATAATGCTGAAGAATTATTCAGATTTATAATTTGTGAAGAGATAGTAACTATAAATGGATTGTGTCACATTACTTAAAGTATATTTCTTTTAGCATTCAACTATCCACTAACAAATGATAACAAAAATACTGAAAGGGCAACTCATCAATCTATCAAAACACTCATGACATATTAAATACTTTATGTGCATTTTGAATATTTTCACTTCCAAAATGTCAATGATAAATTAGAAATTTTCATTTTTGCCTTTTATAAGTTCATACTGTTAGAAATCCAGAAATTTTCCTATAACAAGGTTTGGAGTTGTCACCCCACCTAATCTTTGATAAGAGGGACAAAAAAAAATAGAATGGAAGAAAGACAGCCTCTTCAACAATTGGTGCTGGCAGAACTGGTTAAGTACCTGCAGAAAACTAAAGTTGGAACCTTCTTTGTCACCCTGCACCAGGATTAACTCCAAATGGATCAAAGAACTGGAGGTAAAAGAAGATACACTGAAAACTTTACAAGAAGGAATTGGAGAAGAATAGGTCTCCTTGGCACAGGTCAAAACATTTTTAATAGGGACATAACAAATCAAAGAAAGTCTGGATAAGTGAATCGGTTTATACTAGAGTCAGAAAATGAGGAAACCACAACTCCTGTGTCATCCATTCACCACCAAAACCACTTCAGTCTCCACACAACAATTCCTGTGGCATGCCATTTGCCATTGAAAAAGTTCTTCATTTAATATGAAAACAGGATAAATTAGTAGATACCTGTCTCCATGTGTTAGAAATTATAATGAAATTTAGATATATTAGTTTAGTTAACATATGAAATTATTAAAAATCTCACATTTTGCAACATAGCTTCACAAGCCTAAAATAAAGAACTAAAGAAGTTTTAAGGATTTTGAAATTTTCCTGCTCTCTTCCAGTCTTTCACTCTCTTTTTCTGCAAAAGCATGGAAAAGGGTGAATATTCTTAATATATATATATATATATATATATATATATATAAACAATCTAAAGAAATGAATGTGGATCTTCCAACAGGTTCACCTTATTAGATAATAACAGAATATGTATGTATGTGCTTTTCTAAAATCATGCAACTACAAATGTAAAAATTGCTCATAAATACAGTTTACATACAGGTATTTAACCTGTCATAGGCATACATGGAAAATATTCAGTGGAATTAATTGTAAAATAAATCTTAATGATATAGAAGATATCTATATTATACTATGTAGGGTCAGAAAATAAATTGTAAAATTTTTTTAGTAAGTGCCATCAGTGAAGATTATCACTTGTGTCTTGAATGATATTTTTGCATAATTCACGCGCGCACACACACACACACACACACACACACATACTCGCATTTCCTAAATCAGCTTACCATTACTTAATAATGTAAATTCATCTACATGTTAACCAAAATTCTAACTTCAATGAAATTCAAAATAACATACTTCACAAAGTAAAGGAACCAGAGGGTTATGAAATTATCAAATACCAGTCGACTTTCTGAGGGAAAACAGCTATTCAAGCAGGTAGAGGATAGTCCTAAGTAATATAGTTTATTCTTCCTTAGAAGAAATTCATTACAATTTGCAGACAGATAAGAAAAGCATTTAATAACTGAGCAAGATAAGTAGCAACTTTCTTGGGTCATTTCAGGAAAAAGGAAATTCCTATACTAATACAATTTTTTTAAACATTTCTTTTCAGCATCATTCTTATAAAACACTCTGCGATCCATTATGGCCATGCTGTTCTTATGCTGCTCTCTTCTATAAAAGGCTGTTTGGCATGTGTTTTAGTCACAAATGTTTCCTGGAAACAACTGGCCCCATCTTAAGTGCTCACTAAGATAATAAAATAATGTTGAAATATGAAAGGATTGCTTCTGCATTAAGAATGAACTTGCTTTTTAAAAGTAATTAAAGGGTCTTCATCTTGTAAGAACTATAGTACTCGTTTTAGTTTCCACTTTATACAGGAAATCTCCAAACAGCACTGCTACCTTCACTGACTGAAGAAAAAGCTTTAAGAAATCAATGATATATAGAAACAAATGCACCACCTTTTCTCTAAGATTATTTGAAATTCGTCTTTGGAAAGTTTATCTTAAGTAGATCAAAGATTATTTTAAAGAAATCCTTGTGTAACTCAACATTCATTCTAATTTATCATGGCAGATGTGCTAAATGTATTTTATTTGGTCTCAGAGCTGACTGTACCATTTCCAGTCTGTCTTTTGACCTGCTGATGACTCTGCTCATATCAGGCTCACATACCCTATGATTTCTGATAGGTTACCAAGGATAAGAAGATAGATGAGTATTTATTTCCATGTTTCCTTCTCTGTAGTGTACCTGGGAGTGGATCTCCTGAACATAAGAGAATCCATATAATTAGCTGAGGAAGTAAAAAGTGAAAATTAAAAAAATGAAAGCCTGGAGTAAATAAGAATTTACTTCATATTTTAGCACTTGCTTTAAATCAATATTTTATCAACTTAATCATAGGTGGTCTAAAAGTCAATGGTAACAGTAAATCTTTTCAACAGGAAGAAATTAAAGGTAAATTTTGGAGAATGAAAAAGAAGTGGACTGACATAATTGTCTAAATTAAGCCATGAACAGATGCTAACATGCTGGATAGTTGGTATGGGAATTTCAAAGAAGATTGAAAAATTGACAAGGAAGGTCATCCACTCTGTAATTTATAGGTCCAGGAACCAAGAATGGATGAGTACACACTGTCTTAAGAAATGATTTACTGAAGACCTTTGCTTTCCCTCTCCATAAGCATAGGCTTTATAAGTAGAAAAGTTAAAAACATTGTAATTTAAGAACCCTCCAACTGCAATGAGTTTATTCCTGGCCACTATGAGTTCCTCAAAACTATTGAACAGACTGGCAAAGAAAGAAGTCACAATACTGATTGAGGTTGATACTGTTTACTAATTAAATTGCTACTTATAGAGCTAAGAAAATCTATTACTTGAACCCAGAAATCTCCATAAAGCATTTAGTTTCTCTATAGGCTATGTAGTAGAATAATGAGCCAACCAAGTAAAGGTAAGACAAAAAGAACACAATGTTATACCACAATTAGAGGTTACTTTATGGACAGTACTAGCAGAGTCTAAAAACCTGTATCTAAGAAGCATTGTACTCATTAACTGATTTATAGAACTGTAACCTCTTTGTACAATGACATAATAATATTCTTAAAAGAGAAAAAAACGTTTAACAAAAAAAATTATAAGTGGTAGAGTGCTCGCCTAATCATGCAGAAGGACTTGGCTTCAATTCCTAGGTACCACATACACAGAGAAAGCCAGAAATGATGCTGTGGTTCAAGTGACAGAGCAAGATCCTTGAGTAAAAAGTATCCAAGGACAGTGCCCAAGACTGACAAAAAAAAAATCTTTATTGGACCAGGGGTGTGGCCTAATGTTAGAGTGCTTGCCTCTAACATGAAGCCCTTGGTTTGATTCCAAAGTACCACATATACACAAAAAGCCTGAAGTGGATCCCTGGCTCAAGTGGTAGAGCACTAGCATTGAGAAAACTCAAGCATAGTGCCCAGTCTCTGAGTTCAAGCCCCAGGACAGGCAAATATATATATATGTATGTATATATATATATATATATATATGTCTTTGATGACATCACAAGCAGTACCTCATCTTTTCCCATTTTTTTTCTAGATTGCCTTGTAGGAAGACTATTTACATTTCTAAAGGACCCCCCCACCTCTCTCTCTCCCTCTGGTTTTACTATGTAGTCCAGGTTGCCAAGCAAACTTTAGTCTATATATGCACCACCATGCCTGGCTCCCTAACCATTTGGATTTACTCTGGGAATATGACTAAACTGGAATTATTCAGGAAAAAAGATATTTGATTCCTTATCACTGGTAAACATTGTTCTTCTGAAAAAAAACAGATATTAAGAAGAAAAAGAAGAATATCAATTATCTTCTATCTACTCCTCTACACACTACTCATTTTCTAACCTTGCCCTAAGGGCAAGGGATGTAGTTTGGACTATATCCATGAAGGACTTACTTTTTTTTTTGCCAATCCTGGGGCTTGAACTCAGGGCCTGAGCACTGTCCCTGGGCTTTCCTCAAGGCTAATGCTCTACCACTTGAGCCACAGCACCACTTCCGGCTTTTTTCTATGTATGCAGTACTGAGGAATTGAACCCAGGGCTTTGTGCAGACTAGGCAAATACTCTACCACTAGGCCAAACTCTTGGCCGGATTTACTTTCTTAATTTAGATTTTGTTTTCCCCATAGTGTGAACTAGTAGAATCTTGGACAGTAGGACAATGCAACAAATGGAACTTGGAAATTAGAAAAGAGTAAGATTAGAGTATTTACTTCTGTGTACTATAGTAACAAACAGCCCTCTATTTATAAGTAAAGGTCCTGTTAGGAGGGACTCTCCATAGAACTATTCCCATGGAATGATGTAATTACAATTGCTGCATCCCACCTAGTTGCCAGAATGACTTATGCCTGGATTACTGACCTTAATTTAACACTACCCCTGCTGCCTTATCTAAACTTGAATAGCCATTGAATTATACTATCTGCCACTACTATACATGATGTGTAGTATATTTGTCTTGCTGATGAGTTTAAACGGTATGAATTGATTACAATATATAGCATAAAATCTATAGCTGAACAATAATATTTAGATTGAATACTAACTTAATTTGCTAGAGGTATTTATTTGTTGTTAATTAACACTAGATGGTGTCTAGACCAAAAATGGGAAAAATAACCTTGAAAATATCTTGAAAACTGTCCACAATATTTTTCTGTCACGTTCTGTTTTTATAGTAACTATTTAATCTTAGTAATTACATACTATCTGTGGACATGAGGCTGACCTCCTGGATTATTCTCAATGGGACAATATCAAGAAAAGAAAATGAGTGGATAGGACTTCTTTTTTTTTTCTTTTGCCAGTCCTGGGCTTGAGATCAGGGCCTGAGCCCAATACTTGGACTTTCTCAAGGCTAGAACTTTACCTCTTGAGCTTCAGCACCACTTCTAGCTTTTTTCTAGGTATGTGGTACTGAGGAATTGAACCCACATCTTTGTGCATGCTAGGCAAGCACTCTACCACGAGACCAAAATCCCAGCCTGGATAAGACTTCTGAGAACCCAACGAAAAAGAAAAAAAAAAAGAAGAGTAAGATTCAAAGAATAAATGTACTGCTATCTTTTCTAATAATCACATTGTCTGCTTACTTGGAATATGACATGTTGTCTATAGGTGTATTCTCTGTTGTCTTAGTAGTAGGATTGGGAGAAGTACAAAATAATAGGGTTTAAAATGATGATGCATATATAAACTAGAATAATGAAAGTTGATTTTGTTTGTTTGGTTTTGGTTTTTTGGCAGCTTTGGGGCTTCAAGTCTGGGGCCTGGTTGCTCTCCCTGTGCTTATTTTACTCAAGGTTAGCACTCTAACACTTGAGCCACAACACAACTTTTGAGTAGTTTATTGTAGATAAGAGTGTCACAGATTTTCCTGACCAGGCTAGCCTTGAATCTTGATCCTCAAATATCAGCACCCTGACATTTAGCTAGGACTATAGGCAAGAGCTTCTCGTACCAGGCTTCAATATTTTAAAATATCAATCACACTGAATTCCTTAAAGTAGCATTAAAATGTTGGCAGTTGCTATGATGCTAAAATATTATGAGAGTAATAAAATCTAATAATATTTGTATTTCAGAAGGACTAGATGTAACTTAGATGTAAACCCTATATTGTATCCATGAATTCAAGAACAAAAATACACACAGTTCTTTAATTTAGCTGTCAACAGAAGCACCTATCTTCCTAACACCTAAGTAGAACTTGGTTTTAAAACTAATTATTGTTCAAAAACAATACAAAATAATGTAAATATGCCAGAAAAGACACTGCAAAATAAATGTACACTTGGGACAGGGACCATAGCCCAGTGGGAGTGTGCTTGCCTAGCATGCACAAAGCCTTGGATTAGATTCCTTGGTACCACACAGAAAAAGGCAGGTGTGGTGCTGTGGCTCAAGGGGCAGAGCACTACTCTTGAGCAGAAGGTGTCCAGGACAGTCCCCAGGTCCTGGGTTCAAGATTCAGGACTTGCAATAAAATAAATACATAAATAAATGTACACTTTGATTATTACTTTTCCATGGATTATTTATTTCTACTTGAAATAGACTAAAATTAACTGCTAACTTTAGCAGTTAGCAATCTAATCACTACCTGACTCCTATTGTTACCCATTTTGTTTATTTTGGGGCCATGGAAACATTTATTGGCCATTTGTAGAAACTAACATCTGGATCTTTGCATTTATTCACTACTGCTCTATATCTTATTACTTATGACAAATGTATATTGAGTACTAAGCTTTATACTGTCTTTAACTTCTCCCTATTAGTTAATGCTAATATAAGTACCAGGATGTTAAGATTTTGCCAAAATAAAGAATAAATTTAATACTCACAAAATTGTGTTCAATACATTATACAAATATGCCATTAATTTTTTTTAAAAAATGATTGCATATGTAAACTTCTCTTTATTATCTAAATATTATGGGAACCAAATCACTTAAGAAGAGCCAGACCTATGCTAACACTCATTTAATAAGCACTTATTAGGTATTTCAAAAGAAATACATTAATTTTAAAATTTAAATGAAGTTGTAACTCATCAATACACTATAAAGACACCAGTATGGAATAACTTCTACAAACTATTCATATCTCTATAGAATATTGACAAATATACTGTATTCATGAGTATAAAACCTCACTCTTACAAAGAAATTGTTAAATCTCAAGGTCAAGTGCTTATGGTAGGTAGGTACATAGCTACTGAGACTAACAGATTAACAAAATAAACTGATACTTGTTAATCCTGATAATAACATCATTACCTTCTTGGTAATTTTTAACAATTCTCTCTGATTTTAAGAAAAATATGTGAGACATACAAACATGTATATATATATAAGTGCACAGATTATAGTTCTGTAGTCATATATATATATATGCACATACATACACACATTCATGAATTGACTCATGTGAATGGGCATTAAAACATACATTTTAGTGATTATTTCTAAATACCTTCATTAATACTGCAGGTTAAAAATAATGTTTGATGATTCAGCTTTATCTTTTCACAGCTGCATGTAAAAGTGCTTAGTTTTTATTACATATATTGTGTTTAAATCCTACATTAATTTAAACAAAACTAATTGTAGTTAGAATCAACTTTACACATTCTATAATCATACTTGATTTTCAAGGTACCTATGAATCTCTTGAAGAATATTCCCAAGAAAAAAATTGTAAGGTTTATTCTAATGTCTTCTAAACATTACTAACAGATTCAGCTTTTCCTGTAATAAATACTAGCAGAAACTTTCTAAGATAGAGTACTGTTATTTAATAGCTAATTATTATAATTTACATGTAATGACCCTCTTATCATGCCACTGGTAAGGTTACAATAGGCATGTCACCAAGCTTACCCTTTTGTATTAGGTGGTCTACTCAGGTTAAAAAATCAATGAATGCTTTCAAATTAGTTTTAAATTATAGTTTCAAGTTTCTTTTGAAAATCACCTTTAAGATTTGCCAAATTTTAGATTATCCTTCACTTAAAAAAGCATAAACATTATTGTTCCCTTCAGGTGTTGTTTTCTCACCATCTCCTCTATTTTTTTCAGTCTCCTCTCCTGAGCATACAGCCTTATCACAGCCCTCTCACAAAGAGAAAAGAAAAATCACCTGGTATACATTCTTCATGTTAAATTCATCGTGATTTTAACATTTCAAGATACAGGTACCTTGATATCATAAAGAATTATAGAATTACTGTAACTCAAAATTAAAAATTTAGGAATCATTTATATGCACACATTGAAAAAACTTTGAAGAGAAAATTGAAGACAGTTTTTGTTGTTATGGTTTTGCTAGTCCTGGGGCTTGAACTTAGCCTGGGCACTGTCTCTGACATTCTTCTGCACAAGGCCAGTGCTCTACCACTTGAGCCACAGTGCTACTTCTGGCTTTTTCTGTTCATGTGTTACTGACCATTTGAACCCAGGGCTTCATGCACAGTAGGCAAGCATTGGCCATTAAGCCACATTCCCAGCCCAAGAGAGTAAGTTTTTTTTTTAAACTTTAGGTTATCCTAACTGCATGAAAACAGACTTGCAGATTTATCTTAATGATGCCAATAATTACTCATGATACAAATATATAATTTTAGAAAAAGTAGATTAAAGACAGCAATAGGAATGGAGAATGGTGCAGTAGATTTCCTTTCCATCTTGAGAATCACAGGAAACAAAAGAGAGCCCCATTCTTGTAGGAGCCTGTGATTGCTTTGCCTATTAACAGACCCATATGCTTGCTTTCATTTGGATGTCAACACTCGAAAAATGTCATTGATCTGTATGTTTAGGTATTATATAAGACTGGTAATTTGGTGAGACATTCTGTTCTTATAAATAAATGTTCCTATGACATTAATATAAAGCTAGGGGAGAAGATTAAAAGCAGACAACATTTCAATATTCATTAAATTGTTGACAAGTATTTCTTTTCATTGGTCAGATTTTAATTATATACAATGGAAACATGAAAATTTGGAAGATAAACACACACTTTTTTCAAACTACAACTGAGTAACTTTAAAAGTAACACAATTTTGCAAAGAAAACAAATCTGTCATAGTTAATAAAATCTTTCTGCTCTGTTTTTCCACTTCTCATCTTTGTCCAATTTAATATCAATTGATTATTATTTTGTCTTTCCTGCTAAATACCAAGGACTTACTAAGAGTTTTGTGCCACAAATAATCTAATTTATGAAAATTTCCTTTTACAATTTTGTGGTACTCTTTCACAGTATTTATATGTTCTACTATTTTGTAAATTATACACTTAACTACATATTTTAACTATAACTGAGCTTTCAGTTTTTGTACTTTCAGGGTATAGTAGGATCCTTTCCTAAATCCAATTTAATAAATTCAATAAGCATATACTGAATTGTGCCTGGTTCTAATAAGGAGTCTTGGGGAATCTGTATACATACAACATTCCAAAAACTTTTAATGAATTGACAGAATTTATTCCCTTGTGGATGCTATAAGAATACTCAGATTCATTAAAAGTAAAATGTTAAAGCCAGGTGAAGTGGCTCAAGCCTGTAATCCCACCTACTCAGGAGGCTAAGATCTGAGGATCACTTTTCAAAGCCAGGATGTATAGAGGGGAGAGGAGGATAAGAAGGTTGATGGACATTGTATTAATAAACTGCTTTGCTAAACAGTAACTCCTCTGTACAACTACTTAAAGATAATTTTAAATGAACAGAAATGAAATACAGATATGTTATTATAGTTGGAAATACCACCATACTTCTTGCAATGGATTTGGCAGACATATAATCAATAAGAATCAATAAGAATTTTGTAACTCAAATGGTAATACTAATAAACCTGAATTAATTGAAATTACTAGAGTATACATTGAGAATTTACAACAATATAATTTTGCAAGTTCACATGAAAATACACTAACATAGACCACATTTGGTAATCTATGTTATAGAAAATTTTTTAAATTTGATCTTTTTTATTCTTTTCTTTATGGTTTATTCTCTGCTGTTGCTGTATTTGATTTGAGGACCTGGTGTGTTGCATATATATTTATTTGTCTTTTTGAATCAGGGAAGAGAAGGGGGAAAACAAGATGGAAAGGACAAAATATGTAGTAACAACAATATTCACAAGACAATATGTTGAAAAGGAATTCTACAGCTCTGGGGGAGGAGATGGAAATTGGGAGAAAAACATGGGAAAGAGGTAACAATGTTCAAGAAGTAATTTACTCACTCTATCATGCATATAACTATAACCACTCTATATATCACTGTGATAACAAAATATTTTTTAAAAAACACCTACAGTCTATGTTTACAGAACACAATGGAATTAAACTAGAAATCAGTCACATAAACACAGCTGGGAAATGCAAATTATTTGCTAAAATTAAACAATGTGTAAATAATACATGGGTCAGCAATTCTTGTCAAATTTTTGAAAATATTTTGAACTAAATAGTAAATGAAAGTAAATGAACTAAATGAAAATAAAACTTATGTTTGTAAACTTTAGTAGAAACAATTCATAGAGAAAAATTCATAGTATCAAATACATTTATTGCAAATGAGGAAATACTTACATTAAATAACCTAAATTTGTAGCTAGGAAAGACTAGAAATTTAAGACCAAGTAAACAGAAAATAGGAAATAAATCATTGAGAAAAGTGAAACACAGAGATGAAATAAGTAATTATAAATGGTAATACCATTTCATATATTTCAATTTTATAGTAAATCTGAATGGATGAAGAGGTGCTGTTTATTGTCACAGCTCCTAGTATTACCAACAGGGACATCATAAGTATGTTAATTTTGAACCTATTTTGAAACCAATAAGAAGTTATTAACAATATCTATGCTACTACATATTATACTCAACATATTTTACAACTAACTTTGCAAATGGAATCAATATTAATACAAATAAAAGCCAAAATATCAATTTAGAAGAGATAATAAAATTTTGTGGATGGGGATCTCATTGAGGGCATAGATAAGGTTTTGATAATAATTTCACTATTAACAAACATGTTTAATAATTTTTCAGAGTTTGAGATTTCTGTAAACTTAATGCTACTGCATGCTACTGCCCAATGCCACTGTAAACATGATGTGCTTCTTATGACTTTTTTTGTTTCAAAATACAAGGATTTCTCTCTTTTTTTATTTTTTATTGTGATTAATAGAAGGGTTACATTATATTCACCAGATAGAAGGTGCATAACTTCACAAACATTGATAGCCTTTCTTATGACATGGTCCCCATTTCTCTCCACCCTTCCTCTGCTTATCTTGATTTCCTCCCTTTCCTATCCAATTTCAAATAACCATTTAAGCACATATAAAATATATCAGATAACAGGGTGAAATATTGTAACAATATGAGATAACCAAGGGATGGCAAAGGAGATGAGAGATAAATACATTAATAACAACAGTCACTCATTATATGGCTTTTGTTTCCTTCTCCTGGAGGTCCTTACATTTATTGTCATAGTATTTGACCTAATGTTTCTAGATTTTGTTCTATTGTCAATCTCTGCTAGAAGAGCCCAAGGTTTCTACTGATTATGACAAATGAGGGAAACCATTGGGCCTATGTTCCTTTGAGTCGGCCTTACTTCACTTTATATGATTTTTTCTAAGTCTTTCCATTTCCTTACAAATGGGGTGATGTTCTTTCTGACAGCAGCATAGAATTCTATTGTGTATAAATACCACAGCTTGTTGATCCACTCATCAACTGAGGGACATCTGGGTTGGTTCCATATCTTTGCTATGGTAAATGGTGCTGCAATGAACATCATTGTGCTAGTGGATATAGTATGCCCTTGTTTCTGGACAATTGGGTAAATGCCAAGTAGTGGAACTGCTGGGTCATAAGGGAGCTCTGTATTTAGTCTTTTGAGGAACTAGCATACTGCTTTCCATAGTGGTTGAATGAGTTTGCACTCCCACCAACAGTGTAGTAGTGATCCCTCCTGGCCACATCCCCTCCAGCATCTGTTGTTATGAGATTTTTTTAATACTAATCTATCAATGACATTAACTGTGTTTCAAAGCCAGAATCTGAGTTGAGTAATTACCTAAAACAAAATACCAGTCTTCAGTAACTATGACTTTATATTTTTGAATTTATTATTAAAATATACTTTAATGCTTTAAATTATAATCAAAGTTGTTTGTAAAATTAATTTTAATTAAGCAATAAATGTTCTTCCTTATTCCATGTATTGTAACACTGTAGAGAATTGAATACCTTCTGAGTTGAGGAACACCTTAAGGCATTCTCTTGGTTAGTACCCTTATAATAAGAAAATACTTCCATAACTCAAAAACAGGGATAAAAGGGAAAATAAAAAATGTCTTTATATAAATTTGTCTGATTTATAGATGAGAAGAGGAAGCACAGAAAGGGTTCAGCATTGACTCAGCAGTGATACTCACTGGACACTATGCTGGATATGAAGTGTACAACATGGGCCAGAGAAGTGTCAGGAAGGGAAAGGAAGAAAATGAGGCAGGAGGTGACACTTAAAAAAAAAAAAGAAAGGTACTGCACTCATTTCCTGACATATAACTGCAAGCCTTCTGTACAACACCTTTACAAAAAAAAGTTAAGAAAATGAGAGAATGAAAGCAGTTCTTCTGTTGTTGTTGGTCAAAGGGCTTGAACCCTAGGCCTGGACGTTGTCCCTGAGCTCTTCAGCTCAAGGCTATCCCCCTACCCTTGAGCCACAGAATCATGTCTCTTTTTCTGGTGGTTAATTGGGGATAAGAGTCTCATGGACTTTATCGACCGGGCTGGCTTTGAAATGTGATCCTCAGATCTCTACCTCCTGAGGACCAAGGATTACAGGTGCCCAGAAAAACAATTATTTTCTTATGGAGATGTTTCTGTTACTTCTTAGAACTAATACACTCATTGTGAAAATGACGATATCGATTTTACAGGAGATTCTCATAAAATCTGAAATATTTTGTAGAACAGAACATCTAACTTCTGCATTCATGATTAGATGTTAAATGTGTTTATTTTGAAATACTGAATTACTGAATGGTCTAACATTCATTAAGATAACACTTTGTAAGCTTTCAACTATTATAGAAATAGTCTTTATTATTCATTTTCATCACCTTTAAAAACAGTCATTTTAGATACACCATATGAATTGAGAACTCTTTCTTTTTAGTTATTAAGAAAATCCTATTCTTTCCTTTGCATTTCTGAATAAACACCATAGGCATTAAGCCAAAGGTAAGTGAGTTAATAAAAAGAACGAATAGTAAATGGAATGAAAAATCTAGTATGTTACTGAAAATGTCTTGGATGTGTTAAATAGGTAAGAGGAACCAATTTTCCATTAATATAGAGCTGAGCAAACATCTATCTTCTACCTGTAAATGAATAAGTGAATATTTTTTCATATGAAATTGGGTAAGTTTTAACTTTGAATTTGATCTGAATTGAATATATTACATACAGGTTTCAGAAAAAATAATCAATAGAATGCTGATAAAAAGTAACACACATTATGTTTTTGAAAATAAAATTAGTGTATCTCTCAATACTTTTTTGATTGATGTGTAAGTGCTGATTCTTCATTCTTGGATGCTCATGTTTTCACTTGGTTTTTTCACTCTAGGCTGACAATCCACCATTTAAGGTACCAATAACTGTCACAAAGCCTTTTTCATCCAAGCTGGCTTTGAACTGAGAGCTTCATATCTCAGACTCTGGAATAGTAAGGATTTCCGCCAATTGCAAGTAGACATATCTTTCATTCATTTTTTATTATTGTATTTTATTTCAGGATAATGTATAGAAGGGTTACACTTACATTTATTGGGTTATGGGTGCATTACTTCTCGAACTTTGATACCCCTTCTCATATTTTTTTTCTCCTTTCCCTTCCCAATCATCTTGTTTTCTCCCTTTCCTTCCCTATTTCAAATAAACAAATAAACATATGTACAGTATACAGGAAATGTATCTATAGAATACATATAAGATGCAGATATACTATAGGATACAGATATAATCTATATATATTATATCTATCTATCCAAATGATAAGAAAAATAGCTATGCTGAGAAACATCCTCAATTCCACTGAAGATGTAAAATAAAATGATTGACAAAATGCTTTAAACATTTAAGACTCTCCAATAATTGTTTGACTTGATTACTCATTTGCCCTATATATTGCCTATAATATATTATATTATTTTCCCTATGTGTACCTAGATTTGAAATCAGTAATTTAGCAGGAAGTAAACCACTTAATCTGTGCCTGCTTTTATTTGCTTTAGTTATTTTTCAGAAAGTGTCTCATATTTTGGTCTAGAGCCAGCCTATGATTTCTGTTTTGTTGTTGCTGCTGATGGTGGTGGTAGTGGAGGTTTTTGTTTGTTTGTTTGTTTGTTTGTTTGGGGAGGTCATGGGGCTTGAACTCAGCCTGGGCACTGTCCCTGAGCTCTTCAGCTCAAGGCCACCACCCTACCCTTGAGCCAAACTCCATTTCCCACTTTTTAGAGGTTAATTGGTCCTTTGGGCCCAGTCTGTCTTTGAATCTTGATGCTCACATCTCAGACACCTGAGTAGGTATGATTACATGTGTGAGCCTCCACGCCGGCTCAATTTCTGGTTATTTTTGGATTTTTATTATCAATCAATGAATGCTAAATATTTAAGTTTTGATAAAAGGTATCAATAAAATATGAATATGAAAAAGGAAAAAGAATGTATGTACTCAGAAGGAGACAGGGTATAAAAGAAATATTCACCACTTACTATCTATTTCACATGTAATTTTCTTTATTCGTATAATTTTATTTCTTCTACACTTGAGACACAAGTAGGATTTCATTTTCATTGAATGCCATATGAAATCTTTCTTGGTTAAGTACTTAAATTCATTTTAAATTTTTTTCTGGTTAGTACTTTAAAAGCTGATGTAGGTAATACTCTACATTTGTTTATTTAACAAGTTCTGGAAAACAATGCTGCTATTTCCTTGGACCTGCACAAAGTCATTTTCTTTTCAAGAAGTCATTCAAAGCAAAGAAGTACCCACAGCTGCTGCACTCACAGTTTCTTCTGTAGCACACTCTTAAGCACACACAAGGATGTATTTCTCCTTGAAAATAAGATGTTCTTACCTTAGTTATCAGTGTTCATGTTGACTCTGGTGTAAAAAAATGCTTCTCTACAGCTGCAAGTTTGGATTTGATACTGTTAAATAGACATTAAACACATTCCTACGTATCATTAAAGCTACTTCAGCTGCCAAGAAGGACAAGTGCACATTTTGAAGTGTTTGGCTATGACAGTGCAGTTTCTACAGTGACAGTTTTCAGTTAATTAAGTTAATTGCACAAGGTATTTTCGGCATTAAAGGAGACATAGCCCCCATGGAACATGCATTTCAAATTGTTCAGTTGCTTTTGAACTCCAAAAGATCAATATGAATTATAACAGGTATTTTTCATATCTTAAGCAGTCTCACAAAATGAGCTAAAAAGCCCTGAAAAACACACACACAGAGCCTTCGAATGCTCACAAAATGCCAATCATTCACTTCAAATTTTTTTCTTAATAATTTTAATTACTTCTTATGTTAAAATAAAATTAGCTTTGAGGACAGCAATATCCAGTCATTCCTATCAATGTAGAGGAGATATTTCAAAAATGACTACTTTAACTTGAAGGTTTTTCTAATTTTTCACAGAAGGACTCACAAGACAGAGCAGCTGGAACCTGGACTGTCAAAAGCACCAGCCTGAAACACTTGAACTGCTGTACACAAGTAAATTACACCACTTTTTTGCAGACATGAAGCATGAAATGCCTCCACTGGCAGCAAGGTTCTTTATTTTTAGCTTGTAGTAGCAAGGTTGCCAGCTGAGATTTCTGCCTATCTACATTTTCATAATAAACTCTCAGGGCACAATTAAGTATCTGATTACTGAAATGCAATTCCATCAACTAAATGACCCATTTAGTTATTGACTATGAAGCTTTACACTTGGTCACTGGCTTTGTGTCATCAGCCATTAATTAATAATAATATTGCAATGAATATTTAAAAATGGCCCTAAGAAAGTGAAAAATCCTTCAATTTAGCCATTTCTAAAAAATAAAATATTATATTTTATATAACAAAATGTAGTAGAGCTTCTATATGTTTTGATGAATGCCATCAATTCTATTAAAACTGTAAAATGTATGTTGCATGATTAAACATAGTGCATTAAGGACAACAATCACTCATTATATGGCTTTTGTTTCTATATCCTGGAGGTCCTTTCATTTAGCGTCATACTATATGGCCTTATGTATATAGGTTTTGCTCTGTTGTAAATCTCTGCTAGGAGTGTACCAAATAGTCATGCAGCAGACTTTTGGGGGAACTCTTTGTGGAGATGGGCTTAGAACCCATGGTCTAGTATAGGATGAGCTACTACTGTATCACTGAGTTACATTTCCAGCCTATGCAATAGGTATTAATGAGAAAATGTGCTATTTTCTTTTAGGTTTAGAAAATACTATTTACAGCTGGAAGCCATTGGCTTGTCGCTGTAATCCTAGCTACTTAAGTGGATAAGATTTGAGGAAAGCAGTTTGAAGTCAGCCCAAATAGGAAAAGTGTGTGATACTTTCTTCCAACTAATCATCAAAGAAATCTGGAGGAGGAGTTGTCTTCCAACTAATCATCAAAGAAATCTGGAGGAGGAGTTGTGGCTCAAGTGATAGAGCCCTAACATTGTGCTCAGGGACTGAATACAGACCCTGAGTTCAAGCTCAGACTGGGAAAAGAAAATCAAACATATTACTGACTACTGTGGATTGTAACTTTAATGTTGCATTTTAGTTTTTTAACAACATTTAGTATTATACATGTATAGATGCTTCTTTTGGGAAATATAGCATACATTTTTGTGTGGAGAAGTAGGGGCAAAGTGATTATGATAAATATAATGTTGAAATGTTATTTGTATGAAGTTAAAGAAAATTTGGCTTAAAATTGGAGTAATTTCCTACTTGTGGACAATGAGTTGTGAATGATTTCCTGATTCTGTGGAACAAGATTAACCATGGAGGTTAGTTCTATAGTGTCTGGGTAAAACAAGTACTTAAGGAATCTTATTTTAAAATTTGAAAAAATATAGTTTAAGTTTTCAAGAGTATTTTCAATAGACTTATAGTTCGAGTTTGACATGATAAGGTTTAATTTTGGGAAGTACTTGTGTTTGACCTCAGGACTCATACTTGCTAGGGTGATGCTCTACAATCTGATCAACCTTTCTAACTTTGTGCTTTACTGGCTATTTTCAAAACAGAGTCAAGCAAAAATTTCTGCCCTTGCTGACCTCAAACTGATACCTCAGTTTCATGACTTGTTAGGATTCTTAAATGGTGGCACTAATTTGAGCTGTGAGGGAAACTTTAGTAGCTGGGGTATCCCTGGCAGGAATAGATGCTGGGGATGAATTCTTAGGGCTATATTTTCCCTGATCCCAGTCTTATCTCTTATTCTTCTTCAAAGCTACCAATGCACTGGGCAGCAAGCCCCCTCCACCATAAGTTTCTACAACCATGATGTTCTACCAATTCTCAAGCACAAAGTTTCAGATCATGTCACCATAAACTGAATTCTCTGAAATTGTGAGCCAAAATAAATCCCTCCTCCCAATCAATTGTTCCACTTAGGCATTTGGATTCTTAGAGTGCTCCAGAACAAAAACGTGTACTGATACCTTGTGAAAGATCATTTACCTAAATCATATTTTATTTCATTAAACAAAATGAAAATAATGCTGGGCACTACTGGCTCACACCTGTAGTCCTAGTTACTCAGGAGCCTGACATCTGAAGATCACAAGTCAAAGCCACACTGAGCTTTGAAAGGAAAGGAAAGGAAAGTCTGTGAGACCAGAAAATAGGAAGTGGGACTGTGGTTCAAAGTGGTAGTGTGCTATCTAGCCTTGAGCAAAGGAGCTCAGGGACAGGGCCCAATCCCTGAGTTCAATTCCCCATGACTTTAATGACTCTAAAATATTTCAGTCCCTGAGTTCAATCCCCCATGACTTTAAAATATTAAATATATATATATATATATATATATATATTTTAAATTCCTTATTCTGAGCAGGAAGTGTTGCCTAGTGGTAGGGTGCTTGCCCTATGCATGAAGACTCTGGTTATATTCCTTAGTACCACATACTCAGAAAAAGCCAGAAGTGGTGCTGTGGCTCAAGTGGTAGAACTCTAGCCTTGAGAAAGCCTGGGCCCTGAGTTCAAGCCCCAGGACTGCCAAAAAATTCTCTGTTCTAATTATAAACAGTTATGATTGACTGCTTATATAACACTTTTCTAGAGAACATGTACAAACTTTAAACAATATACAGAATGTGAAGACTTAGGATTCTTGAGCAAAAGATAAAGTTAAAGCTAAACTACAGAAAAGATTTATATTAATATCCACTAGAAGTGAAATAAAGGGATATTAAAGTGTAACATATTGTAAAATCAATTAGACATTGAATTCTATTGTGAAGAATTGCAGTGGATGAGGTACAGTTCATGGCCACTTCTGTCTAGCACATTTTCACCATTCTAGGCAAATGTTTCACATTATAGTATAGTCATCTGTTTAGAATTATTAATGATCACTTGAAAAAGATGCAATTTTCCAATTGATCTGATACAAAAATCAGTAAGAGAAAATTAGACAAAGGAGCACAAAGCTGGTAATTACTATATAAATTCCCCCATGGATTACACAGAACTGTAAAATCTGGAACAAACTGAGTTCTGATTTCCCTACAAAGAGAATAAAATATAAGTAGTCCAAGCTTCACATTTATTCTAGAAAATTATATTATTGATATGAAGGCCAGCCTATTCTAGAATTGAAGCCTGACAGAAATATTTATTTATTTTTATTTGATGATCTTGAATATACATGGAAAAACAAACAAAACATGCCATCCTTTTACATATTTATTAAATTTTATATGACCAAACATGTGACAGTATTCTCAACCATCTCAACGGACATATGAGGTAATATATTTGAAACCTACTTGTCAAACTACAATAGATGCTTTAGAAAAATAATAAACTTCAAGTATTTTTTGCTAGGAAGTTGGGGTGAGAAACAGCATCATCAAATAGACTCAGACAAGTAAATATATAATAGACTGTGAAATAAATCATAGAATAAGTAAAATTAATTTGAGTAAACTCAAAGTTGAATTGTAAGTGCTAAAGCTAAGCATATAAAAGACATACAGTTACTCAGCTGGGTGTGGTGACACATGTAATTCTGGCAAAATGTAAGGAAAAATTAAAAAGACTAGCATTTTGAGTTTGTACTGGACAAAGATTATGAAACCCTATCTGAAAATCAAACTAATCAAAAATGAGGAATAGGGATATGTGTGTGTTAAGGGGCAGATGCTTGACAATTGTAGGACAATGACCAGTAATTTAAAAAAATAAACAAATACAGAGACTTATAAAAGACAAAAGGTGTTATGAATTCAAAAATCACATGTCTTTGGTAAATCAATATACTTTGAGAATCAATATGTCAGACTTGAGAATCTGTATTTCTAATGATTTCAAATGTGTTCCATTAATTTATAGAAAAGTCTAAGAAATTACTCTATAAATTTATACCTTTTTATTACTCTTGAAAGAAAATACATTACACATTTTTAAAAAGACAGAGTTTTTAAACATTCTTAGAAAATACATTTTTGAGCAACAGACAACGTTTTATCATAATTTAATAATCTGTAAATGCTCATCATCCCTGTGTGTCTCAGAAGATAATTTTCTTTTTCTTTTCCTTATCTTGAATCTAAATTCATACCTGAAAACATTATCAATAAATCAAATCTCCAGAAAGTCAAACAAAACTAAAATAATGTTTGCTAAGTATTAAGGATTTCAGAGCTAAAAATGGTAAAATCACAAAGGAGATCTCTGTCTTTATTTACGTAGAGGTAAGAAACAATCTTTCCTTCTTCAGTCAGTCCAAAGAATCCTCTTGTCAGTCCAAACAAGTATCAGTCACAGACCAGAGAAATCAGTGAGCTGCTAATGAAAGGATCTCCAGGATAAGAAAACAAGAGCTTTATCTTGTGTGATTGTTGTTCTTAATGTACTATGTTATTTCTCTTCTTTTTGGATGCCCTTTGGTTAATCTCATATTCTTATATTTGACTTTGCTACCTGGCATATTGTATACAGGTTTATTTGTTTATTGAAATAGGAAATGCAAGGAGGGGAAAAGATGATTAGGAGGGCCTGGGGGAAGGGAAATGGGGACAAAAACTTGAGAAGTAGTATCAATGTGTGAGAAGTAATGAGAATATAACTGTAACCCTCTTTAGCTGGCATTCACTAGATGTTCACAATTTTTGACTGGTGTTATCACTATTTCTTTTTGTGCACTTACAGACCAGTCTAATACAACCACTGATAAGCGATTTATGACCAAAACAATAAGCCTCTCAATCCAATCTCTATTGTATTTAAGTCCCTCTGAACCTAGAGTATAATTGAACACCTAGATATACAGTATTGTTCAACAGCCATCAAGTGTAGATCCATGCATTATAAGGGTTGAAAGATGAACAGAGGACCAGAGATAGAAAAATAGAATGAGAAAGATCAGGGGAGGTACAAGAGGATTAACGTAGGAGTGTAAGATTATTATAGTAATGAAGAAAAGGTATAGCGTAAGGATAACTGACCTAAGTTGGCAAGTAGGTAGCGTATTTGAGTACAAAGTTTGGAAAGTATTAGATAAAACTCACGTGTTGCTACATGACTAGCTCTCAGCCCAACCAGTGGCCTCACAGTGGGCTGTGGGATGGATCTGCGAGCTTCAGTCTGAGCACGTTGGGCAGACATTTTCCTGTGCTGCTTCCAGAGGCAGCCCCCAGCCAAGGGTCTGGGGTTTGAGAGTTTCCAGGGGCTCTCAGCAGAACCAGCGTCACCCTGCACTAGAATTAACTCCAAATGGATCAAAGACCTGGAGGTAAAAGCTGACACACTGAAAACTTTACAAGAAGGAATACGAGATACACTAGGCCTCCTTGGCACAGGTCAAAACTTTCTTAATAAGGACCAAGAATCACAGCAAATAAGAGAAAGGCTGGATAAGTGGGACTGCATTAAACTGCAGAGCTTTTGTATGGCAAAGGACATAGCTAATAAATTAATTAGGAAGCCTAGAGAGTAGGAGAAGATCTTCACCAACCAAACAACAGACAAAGGCCTCATATCTAAAATACATCAACAGCTCAAAAAATTGAATCACTCCAAAACTAATCCCCAAAGTAACAACCATCCCATTAAAAAATGGGCCAAAGACTTAAAAGAGAGCCTTCTCTGAAGAAGAAACAAAAATGGCCTATAAACACATGAAGAAATGCTCAACATCTCTGGTCATAAAAGAAATGCAAATCAAAACAACTCTAAGATTCCACTTCACTCCAGTTAGAATGGCCAGGATCAGGAAAACAAATAACAACAGATGCTGGAGGGGATGTGGCCAGATGTGGAGGGATCCCTACTACACTGTTGGTGGGAGTGCAAACTCGGTCAACCACTATGTAAAGCAATATGGCAGTGCCTCAAAAGGCTAAACATAGAGCTCCCCTATGACCCAGCAATTCCAGTACTTGGCATTTACCCAATGGTCCAGAAACAAGGGCATACTAAATCCACTAGCACAATGATGTTCATTGCAGCATTATTCCCCACAGCAAAAATATGGAACCAACCTAGATGTCTCTCAGTTGATGAGTGGATCAACAAGATGTGGTATTTGTACACAATGGAATTCTATGCTGCTGTCAGAAAAAACGACATTGCCCCATTTGTTAGGAAATGGAAAGTCTTAGAAAAAATCATATTAAGTGAAGTAAGCCAGACCCAAAGGAACATAGGCTCAATGGTTTCCCTCATTTGTCACAATCAGTAGAAACCTTGGGCTTTACTAGCAGAGATCTGCAATAGAGCAAAACCTTGATACATAAGGCCATATAGTATGAAGCTAATTGAAAAGACCTCCAGGATATTGAAACAAAAGACATACAATGAATATTGTTGTCCTTAATGTACTATGTTGTCTCTCATCTCCTTTGCTGTCCCTTGGTTATCTCATATTGTTACAGTATCTCACTTGGTTATCTGATAATTGGATTTATTTGTATTTGGTTATTTGGTTATTTGAAATTGGATAGGGAAGGGGGGAAAACCAAGATGGGGGCGGGGAGTGGAGGGGAGGGTAATGGGGACCAAGACATGTGAAAGGGTATAAATATATGTGAATTAATGTACCTTCTATCTGGCAAATATCATGTAACCCTTTTATTAATTGCAATAAAAAATTAATTAATAAGACATTTACCTGAAGACAATAGCTGGGGATCAACATAAAATAGGAACAGAGCAATCTGGCTTTTTTTGTTACTATTATTAAATATATTTTGACTATTATAGCCAATGCAATAAGACAAAGGAACTAAGAGATATAAATACAGAAAATAAATAAATCTTTGCTTGAAAAAAAAATATATATAACTGTAACCCCTCTATACACTATAATAAAAATTATAAAAAATAAATCTGTGTGCTGACCTTTCTTCCTTACATTTCCCAAGTTCAGCATTTTGGGGAGTAGACAAACTACTTTGTCTTCTTTCTAGGATTGTTTTTCTTTTTGTCATTTTATTCATTTCACTATTATTTAAGGAGATTGTGCCACTTTGAATCCAAATATTCCCCAAGGCCCATGTTACAGGTTTGCTCCATCGTACTGTTACTGGCAGGAACTGGACCTAATGCAAGGTGTTACACTCTGGAGGGGCTATCCTCTAATGGAAATGGAAGATCCTGGTCTCTTGTTCTTATCCTTCCCTTCCTGAGTATTGTAAGCTAAACATTTTGTCCTGTACAGTACATATATCATTATGTAATACTTTCATACCAGCTTCTAAATATCCAGATGCAGACACAATGAACTTAAAACGTTAAGGCTTTACTCTAAACCCATCTTCTTTTCAAGATGATAACCAAAGGCATTTTCAACAGCAATAAAAAGCTGACAAATTCAGATCCTAAGCCCTTAAGGATGTATTCTTCCATAGAATGTACTCATCTTTTGTTCATCTTTCATTTCAGTCTAGTGTCAGATCCAACTTAAGAAGGTAAAGATGTGTACTTTTAGTCACTTGGAAAACATATGATATTGACACACTTGATTTGCTAAACTAAATTTCACACATTGCATTGTAAATAATTCTTGGGTTTTTATATTTTACACAGGAAATTTTGGATATGTGGATACTTACAAATCTGTATCACCACCTCTAACAAGTACATTGCATTTGAGATAATCAATCTGTTGATATAGATTATGCTGTATTTATGTAAATACCCAATTTATAATGTAAATATTCATTTACTAAAACTCTACCATAAATTTTAAGTATCATGAAAACAAATTCAGAAGTAAATCTTGTGGATGGGTTATATTTGTTGTGTGGAAAAATCAGTGCTATGAGTAAAGATGCACAAAATTAAAAGATGAGTAAATATGGTGAGTGAGAATAAAACTGTTTATATTTATAAATTGATTCTGATCCAAATCTAAAGGTAAGCCAAAGCCATGAGAGTAAATACAAAGAACTTTTCATACTAAACATATGTTTAGTATGATGCATATACATTTAATCACTAAAAAGAAACTGTTAATATTGCAGCTTACAGAAATATTTAATAAAATTTGATAACCAGAGTAAAGTAACTTCCCAGTGTATATCATTTTGATCTTATACAATTAACAAGTCAAATTACAAAGTGTTTAAGAACACATAAATTCCATAAATGGTTACTCATTAAAAGAATGCCAAAAGGTAGAAAAATAACACTTAAATATGTTATCATACATAATCTTTATTAAGCTTGGTTACATAAAGAGTGAGCACACTGAAGACTGGAGATTAGGTAGTAAGCCTGAACTAACTATCAATTAAATGCTAGGGGCAGATATCAAATCCAAGACTCTGGACTCAGAAGCTTTTAATCCACTCTTTTTTCAGAGAACAGGCTTTTCCACACTATGTTGTTTCATAATATCAATAAATTCTCAAAGAAGCCTCTGTGATTCCCATTGTTTGTGCACTGGGATATAATTAGATACCTAATAAGCTTTTGTGATGGCAACCTGCACCTGAAGAGAGCAAAGACTTATGTAAACAAACGGAAGACATCTACACTCAGCTCTTACTGTTACCATTAACATCATACTTGTACTTTCTTTGAATCAACAGTTAAATTATTTCCAAGCAATAATTTACAACTGCTGTAATTTGAAGCTTTAATATGAAATGAAGAATTTCCTATTCCTCAAAGATTTAGTTTAAATTGATACTTCTCTTCCATTTGAAATGTTCTATGTAGAATTATCCCTGCCAAATATTTAAATTTCCTGGACAAGTGAAGTATAGTATAAAGAAAAAAAAGTAATATAACTTAGTAGGACCATACATACAGATCAATTGTGTGAATTTATGTTCTATAGTATTCTATTACAGAAACTCTTTCAAAGAACAGGCAGAGACGGGACCAGTAACTAAGCATGACCTTGCAATTATTGGAAAGCAATTAAATTGCCTTTCTGATCACAACAAAATGTAACAGTGAAGGAGAATTTAGACATTTCATTCTTGAGTAAGAAATGTGAAGTAAGATTCAAAACTGATGGTCATGGTAAATTATTCAAAACCCAAAAAGATTGGTAAACAATTCCAATACCTTGTAACTCACAACTGATCTCTACTGAGGAGTTACAAAAAGGAAAGCACTCAGAATGAAGAAAGGAACTTTATAAAACATGAAGTTATCATTAGTAGTACTGTCAGCATGAAAACTTATTTGAGAATTCATAAAGAGCTTCCTCATTATTTTAACCAATATATATATATATATATATATATATGTGTGTGTGTGTGTGTGTGTGTGTGTGTGTGTGTGTGTGTGTGTGTGTGTGAATATGGACATCTGTATATACACTTTATAATAAACAGAAAGCATTTTCCTAAGGAGACATGAAAGGAAATTACATTATACTTAACTCAAAATTGATGTTTTTGGAAATTTATAAGGCTTGCCTTAAACTTACGATACTTATTTTATAGAGCAAAATTTCATTTGAAAACTTCTTTTCATCATTAAGACATGTTAATCTATTTTTATATTATTTGGGTAAAATTACTATGGTGCAAACTATGTGATCTAAAAATCTTGTCGACCAGTTTAGGGAAATTGCTATTTTGCAGTAAAGTGACAGGAAAGTAAATTTCAAGAAATTACTAAAAATTATTTTGTACAGTTTTTTTTACCATGTCTTGCTGTTAAACTATCACTTTTAAACATATATTTTTCACTCAGGATTTGTACAAAGGGGTTATGATTCCATAAGTCAGGTTATGAGTACAATGACAATAAATGTCACCCATTCTATTATTTCCCCACATTTCTTTCATCCCATCTCTACTCTCAGTTTATGTTGCTCAATTTTTACATAATGTACTTTAGCCATAAGAATTTCATTTGTAGCTGAGTGCGGTGGCTCATGCCTGTAATCCTAACTACTCAGGAGGGTGAGATCTGAGAATCACAGTTCAAAGCCAACCAGGGCACAAAAAGACTTGTTATTGTTATCTCCAATTAACCTCTAGAAAACGGGAAGGTGGGGCTTGGCTCAAGGCTAGGGCGGTAGCCTTCAGGTAAAGACCTCAGGGACAATGCCCAGGCCCAGGAATAGGGTGGTATTCTTAAGCTGAAGAGCTCAGGAACAGCGCCCAGGGCAAGCTCAAGCCCTGTGACCCCTCCCCCCACAAAGATTGCATTTATTTAACCTCTTTTTCAACCATTGTCCATTTGTGTGCCCCACACACACAAAATTGTTTCTCTTCTGAGAATTCATTTCCTTAAAGAATGGGATATACTTTAGGTAGAGTTCAATGATCTAATTTCTCTGAACTGTTTGAAAGACCCCAAGTCAGAATCATAGGACTGCCATTCTAAGTTTTAGCTCATGCTTATAACCAGGTGTTTTGCTAACTAAGGAATTGGAGCCTGCAGGCCATAAAACTACTCCTTGACAATTGAATGAGAACTTCCTGTCAGTTCCCCCAGCTTGGGAAGCTCCCTAATCCTTATCTTATCTCATTCAACCACCTGATGGGTGTAAACCTGAGATTTAGCCTAAACCTACCCTTTTCCCTTAGTAGTAAAAATGGATTGCAGCAAGAGCCCCTCACCCTCCAAAGCAAGAGCTCACATCTTGCTGAATACCAAGGATTGTTTCCTCATACCAAGGATTGTTTCCTCATACCAGGGGCCAGAGATGTGCAACTTAGCACGAACACTATCTAAATGGTGATTGGTCAAATTGTATGGTTTGTTCTAAAATTATTGGCTGCCTGCGTGCAGACCTTGTTGTAATGCTTTAAACTTATTGGCTAAAGAAGCGCGGGCTCTGCTGTAACGGAGTGTGTGGACCTATAAAAAACCAGCCCCAGGACAGTTCGGGGCTCTCAGCCACTGACCCGAACCTTGCGGATCTCGAGGACACGTGTACCTGGGAGCCCGAGCATGCCCAAATAAAACCCTCTTGCTCATTGCATCCAGTGGTCCATGTGTGCGTCCTTGGGTGCGGGTCTCCGCGGCTCTTTCACTGTTAAGGAACTGTTAAACTATCTTTTTGAATCCATTACTGCTGAAGGTTCAAAACTAGGGCAGCAATTAGTATTCTTTGAAGAAATATTCACTGAATAAAAGAAATAATAGTGGTTATGTTTTTGGAAGGTTGTTGTGGAACATTTTTAATTTTTTTTAGCATTATACTATACAAGTCAATACATACAGAGTAACTCTGTCAAGCCCCTTCAATCTTATTTCAAGGTCAAAAAGATGAGCAGTCCCATAATGCATACTTTCAGGCCTTGTGCTTCGAATGTGTTTCTTTCTTCCCTTGATACTATATCTTAAAATAGAAAGTTTAAGTTACTCTTCATAACATTTAGCATTCATTTTTCAGACACACCAAATTTGAAAACTCCTTGTTATATTAAATTATGTCAATATCAAGTTTATTCTAATACCATTACTTCCACTTAAGTATTCAAATGTATTTCTGTTATAACCACATTAAGGGAAATGACAAAAAATGCCTTTAGCTATCAGGCACTAATGGTTAACTGGTTAACCATAGCTACTTAGAAGAATGAGTTCTGAGGATCCAGGTTTAAAAGCCAGCCTGAGTAGGAAATTATAAATGACTGTTAAATTGACTACCAAAAATCCAGAAGTAGAAGTTTGACTAAAGTGGTAGATTGCTAGCAAAAAAATCTCAAGATTTTGAGTTTAAACAACAGGATTATCACAAAAAGTAAAAGAAATGGAATTGATTTGAGAAGGATAAAAAGGACCGTTTAAAAATCTGCACTAGTTCCATGGAACATTCCTCAGTATAATAAAGGCTGTTTATAACAAACCCACAGCTAGTATTATACTTAATAGCGAATAGATAAAGCCATTCCCTTTAAAATCAGGAAGGAGACCAGGATGCTCACTCTCTCCAATCCTCTTTAACATAGTATTAGAATTCCTAGACAGAGCAATATGGCACGAAGAAAGCATAAAGGGGATCCAAATAGGGAAAGAGGAAGTGAAACTCACCCTCTTTGCAGGTGACGAGATTCTGAATTTAAAGAACCCTGTACACTCCACTCCCAGGCTCCTTGAGCTAATTCAAAACTTTGGAAAATTAGCAGGATATAAAATTACCCTCAAAAATCAATTGCCTTCCTATATGCCAACAGTGAGAGAAATGAGGCAAGAATCAGGAAAACAACTACTTTTGCAATAGCCCCAAAGAAATAGGAATTATCTTAACTAAGATGTTGAGGTCTTTGATCCACTTTGAGTTAATGCTTGTGCATGGGGAAAAGCTAGGGTCAATTTTTAGTTTTCTGCATGTGGCTGCCCAGTTTTTCCAGCACCGATAATTGAATAGACTGTGTTTGTTCCACTGTATATCTTTGGCTCCTTTGTCAAATACAAGTTGCCTATAGGCATGTGGTTCTATTTCTGAGTTTTCTATTCTGTTCCACTGATCTTCTGGTCTGTTTTTGTGCCAATACCAAGCAGTTTTTCTTATTATGACTCTATAGTAGAGTTTGAAGTCTGGTATTGTAACACCACCAGCAATGCTCTTTTTGCCTAGAATTGTATTGGCTATTCAAGGTCTTTTCTTCTTCCATATGAATCTTTGGATTATATCTTCTATTTCCATGAAGAATATCTTTGGGATTTGGATGGGGATTGCATTGAATTTGTATATCAATTTTGGCAGTATAGCCATTTTCACAATGTTGGTTCTCCTAGCCATGAGCATGGGATGTCTTTCCATTTCCTAGTGTCCTCTTTAATTTCTTTCATTAGGCTTTTATAATTTTCATTGAATAATTCCTTTACTTCTTTGGTTAAGTATATTCCTAAGTATTTTATTCTTTTGGGGGCTATTGAGAATGGGATCATTTTCTTGATTGGGCCTTCTGTTTGTGTATTGTTGATGTACAAGAAGGCTACTGACTTCTGAAGATTGATTTTGTATCCTGCCACTTTGCTAAAGTGGTTTATTAATTCTAGAACTTTGGGAGTGGAGTTTATTGGGTCACTCAAGTAGAGAATCATGTCATCTGCGAATAGGGATAGATTAATTTCTTCTTTCCCTATGTGGATCCCTTTGATGTCCTTTTCTTGCCATATTGCTCTGGCTAAGGGTTCCAGCAGTATATTGAAGAGAAGTGGAGAGAGTGGGCATCCCTGTCTAGTTCCTGATTTTAAGGTGAATGGTTCCAGTCTTTCACCATTTAGTATAATACTGGCTGTAGGTTTTTCATTTATGGCTTTTACTATTTTGAGGAATGTACCTCTTATTCCAATTTTTTCTAGTGTTTTCAACATGAATGGGATGTTGTATTTCGTCAAATGCCTTCTCCGCGTCCAGAGAAATTATCATATGATTCTTATCCTTAACTCTATTGATATGATGTATTACATTGATTAATTTGCGAATGTTAAACCAGCCTTGCATTTGTAGGATGAAGCCCACTTGATCATAGTGTATGATTTTTTAAATGTTTCTGGATTCTGTTGGCTAATATTTTATTGAGGAGTTTTCCGTCTGTGTTCATTAGAGAGATAGGCCTGTAGTTTTCTTTTTTTGTTGGGTCTTTCCCTGGTTTGGGGATGAGAGTAATATTAGCTTCATAAAATGAGTTTGGTATTGCTCTTTCTGTTTCTATTTCTCAGAAGAGTTTCAAGAGTATAGGTGTTATTTCATCTTTAAATGTCTTGTAGAATTTCGCAGTGAATCCATCTGGACCTGGGCTCTTTTTGGTTGGCATTTCACTGATTGCTTCCACAATTTCGTTGTAAGAAATTGGTCTGTTCAATTTGTTTACCTCATCGTTGTTCAGTGTGGGCAGCCTATATTTATTTAAGAAATCATCCATTCCTACTAGATTTTCTTGTTTCTTTGAATATAGGCCCTGGTAGTACCTATTCATTATGGACTGAATTTCTTGGGAATCAGTTGTGATTGTGGGGTCTCTAATCTCATTTATTTGAGTCTCTCCTTTCCTTTTTTTGATTAATCTTGCCAAGGATCTGTCAATTTTGTTGACTCTTTCAAAGAACCAACTTTTTGAGTTATCAGTTTTGTGTATAGTATAACTTATTTCAATCTCTGAAATTTCTGATTTTATTTTGTTATTTCTGTCGTTCTACTTCTTTTAGGATGAACTTTTTCTTGCTCCTCTAGGTGTTTCAGTTTTTTTTTTAAGGTTATTTACGTGCTCTTCTTCTGTCTTTTTAATGTGCACTCCTAGCGCGATAAATTTGCCTCTTAGAACTGCCTTTGCTGTGTCCCATAAGTTCCTTTGTGATGTTTCTTGATTGTCATTACATTCAAGGAAGTTTTTAATTTCATTTCTGATCTGATCTGTTACCCAGGGCTTATTCAGAAGTGTGTTGTTCAGTTTCCATGTGATTGAATGCTTTTTTGACTTTGACTGCATTGTTCAGAATTAGTCTGACTCCACTGTGGTCTGATAGGATGCATGGGATTATATCAGACCTCTTGTATCTGCTTAAGTTTTCTGTATGAACTATTATATGATCTATTTTGGAGTGTGTTCCATGTGCTGCTGAGAAAAATGTAAAAAGTTTCGCCATTGGGTGGAAGACTCTGTGTATATCTGTTAAGCCCAGCTGGGCTATGGTATCATTTAAGTCGATGGTGTCTTTGCTTAACTTTTGTTGAGTTGATCTGTCATTGTTGAGAGTAGAGTGTTGAGGTCACCGACAATGATTGTGTTTGAGTCTATCTTGTTCTGTAGTTCTAAAAGAGTTTGATGAATTTGGGTGCTCCCGTGTTGGGGGAGTAGATGTTTATAACTGTAATATTATGGGCATGGATTGTACCCTTTAGTAATATATAATGGCCATCTCTATCTTTATGTACTCATTTTACTGAGAAGTTAATTTTGTCGGAGATTAAGATTGCTACTCCTGCTTTTTTGCATGGTGCATTGGAGTGGAAAATTCGTTTCCGTCCTTTCACTTGGAATTTGTTTCTGTCTTTGGCAGTGAGGTGGGTCTCCTGGAGGCAACATATGGATGGGTGGTGTTTCTTAATCCAGTCTGCTGTTCTGTGTCTTTTGATTGGATTGTTCAGCCTGTTCACATTTAAGGAGATTATGAAGAAGTGGTCAGTGTCCATTGTTGTTATTTATTTTTACTTCTACGTTTCTTTCTCTCTCTTTTTTCCCCTTTTGTTTATAGTGAATTATAGCTGTTTGCTTGATGGGGGTTCTTGATGTTCTTCAATTTGTTCTCGATTAATTAGTATTCTTTGTAACGCTGGTTTAGTGTGCATGTATTTATAAAGCTTCTCTTTGGAGTGAAATATTCTTGTTTCTCCCTCAAATGTAAATGCTAGTTTTGCTGGATATATCAGTCTGGGTTGGCAGTTGTTGGTCTTCAGGACATCAATGATGTTTTTCCAAGCTTTTCTTGCATTTAGGGTTTGCATGGAGAGATCTGCTGTAATTTGAATGTTCTTCCCATTATAATATAGATCCTTCTTTGTCTTTGCAGCATTTAAGATCAATTCCTTGGTATTCGGGTCTAATGTCTTTACTATGATATGTCTAGATGAGTTCCTTCTAGGATCTTGTCTGTTTGGGGTCCTGAAACATTCAATAATGTGAGCATTTTCCCTTTTGAAGTTGGGGAAGTTCTCTGCTATGATTTTGGTGAATAAAGGTTGCATACCTTTGTCCTGAAATTCAGCCCCCTCCTCAATCCCTATTATACAAAGATAGACTTCTTTGCTGCATCTGCCAGTTCCTGGAGTTCTCTCTGTTGGAATCTGACTGATTTTTCCAAGGTGGCGATTCTCTGTTCCAGCTCTTGTGTTTTGTCTTCTGTTCCTGATGTTCTATTCTCCATCTCAGTCAATCTGCTGCTTAATGCCTCCATTTTTGCTTGAAGTGTGGACACTGAGCTGATCATGTCTGCTCTGAGGGTATTAATCTTTTCTTCCATTTCTCTTTTGAATTCGAGGAGCTCTTCGGTGATTTCCTGCTTATGTTCCTGGAATTGTTTTTGGAATTCTGTTTTAGTCTCTTTAGTCATGTCCACAATCATCTCCTTGAATAGGGTCATGTTTCGTGTCTCTTCAGGTGTCATTTCTTGGGATGGTGACATCTCTCTCATCCCTTTGCTCTTGTTTCCTTTTGGGCTTTGCGTGGGACTTTGATTATTTATGTATGTCCTAATTCGTCTTTGCACTCTCCTCGGCATCGGGAACTATTGTTGTAGTTTGCTCTGTGGTCAGTAGGTAGCAGTGTTTACTTGGATTGGGACTGGTGGTTCTGGGAATATATGAATACCTGTGCTTCTTGGCCAAATTGATTTCTCTGCTGACTAGATCAGAGTTTGCAGTTTCTGCAGGTGTTCTGGCCCGTTCCCAGAGACTGTGTGCTGCTGCAGGACTACCTCTCAGCCCAACCAGTGGCCTCACAGAGGGCCGTGGGATGGTTCTGAGAGCTTCAGTCTCAGCGTTCTGGGCCGATGGTTGGTTTTCCTGTGCTGCTTCTAGGGGCGGGCCCCGGCCAAGGTTCTGGAGTTTTCAGGGCCTCTCTACAGGACTAGCAGGTGTCCACTCTGTTCCCAGGGGTGGGGCCCAACTGAGGTTGTGGGCTCCAAGTGTGGAGCCGCGCCTTTCTGATTCTCAGAAGGCGAGCTAGGCTGCTGGTTGGCCCTTCAGTTTCCCTGACTGTGGGGGGCCCCTCGGTGCTGTCTTGCTCAGGATTCCCAGGTGGAGGATGCCCGGCTCAAGATTTAAGAGGGACAAATGCTGGCTCCTATTTTCCTGCACACCCCACCCGCTATTGTAAGGCTGGGTCTCAGCACCCCCCACTCTCCAGACCCAGTGGCCTGGGAGAGGAACCTGTTGGGTGGGTGGGAGCTGGGACAGCTCTGCCTCCCTTGGTGGGGTGCTGGGTCTTAGTGTAGCCCACCTGTTGGACTCCAGTCAGAGGCCTGGGAGAGGAACCTGGTGGGCAGGTGGGAGCTGGGACACCTCTGCCTCCCTTGGTGGGGTGCTGGGTCCTAGCGTAGCCTGCTGTCAGTCTCCAGTCAGAGGCCTGGGATAGGAATGCCTCTGTGTTCGTCTGTGGGTGCTCCACAGTGTTGGGGAGTCTTTCACTCCCCTTGACCACTCCCCTCTGGTCTCCTCCACTGCCTGTGTTCCCTGTCTGAGTTCCGCTGCTTGCTGTTCTGGTTCCATGTCTGGGTTCAGCTGCTTCTGTGGCTCGCTGGCCTAGTCCTATGCTGGTTTCTGCAGCGGTCGGGGCTGCCCGGCCCTGCGCCCTCCACCACTGCTTTTTTCAGCTAGAACTGTGCTGCAAGTGCTCAGTGGAAGCTCCTTTCTATTGTAGCCTGTCCTTCCTCCTTGTCCAGGCTGTCCTTCAGTGCCCAGGCAGACATGCAATGGTGTCTGCCATGATTTGTCCTCCTCAAGTCTCCTGTCAACCTGTCTGCAGCTTAAGGTGGAGCCATCAAGGATTTGGGGAAAATGAAAACCAGCCTTCCCGTTCCTTCCCCCTCACGTGACCTGCTGGCCAGCTGTTTCTAGGGCGAGGAATCTGTGAGTTTATAGGGCCCGGAAAGTTCAAGAATTTATTAACATCGATTTTTGCATCATATTTAAATGAGAAGTTTAACAAACAAGTGTTCAAGGAGGGAATCATTATTTACAATCACTGGGACTTATTATTTAGAACTTAATCAAAATTACATTAAGGGTTTGTATGTTATAGAAACATTAATTTATGAAATAAAACATTATGTCTATAGAGTAATAGGTTTTTATGTCTATATAGTTATGTTTATATTTCCATTACCATGTCCATAGCATTGGGTATGCACTTATTGAGTCCTCCCTCTGTACTCTTCGGATTTAATAGCCACATATTAGGGATACCATGCGCCTTTTGTTCCTTAGGTCTTGACTTGTCTCACTCAACATGATTCGCTCTAGATTCATCCACTTCCCTGCGAATGCCATTATTTTATCTTGTCTGTTGGCTATGTAGAATTCCATTGTGTATATATACCACATTTTCTGTATCCATTCATCTGCAGTAGGGCATCTGCATTGTTCCCATGGCCTGGCTATTGTGAATAGTGCAGAGATAAACATAGATGAGCAGGTGTCCTTATCATATCTTGGGTTATGATATTCAGGGTAGATGCCCAGAACTGGTTGGCGGGATCGCACGGAAGGTCTGTTTTCAGTTCTTTAAGAAACCTCCACACTGCTTTCCAGAGTGGCTGAACTAGTCTACATTCTCACCAGCAGTGTAGTAGGGTTCATTTTTCTCCACAACCCCGCCAGCAACTGTCATTGTCTGAGTTCAAAATCTTGGCCATGCTTGTTGGGGTAAGGTGGTATCTTAGGTTTGTTTTTATTTGCATTTCCTTTATGACCATAGGTGATGACCATTTTCTTATATGCTTTTCTGCCATTTTAATCTCTTCTTCTGATAAGTCTCTCTTTAGTTCCCTTGCCCATTTAGTGAATGGTTTATTGGGTTTTGGGGGGATTAGTTTCTTGAGTTCCCTGTAGATACTGGATATTATTTATCAGATGTATTATTGGTGAATATCTTTTCCCAGTTGGTTGGCTGTCTCTCTATTTTTGCGACTATGTTTTTATCTGTACAGAAACTTTTTATTTTTAGGTAGGTGTGCAGTTATACCATGCACACATTTTAATATTTTATTTATTTATATTGATCATAGTTTATGACCTTTAAATGATTAGACAACACAATTTCAATAGTGGAAGTACTGAAAAGAGTAGACACACAGGTTCTGCCACAGTATGAAAATGTACATGGAACTTTTGTTTTTCCAATGTAATGGCAGAATCTCCACCCCTAATATGAAAATTATGTTGAACAGTTTTCACAGGGAGCAATCCTAAAATTTACTTGCATTGATTTATATATTAAAAATTAATCTACTAATTGAACTCTTAGGAAAAAATGTATTTTAACTATTCTCAATTGCTACTGCTTAGTTTCACAGAGTTTCAGCCAGTCAAAGGAAGAAGATTAGATGAGGTCATAGTATTTTAAAACATGTTCAATGAATTTATTTTAATATTTAAAAATCTTAGTGTTTACTAATTCATAAGAAGTTTCATTATAGTATTTTCACAAATACATGCAATGTACCTTGATCATAACTACCCGACTTGTATACTCTTATCACTCCCACCCCTTTTAAATCAATTTATAATATATACATTTATAATATATTTCATGTGTAAGTACTACAGTATATAAACATTTTATAAAATAAAATATATTAGATATACAATAACCACATATTTGTATGTATATATTTATTTTATTTTATTTTACTTCAATGGTGATGTACAGAGAAATTATAGTTATATAAGATAATGAATATATTTCTTGTCAAACAGTGTTACCCCACCCTCATTTTCTCCCAGTTTCCATCCCTTCCTGGTTCTCCCCTCCTCCAAGATGTAAAGTTCATTTCCAATATAGTGCCTTGGGACTATTACTGCTGCATTGGTTTACACTTTGTCCTTTTTCTCACCATTATGTTGTTCCCCTTCCCTTTCTCAAATTTATGTATTCAAACATGCACACTTATATATGTACATGAACTAATAACTATTTATGTATACATATACTCTATTTCAACTTTATATTTTTTTTTGTTTCCAGATTCTAAAGAAGAGAGAAAGCATGTAACCTCTTCTGTGAATCTGGATTATATTTCTTAATACGATGATCTCCATCCATTTTTCAGCAAAGTGCACATCATTTCATTCTTCCTAATGGTACTCATTGAAATTTCGGGAAATGGATTAATGGACACAAATAAACATCTTTCTCCAATAAAGGTTGTCCCAGAATTCTTTCATCCCAGGAACCTTAGTTGAATTAACAGATGAAGATAAAAAATCACCAATGCTATTTAAAACCCTTTAGACAAGAAAAGAGGAGTGTGAAATATTTAGCTACATTACACCCCCATATACTCAACTCTAAAATACTGACTACAAAACATAAACATGATGATTTAATTTTGTTTGCATATACTTAACAATATTTAAAGATAATTATTGTTAATTAAAAGTAATAGTAGTTATAAACCATTGTATTTGTAAATTAAAATGTAAATTTTAGCATTTTAAAGTATTTTCTAATCAATTATGTAAAATGAAAAATTGACAATTTCAGTCAAGAAAATTCATATTATCTTCACTGAAAATTGAAAATTGAAAGACTTGCTTTTAATTTTGTCCCTAAATATTCATCATATTGTTTTGTGAACCCATGAGATTCTCCTCTTCCAAATGCTCTTAAATTATACCCCACAACATTCATAAATGTTTTCTTACCAATTATAAATTCATCAGTGAACATTCTTTTTATTGTACATTTCTCTATGACAAGTTCTCTTGGTGATTAGCTCTACATGTGTTGATTAGCTTATATGTGTCTCTATGCAATATTAAAGCTAACAAATTATTCCCTTGTTTCAATGTTTATTTATTCCTCAATGCTAGAGTGAGGCCCTGGAAATATTAGAATCAGTTAGCAATAAAAATATCTTGAAATAATAACTATTCATACTATACTCCAGGTGAGACTGTGTTTCATAAGTACTAGCTCAAGTTATCTTCACAACTCCAAAGACTGATTGCATGATTTAAACCTCACAATTATACTTGAAAGATTTGAAGCAAGATATTCACTAACTTCCCTAGGTAAACAAGTACTCTGCTTCCAGGATCTCTTCGGTGAATATCTGCATTTATTATCCCTCTTTAAAAAGTGAATACAAATGTTTGCTTGGTAATTTGTTCTATACCATTAGTTGAATTCTCACACATCCATTGTACTTGCTGGTTAAGAAATTGTGATACCCTAATCTCAAAAAAATTCAACATATTTGGGGCCTGGAGTTTGGCCTAGAGTTAGAGTGCTTGGCTAACATGCACAAAGACTTGGGTTCAATTTTTCGGTACCACATATATAAATAAATCTGTGGTTCAAGTGGTAGAGCTCTAACCTTGAGAAAGACCAAGGACAGGGCTCAGGCCCTGAGTTCAGACCCCAGGGCTATCAAAAATAATTCAAGATATAAAATAATATGGAAATATAAATGCACTTAAATGAAACAAAAATATTACTCTCTTAATGAGATGTCAGTAAGCATAGACACAGAAACTTGGACCAGTGCAGCTGGATTCTTGAAACCTTTTGTATTATTTATCTATGTTTGTATGTCATCTATATCTTAATTGATTAGTAATTATAAATAATTTATAACTACAAATCATTACAAGTCAGTCAAGAAACAAATACAGGAATTTGGTCTCACTGTGTAAATGTCTATAGTCTTGTACAGTTTATAATATCCTAGTGTATTTTTTGTCTTTTACCATCAAGGATGTTTACTGGTAAAGTTATATTTGCATTCTAGTTACAACAAATGAGGGAAAACATGCAATCTACATTTCTTTGTGTCTGGCTTACTTCACCTACTATAATTTTTCCAAGTATTTCTCAAGTGTAGAATTTCACTGTGACTATATATCACATTTTCTGGATCTATTCATCCACAGAGGGGCATCTTGGTTGATTCCATATCTTAATAGTAGCAAACACTACCACTGTGCTGGTAGCTTTAGTGTGGTCTTGCTTTTGGTCTATTGAATAAATACACAGGAGTAGAATTGCTGGGCCATAGGGAAGCTTTAGGAGAGGAGCTACAAAGGCTCAATAGTTATGTGCATATGCTCATATAACATTTTGTTTATTGAAATGAATTTCAATAAATGGAAACAAGAGGTCTTCTGTTATTTTCTCCTTCATCATAGTTTTTGATATAGGTACCTTCTGTCTCGTATGCATGTTTATCTGTTTGGCGGAGGTAAATGAAGAGCAAAGAAATGGTGAGACAAATGATAAACAGAAACAGCAATGATACCCAGTAGACACTATATTTAAAATGAACTCTACAGCTTGTGAGGGGCAGTTGGGAGGGAAATGAGGGAAGCAGTGACACTGTTAAAAGTAACCTACTTATTATCTGACTTAACTGTACCCTCTCTGTACATTAGCTTTACAATAACTACAAAAAGAGATGCAAGAATTAACAAATATTTTATTGGCATGGCATAAATTCATGCAAAAAAATTAACTGTTAATACAAATGGTAAGATTATATTCAGGTAAATAAATGAACTACACAAAACAACATGTGCTACAGGTTTAAAGATATTTAGCATGTCATTTATCAAATTAAAACACATCCCTTCAAAGTAACATCTTGCTGAAAAATGCAGTTAATTTCACTTTTGTTTTAATTTGATTTATGCTCTTATCTTCAAGGAGTTGTACAAAGGAGTTGCCATTGAATAAAGCAGTCTATGAATAAAATGTGACTTAATCAATGTTACCACTTTCAACATTCTCATGTATTCTCCCAACCCAGCTCTCCCATCATAATTTTGCAGGACACACGTTGAATTTCTGACTGCAATTTCCCCCATATTTCAAAGCTCATCCCTTTCACATAACTTTGTTGAAGTTCATCTTTGCTTTTCTAAGGAATTACAACATGTGGCTTCTCCCATGAATCTATCATATTTAAGTTAATATATTGTATACACTGATATACTGCTTGTAGTATTTACTTATATGATTTTAAGCTATTTCTAGCTACCACATATGAAGAAAAACATGCAACCAGTGTCCAGGCATAAACTCAGCCATCATTGTTGAGTGAAGGGCTAGCTTCCTGCCAAGCTCCATGTGAACTGGGACAAGGACCACATCATGGTACTAACCAGAGTCCAACCCCTACCTCAGCCTTCAGTGCTGAGTGAACAGTGGGCCGCTGATGGAGCTCTGATGGAAAAGGACAGAGATCAAAGAGTCGTGCTTGCAATCAATTTGTGTCCAATTTTTATATATGTTAATGGCAACAGATGTGAATGCTCTGTTGATTATACTCTCAAACATGCAATATTATAGTTTTAATAGATTAAAAATGACTACTATCGTTAGCTCACTATCAAAGGCACAAGTAATATAGAGTATTTATTTTGTGTTTATAATTATTTTAGTTTCTTTGGGGATTTATCTAGCTCTATTCAGATCTTGTAACTAGCTTTCTGTAGAGAATTTATGTTGTGCCTTTAAGTTGTCCAATTTCAAAACTTAGGTGTAAAACAATGGAAATCTTGTAAAGAAAAGTGTCAGCACAATTAAACAGTTTAGTAGACCTACGAAAGCTTGCAAGTCAAGCTCTCCTAAAGATTTCTTATACATAAATCAGTGATACTAAAATGAGATTTTATAGTTTGTATACTCAACTGCATTTAAAATTTTTTTCACTAAACACACACACACACACACACACATAATATCTCAGGTCTATGAAAAGTTGTTCCCTTTTATTTTTAAAATAATAAATTCTTAGTAAAACTTTTATTATTATTCTAGTTATTGAATATTAGAACTATTATTCACCCTCCCTTAAGAATATTTATTACTTCCAATGGTAATTAAAATCTACTGAAATAGAACACATTTTTGGAAACAGCATTTGGAAACACTGCAAACATTATTATATTGTAGTGAAACTTCTGTGAGTTTTTATTTGATCAGTATGCACTACCTGAACTTTCCAATGCATTTTATAAATGTCCTTGTGAAAATGGAAAGCTTTGTTTACATTTTTATTTTCATTATAAAAGAGATGTACTTGGGTGCTGTTGGCTTATGTCTTTAATCCTAGCTACTCAGGAGGCTGAGATCTGAGGATCATGGTTCAAAGTCAGCCGGGCATCACAGTTCGTAAGACTCTTATCTCCAATTAACCACAAGAAAACCAGAAGTGGAACTGTGGCTCAACTGGTAGAGCAATAGCCTTGACCTGAAAATCTCAGGAACAGAGTCCAGGCATAGAGTTTGATTCCCATGACTGACAAAAGAAAGAAAGAAAAAAAGATGTACAGAAAGCAATGTTAGAGTTTCCTAAGTCAAGTAATGAGTACAGCTCCTTCCCTTTCTTTTTCTCCTTTTTTTTTTGTGGGGAGCACACTTGGACTGTAACTTTGGCGTGGGCACTGTTCTTGAGCTGCTTTTCCTCAAGGATAGCCCTAGACACCTGAGCTACAGTACCACTTCCAGCTTATGTGCTACTGAGGAGTTGAACCAAGGGCTTCGAGCATATTAGGAATGCACAGTACCACAAAGGCACATTCCAAGCCCAAGTACATACATTTCTTGAACAATATTAGCTCTTTCTTTGCTCTGTCCCAGTTTTTCCCTCCCACTTCCACCCACAAGTTGTATAATTATTTTCACAAATAGTGCCTAGTGGGTATTACTGCTGAATTTCCTCTTTTTATATGTGTTGATTTTTTACTAAGAAAGTAACTTAGCATTACATAAATTAAGCATTGCTTATAATGTTGCTATAACTTGAAACAGAAGCATCAAGAATTTGTTTATTATTTAGTGTCAGAGCTCAGTTAGCTGCATTTTTCATATCTACAAAATAACACAATGGGTTTATGAAAAATAAACCAATCTATGTATAAGGAGAAACATGGGCAGTGAACTACTCAGTGGAGGGGTGAACAGAAGGAGAGGTTGATATAGAGGGTAAATAAGATATGTACATAAATGAACATAGAATAAAACCTATTCAAAAATAGAAGACATTTTCCAATCTTTAACTGCATTCCTTATAATCAGTAAGATATTTTAAATGAAGTAGGTAAAAGACTGCAATCACATCATTCTGCATTATCTAGGAACTGATGTTGCAGCCATACCTGCTAATGTGCTACTGTTGTAAGGCTTCCCAGGAGTGGAAAATGTGTAGCTTCGGTGATCCTTTATGAACAGACAATTCCAATTTTCAATAGCATTTTTGGTTTTTTTTTTTTTTTTTTTTTTTTGGTCATGTGGCTTGAACTCAGCCTGGGTTCTATCCTTGAGCTCTTCAGCAAGACTACCGCCCTACCTCTGGACTTGGATGCCCTGTGCTAGTCAGCTCAAGGATACCTCCTTTAGTCAAGCCCCACTTCCCATTTTTTAGAAGTTATTTGGAGATGCGTTTCAGGTCCTTTTGTGCTCTCTCTGGCTTTGAACTGTGATCCTCAGATCTCAGCCTACTGAGTAGCTAGGATTACAGACGTGAGCCACTGCACCTGAACTCTCTATAGCTTTTTTTTTTGCCAGTGCTGGGATTGAGCTCAGGGTCTGAGCACTGTCCTTGGACTTTCTCAAGGATAGAGCTCTACCACATGAGCCTCATCACCATTTCCGGCATTTTTCTATATATGTGGTACCAAGGAATTGAACCAGGGTCTTCATGCAGGCTAGGCTAGCATTCTACCACTAGGCAAAACTCCCGGCCCCCTCTCTATAGCTTTGTGAAGCATTTTTAATCTCCTGGGGAACACATTGCAAAAGAGGAAACACGGCATAAGTAAGTGTAGATATAGACTCTGGTCTACATTTATAAACTATAGAGCCACATTAATGGCATCTGAGTACATGGTAAGAAAAAGAGAAATGTTTGCAAGCAATTCAGTTTACTTCATGGCAAACAACAAAATATAAGGTAAACTTTGATTTTCTCCACAATAGACACAAGCAGCAATTCCCTGTATATCAGGTAGATGAATTATCTCATTATTTGTCTTATTTAAAATTCATAAAAATTGTAAACACCAAATTAGTGAGTACTAATTTTTTTCTACAGTAAACCCAAAGTTAGGTTTTGCAAGATTTTAGTAATATTTTTGGCATTCAAAATGCTATTTAAACAATTAGGTTTGCCAAAGTTTTTACAAAATAGGGCAGTTATGTCAACATAGAAAGCCTATTCTTTCACATAATCCTTTTACTGTTAGGTATTTTGTAAATTCTTCTATAGCTTTCTGGCTGTAAAAGTTGTGAAAGAAAATTTTTGAAACCTACTAAATATTATACAAATCTAACATTTTCATAATTATCTACTCTCTAATGTGTGTGAGAATTAACATACTAATCCTGAAGTGCTTAGCATAGTTCTTATTTTAGGTAACATGTCTACAAATTCCTTCAGCTAACAGTCTTAACAGTTCTATCAGTTATTTATTTTATTGGTCATCAGCTCATGAATTTCTGAATTTATCACTTTCCTAGCTGTATATAATATAGATGTTCAATTACAAGTTTCAGAGTATCTTTCTGAATAGATGTACAGATTTGTGAAATTCTTCCTCTTTTTTTAAATGTATGATATTGTTGATCCATGAATACTGAACTCTTTCAGTCAAGTGCACCAAAACTCAGTATACATGTATACTGAGTATACTCTAGTATACATTTCTTCTTTGGCAGCTACATCAGAGCCTTCTTATTCAGTTAATCTAGGCATAAACACTTCATTACTATGCTTGAGGCCATTACAAAACAGCAAAATCACCAGGAAAACCACAAATATATAAAAACCATGGCACAAGACTTCGGAAGAAAATCTTTTTTATACCATCAGAGCCAAAACAAGAAGGTAGAATTTACCTGTTCTGTCAGTGGGAACATGTAATTTGGACAATTAAAACTGTGCTCTGCTCAGAGAAAGTCCAGGCATTGTAGCATGACTGAAGATTTGCAATGCAATTTACAGCACATATGGTGCCCATAAAAGTGATGGTTGATAATAGGCTAATAAAATATTTGAAGTTCTAAGTTAGACATTTGGATTTTCAAAAGTAATAGAATTCTGAATTGGAAGAAGAAAGCAAAAGTGTCTTTGTGTTTGTAATAAAAATATTTACCGTGAAGCTCCAAATCTTTAAAGGTATGGGACAATACATTAGGATTCAAATATATTAAAGTAATTTGTCATACAAGGTATGAGAGATTCTAGACAAATTAACTCTGAGCACTCGATGTACATAGTATTATCTCTAATTGTGATCTGATCAAAAGACTAAATGTTAGTTTCTTATGCTGGTTGTTAATAGTGAGTAGAATATTGAAAATAAAACTACTGCACTTGTATTCATAAGAAAAGGTGTCAACTTACAATAAAGTCATTCATCAAAAACAATTTCTGTAGCTTTCAATTTTAGATGGAACATTGAAATTCATTTTTGACAAATTAGCATTTGTTCAAATTCTGACAGATTCTAGAAATTTTATGAGGCACACAATGTAGAAATATAACTCAAAGAACTCACTGTAATCCATTTAAAAATATCCATAGATGTGTTAAAATCTCTAAGATCTCTTTACTAATAGCTAAGTGCTCCAGGCTTTTTTTTTTTTTTGGCCAGTCCTGGGCTTGAACATTGTCCTTGGACTTTCTCAAGGTTAGAGCTCTACCACTTGAGCCTCAGAACCCTTTCTGGCTTTTTTTCTATGTATGTGGTACCGAGGAATCGAACCGGGTCTTCGTGCATGCTAGGCAAGCACTCTACCACTAGGCCAAACTCCGGGCCCCATGCTCCAGGCTTTTTCTAACAATGCACTTGAATTTTTGTCTTTATAATTATGCATTAAGCAAGAGAAAATAGTGCACACCATTTTTCTGGGGTTTGATTTATTTTTTTCCCTTTTTGGTCATGGAGCTTAAACGAGCTTTTCTGCTTTAGGCTAGGGCTCTATCACTTTGAACCATAGCATCACTTCCAGTTTTCTGGTGGTTAATTTGAGACAAAAGACAGTCTTCTCTGCTCAGGCTGGACTTGAACATAAGTAGTTGGGTTTATAGGCATAAAGAATCAGTATTAATTTTCTGTTTTTTAAGCTGTCAAGTTATTCTCTATTCATCAATTTTCCTGGTATTGACTTCACAAAATGACACTATCTCAACATGAATTCACCTATTTACATTCTTTGCTTATGCCAATCTAGATATAAAAATATTTACTTTTAATGTGTTAATTGGTATTATTAATTTGAGGAACTCCATGTACTTTTAATGTGTTAATTGGTATTATTAATTTGAGGAACTCCATGACAGTCTTACATATTCATATTTTATTGTTACTGATATTGAAAACAACAGAACAGCAAAGCTATGGATAATTTTAGAAACTAGTGTTTTTATGTGCCAGTAACACAGTTCAAAGTATTTACTCATGTATTTACTTTTATTTGTTTTTTCCAATTTATTATCATATATTAGTCATGAAAGGGGTTTCATTGGGTTATGAATACATTGCTGCTGATCAAAATAACCTCCTCAATTGTTTCTCTTCATTCCTTCCATTTGAAAATATTTTGACACAGTGTTCAGTTCTGTTTTGATACATGTAAATACTATATTCACCCTATTGCCTGCCAACACTTTATCCATTTCAAACTAGTAACTGTTTCCTGTTTTTTTTACCTGTTTGTACATTATTAGCCACATTTAAGACACTTCTCATTGTAGTTACAAAACCTTTCCTTCCAATGAACATGGGTATGAAAACATTTCTAATGGTTCCTGACTTACATCCCTTCAGAAGCATGCATGAGCTTGGTAGCACTGGATTATATCATGATAACAGTATTTTTAAGAGTTTATTAATATTGATTTTTACATCATATTTCAAATGTCATGTTTAACAAACAAGTACTCAAGAAGGGAATCTCTATATGCAATCACTGGCATATAGATTTTAGAACATAATTAAAATTAAGCAGAGAGCTTGCATGTCATAGATACATGTTAATATATGTAATAAAACATTATAGAGAATATAGCCCATCATAGATTTTTATGTCTATGTAGTTATGTTTATATCTCCAAGAATATGTCCCTAACCTTGGGTTCCCAAATATTGAGTCATCGCTCTTGGGCTCTTTGGATCTAATATCAAAGGAAACCATGCGCCTTTTGTTCCTTTGGTCTTGACTTATCTCACTCAACATGATTTGCTCTAGTTTCCTCCCCTTTTCAGCGAATGCCATTATTTTACCTTGTCTGTTGCCTATGTAGAATTCCACCGTCTGTCTGTCTATCTATCTATATATCTATCTATACCATATTTTTTGTATCCATTCATCTGTAGTAGGGCATCTGGGTTGTTTCCGTCGCTTGGCTATTGTGAATAGTGCAGAGATGAACATGGCTGAGAAGGTGTCCTTATCATATCCTTTGTTATGATATTCAGAGTAGATGCCCAGGAGTGGTATGGCAGGATCATAGGGAAAGTCTGTTTTCAGTTTTTTAAGAAACCTCCGAACTGCCTTCCAGAGTGGCTGAACTAGTTTACATTCCCAACAGCAATGTAGTAGGTTTCATCTTTCTCCATAACCCTGCATTTGTCCCCTGGTGTCTGAGTTCAGAATATTGGCTATTCTGATTGGGGTAAGGTGGTATCTTAGGGTTGTTTTTATTTGTATTTCCTTTATGACCATGGGTGATGAGCATTTTCTCATATGTTTTTCTGCCATTTTAACCTCTTCTTTTGATAAGTCTCTCTTTAGTTCCCTTGACCATTTAGTGATTGGTATGTTGGGTTTGTGGGGGATTAGTTTCTTGATTTCCCTGTAGATACTAGATATTAAGCATTTGACTGATGTATTATTGGTAAATATCTTTTCCCAGTTGTTTGACTTTCTACTTTAGTAGCTATGGGGTTTTTTGTTTGTTTGTTTGTTTTGTTTTTTGCCAGTCCTGGGCATGAGCTCAGGGCCTGAGCATTGTCCCTGGATTTTTCTGAAGGAGAGGGCTCAGTACCACTTGAGCCACAGCAACACTTCTGGCTTTTTGCTATATATGTGGTACCAAGGAATCGAACCCAGGTCTTCATGCATGCTAGGCAAGCACTCCACCACTAGGCCAAACTCCCGGCCCCAGTAGCTATGTTTTTATCTGTGCAGAAACTTTTTATTTTTAGATAGTACCATTTGTCAAGTCTCTCTCCAACTGTTGTGACCCTGGGACTCTGTTCAGGAAGTTTTTGCCTGTGCTTATGAGTTCTATTGTCTCTCCTACCTATCATGTAACAGTTTCAAGGCTTCAGGTCTAATATTGAGGTCTTTGATGATATCAGTTTTTATTTTTAATTTTGGGGTAATACACATGTTTTCATAGTAGTTGCACTCATAAGAGGGTTCATTTCCTTTGCATTTTACCTGCATATTCTGTTTGTGATAATGGCTTGATGTTGGCTATTCTCTCTGGTGTAAAACAAGATGAAATCTCAGTGAGTTCTATTTGCATATGCATTTAATTTATGGCTAAAGCTGTTGAGCATTTATTTTGACTGGAATTTAGGGAGTAGTCGGAAGAAGAAGGGTCAATAGAGTAAAAGAGTGAATATGGTCAAAATACTTGATGTACATGTGTGAAAATGGAACAATAAAGTTTGCTGAAATTGGACTGGGAAGAAAGTAAGAATCTGAGAAATTATGGGAGAAGTAAGTTTTATGAAGGTACATTGTCTTTTTTTGCCAGTTGTGGGGCTTGAACTCAGGGCCTGAGCACTGTCCTTAGACTTTTCTCAAGGCTAGAGCTCTACCACTTGAGCCACAGCATCACTTCAAGCTTTTTTTCTATGTTTGTGGTACCAAGGAATCGAACCCGGGTCTTCATGCATGCTAGGCAAGGACTCTAATACTAGGCAAACTCCTGGCTCCTACATTGCATGCATATATGGAAATGTCATATCAAAATGAAAATTCTCTATGCAAGTAATAATGATAATAAAAATGCAAGGATAAGAAAAATATATGTCTTCAGGGCCAGGAGTTTGGCCTAGTGGTTAAAGTGCTTGCCTAGCATGCATGAAGACCCGGGTTCGATTCCTCGGTACCACATATAGAAAAAAGCCGGAAGTGGTGCTGAGGCTCAAGTGGTAGAGCTCTAACCTTGAGAAAGTCCAAGGACAGTGCTCAGGCCCTGAGTTCAAGCCCAGGACTGGCAAAAAAGAAAAGAAAAGAAAAGAAAAATATATGTCTTTATTTTAGGAAATAAAATATTAGTCTTGATCTTGTGAGCTAATCTGTCCTCTTACTCAGCTCATATATTTTAACAAAATACCCAGAATATGACTTAAACAACAATTAGTTTTAAATGAATTATTGGAGAATTCATGACCAAGTGGCTTAGATTTACTGTCTAATGATAGAATACTTCCTGTTATTTCCATGGCATCAGGAAAAGATATCAGATCTATCTTCCTTGAACATAGGAGTGGGGAAGCAAATGCAGTCATAAATTTCAGTGTATATCCTACAAAATTGAGAAAACTGAGGGAAAGGGTGTGGCTAGAAGGGATGCATTGTATTCATAAACTTCTTTGTCAAGTAAAAACTCCTTTGTATAATTACATAAAGACAATAAATAAATTAATTAAATAAAGCAAGCTAATCCCATTATAACACTCCAGTCCTTTGACTTAATCTAAAACTTTTATAGCTGAAACATTCTTCAGATACTACCACAATAAGTAGAGGTTCTCTATATTCAGTTCCTAACAGCTCCCTACAGCCTTTCTGTAACTTATTTCCAGTTAACCACCAAAAAGCTGGAAGTAGAGCTGTGGCTCAAGTGGTAAAGTGCAAACCTTGAACACTAAGGCTCAGGTCCTGAGCCAGGTCCTGATTTCAAGCCCAAAGAATAGCATATAAATAAAATGTATATTATATTTACCTAATCTTCCTTCTCTGTTTATTATTATTTTTCTACAAGAATATTGTCTGGTGTATAATGTTAATAAGGAGAGGTGAAATGTATAAATAATGTAACATATTTAAATATGGATATATTTTGAAATTGTATTATTATAAAAATAAAACTATTAGTAGAATTGATATGTGAGAAAGTATGAAAAATTAATCATTTTGAGATCTACGTGGGCTGTTTCACAGATAAAAATGGATGAAACTAATTTGTGTAGAAAGAGCATCACACATTTTCTTAAATGAATTTTTTTACAGAGTAGCTTAACATCATGATGCATACATAACTTGGTAGAAATTAGATATTTATATATAAAGACCAGAAGCAATGCCTTGAAAACAAAGTGAAGTCCATGCATTTTTTAATCATGTCTTTACGTAGTGGTAAACAGTATTTTAACTTTATTACTCTCTTGGAAACCATAGTCAAGACATATCCAATCATGGAATGGGAACATTGAAACGGCTAAAAGAAATTTAAACAGCAAAATATAAGTATTTTCCCCTGCTTTTTAATTTTTTTCACTTCATCCAAATTTCTGTTTATAGTCTACTTCAAAACTACCCCATGTCTACCAATGAATATATGTTAGCTTGCTTATCTTGAAAGATGATAAATTATTTGCCTCAGTTATTGGTAACTTCATTAGTAAGCATCATGCTTGATTCCTAAGATTCATTTTTTTTTTTACAATTTTGGGGTTTGAGCCCAGTGCTATATGACTGCTAGATTAATATTATGCTACACAAGCCACTCGCCCTTTGCTCTTATTTTTGTCTTTTTGTCTCATGTGTAATAAGCTTCTTACAAGTAACAACTATTGGCTGTGACTTCAAAATGGAATTCAACCTCATTCATCCCACCCTACTGTCTCCCAAAATACTAAGCAACAATATTATCTTTCCTGGTTCATGATAATGACTATCTCCTAAAAATTCTAATCTTAACACAGTGGTAAGTAAAGTCCTTTCAAAATTTAGACAATGTTGTACTTCTAAACTCATACTATAGTTCTTTTTCATTCAAAATAGAATCTTAAGACTACATTTGCTTAAAATGCCCTAGAATTCCTATTAATGTTTTCTCACCAATCTTATGACTTAGTAATTTCTAACCTCTCTTTTCTTCAACCATACAGTGGATATTCTTATTGATTGTCATGCTATATGCAATAGCAATATGAAAACTCTTGATGCTGTGGTGCATGTCAATTTTTCAATGAATACTACCAGGCCTCATACTTCAATGTCATATGATACCACTATATATATATATATATATACATATATTATATTACTGAGGTATTCAACCAGGGTCTTTATGCATGGTAGGCAAGCACTTTACCACTAGGCCAAACTCTTACTCCCCCCTCACCCCAACATGTTTTGAGTGCCTACTATCTGGTGTTTTATTTTGCTGAGCTTAGACTATGATTTTCTAAAGAAGTATACTATTTGAGTTCTCCCTTGAATCTACCATATTTCAGTTAATATATTGCTGATACAAATAATCATCACTTCAAAGTGATTGTTGTATTTACAAAATGCCAGTAGCAAAATAAGCATTTATATGACAAAAAAATCTCCTATTTATTTGTGAAAGGAATCCTTAATAGATAGATCTTTACGTAGTAATTAGTGAACCAGTATTTAGACTCATGGTCAAATATAGATTTGTTATATACATAAGATTTTGACAGAAATTCTTACACTTCTCATAAAAATAAGTCCATATCACATTTTACCAATAGAATGCAACAATGAACAACTTTTGTAGCCCACTCAAATCATGAAGAACATTAAAAAAGATTTTAAGGTGAGTTTATAATTTACAGTTTCTTAGATATTTTATTATGGATGCAGTTTTCATTTCATAAAGCTTTCTGTGAAGAAATTTCTATGAGTAATTTTATTGTCAATTGGATTTTTTTCCCTACCTACACAATCACTGCTCTGTTGAGACTAGAATGAGTTTCTTCAGGGAGGTTTTGAACAAAAGAGAAGTCACCCACGCACCTGTCTGAATCAAGGTAGTCAGCAAAGAAAGGGAATTATCAATTTTGAGAATATTTACAAAGAGAAGAAATAATTTTCAAAGATATTTATGCATCCTGTATATAGGATTTGTAAGTTATTTTTAAATGAAAGTGGACATTATTCAGTATATTTAAGTAAAATGAAATATATTTCATAAATAAATTGTTTGATATTAGAATAAGTATTCAGTTGGCAGTAACATCTATGGTGGAATTTATATTCCTTTCATCCTTCTATCTTTGTTCTTCATATGAATAATAACAGAGGCAAGGAATGTCCCTTCAGAGCATGAGACTAGAATGGATTATTTGAAATTCACAACACACTTGTTCAGAAAGCATTCAAATAAAAGTAAAAGCATAAAAAATATTCTGAGATTTAGAAAAATACAAAAAATGAAACCAATAACATGATCCTATAACATGCTAATAAAAATGTGTGCAAAACTTCCTATTGGTATCATAAAGTTTCAAAAGATAATATTAAAGTGGAATGTATTAAAATACAGTTTTGTGTACAGTTATATTTATATGCAGAGGGAGGAAGCACAAAAAGGAAAGTATTGTAAATAAAAATAAAGGAAGAATAAATAAGTCAGGGTTCCTCAGACTAGAAAGTGATAAAAGGAGAAAGAGAAGTCAAAAGCCTGATGTTTATTTTAGGCACAATAATAGCAAGGTGTGTCAACTTTGGGAAAAGTATTTATCACTAACCAAAACACAGTAGAACAGATACACTCTACATTTTCTAAAGAAAAGGGAAATTATAAAATGAAATGGCAAGAGGGCATTAGAAAACTGAAAGAATCTGCAATTGCAAATGACCCTCCATTTGGGTCTTCATGAAATGTCAACTCAGATTGAAACTATGCCCCTCCCCCCATCCTCCATCCTGGAGCTGAACTCTGGGTCTGACTTCTGTCCCTAAGCCTCTTTGTATTCAAGGCTAGCACTTTATTACTTGAGCCACAGCACCACTTGCAGCTTTTTATGAGTAGTTTATTGGAGATAGGAGTCTCTTGGACTTTCCTATGTGGTCTGGCTTTGAATAATAATCCTCAGATCTCAGCCTCCTGAGTAGGTAGGATTATGGGCATGAATCATCAATATCTGACTGAGATTCAAACTTTTCAGTGTCTTTAAATATGATTTTGTTAAAATCTAAAGTATAAGCCATTATACAATGTATTTGGGAAGTAAATGCTCCTAAGCTGTTGCTAACTAATAGCTATATTAAAAAAAGAAAAAGAAAGTTTACAAAGAAATGCAATAATATTCTGAGCAATTATTTTATCCAGTCCTGGGGCTTGACCTCAGGGCCTAAGCACTGTCCTTGGGCAGTCTCAAGGCTATAGCTCTACCACCTGAGCCACAGCACCACTTCTGGCTTTTTTCTAAGTATATGATACTGAGGAATCAAACCCAGGTCTTTGTGCATGCTAGGCAAGCACTCTATCATGAGGCCAAACTCCCAGCCCACTGAGCAATTTTTTTTTCTTTGCAGTCCTGGACTTGAGCTCAGGGCCTGAGCACTGTCCTTGGACTTTCTCAAGGCTAGAACTCTACCACTTGAGCCTCAGCACCACTTCTGGCTTTTTTGTATATATGTGGTACCAAGGAATCGAACCCGGGTCTTCGTGCATTGCAGGCAAGCACTTTAACCACTAGGCCAAACTCCCAGCCCATCCACTGAGCAATTTTTAAAAGGCAAAAAAAGTTAAATGGGTTAATAAGAAAAATCTCAGGAATGTCTATATTTCAGCTAGTCATTCATAGAATGATAGCCAAAATGGTGCTTGTATATCCAAGGCCTTTTACATAAAATGTATGACAAAAATGGGGCTGGGTCAGGATACAGGGAAAATACTCTGAGATAGTTAAAACAGTGTGAAGATGTTGTAAGTGATGGCCTGGGAAAGCAGACTGAGATCAGATAATGGAGTACTTCCAGCATGATATTTTGTTGTTGTTGTTGTTTTGTGGGTCATGGGGCTTGAATTTGGCCTGGGGAAAAGCTTCCGCACCACCCTTGAGCCAAGCCCCACTGCCCATTTTCTAGAGGTTAATTGGAAATAAGAATCTCAAGTCTTTTTGTGCCAGGCCAATTTTGAATCTTGATCTTCAGATTTCAGCCTCCTAAGTAGATAGGATTAGAGGCATGAGCCACCTCACCCAGCTGATGCTATTTTTCCCCACATTTCTTTCATACCTTTTCTTTTTCCTTTTTCTTTTTTTCTTTTTTCTTGGACTTTATCAAGGCACTCTGACCCTTGAGCCACAGCACCACTTCTGAATTTTTCATTGTATGTTGTATAGAGGAATGGAATCCAGAGCTTCGTGCATGCTGGGCAAGCACTAAACCACTAGTTCACACTCTGGCCCCTCTTTCATAACTTATTAAATAGAAAATCATCACATGTTCAAAACAGTGCATAACTGACATGCCAGAGTGACACTCATGACAGTTTCAAGAAAAGAAAGTATTTGCACATTTTATAGCATCCAGCTAATGCATGTTTTCAAAACCTTTTCTAGTAAGTAGTTGTAAAGAGAAGTTACAATTTCATAAGTCAGGTTATGAGTACATCAATATCTTCCCTTTCATCATTCTCTCTATTCCTCTCAAACCTACCTCTCTCATTAATTTTCCTATATTTATAGGTTATGCATTGAATAATATGGCTGAATTTTCCATTCTCTTCAATATTCAATATACATCTAATGAATCTAGGAAAATGAAGGGGAGAGATTGGAAAGAAGGGTGGAAACTGATGAAATGGGTGAGTCCAATCAAGATGTATATGTACTTTGGTTACTGACTACTGCTTTGTACAACTAAAGATAATATAAATATAATGTAAAAATAAACATCTGTTTTTTAAATAAGTGTATTTACTCTGTTTCAAAAGAAGAAAAGCCTAATGAAATAGATTATTTAAAGACTTGAACCTTGATAAATAATTAACTGTTAAAGGCTTACACTTTCAACCGTTAGGGTAATATTTCACCACCTATTTATTTTAGTAATTGAGACTTAAACAAGAGAGAAATTTAACATGTAACCCTGAGAGAAGGACATTCTGCGGTTTTGTTGTCTACTTGGCATTATCTTCTGATTTCCACTAAGACAACCAGAGATCCACTATGTGGTAAGACAGCTCATATGGTCTTATCTGGGCAATATCATTAGCCCACACAAGGCTCTACAAGTTTTCAAAACTGTAACTTAATTTGGAGTTTATAATGTACTATGTTCTGAGGGAGGAAGGACATGACTCCCCCTGTCTAAGCCATTAAACAGACCTAAAACACTAAATTTTGATTCTCAAAACAAATGAGACATGACTTTCAATCATCTCTACAATGCATTCATATACTTGGTACTATACTGACACACTTGTAGCTGATTGTATGTATAAAACGACCACAAAAAACCCTAAATATTTAAAATCAATACCATGCATGTTTTTATAGATGTAAAAATATGCTTACACACATGTTAAATATGACTAAAATCTTTTAACATTTTACTTTACCTGATATTTAACTAATAACATGTAGATTTATAATTCAAAGTTATCTCATATTTAAATTGTCTGCCATTTGCAACAGCAAATGGAAAGAAACAAAGAGTGTGAGTTTGCAACAAGAAGAAGGAAAAAAAGGAGCAAAAATTTTGGTAGCCTCTATCAATATTACTGATTCAATAAGGGAAGACTAAATGTCATGATAAGGAAGCACAGTTCATTTTCACAACAACAAACATGGTAAAAGCTTATCCAACAGAGAATCTGAGGTACCACTAGAACGTGGGTTCTAGAGTCAGAATTTGTAAAATTAAATATCACTTCCATCATTTTCTTCTTCACTTGTCAAGGCTTTATCCATTCATAGGCCAAAAGGGTGATGTAATTTATTACATTTGTATAACTACCATTATAGAACTCCAAAATGTCATACGTAAAAACACTAAGTAAAGTTTAATGAGTGTTACAGAGAAATGAATTAGATGATTAAATCTAACTATAAGTAGCATATTTAAAATAAAATATTAATATCAACCAAACAAAAACTATAAATATTTAATATAATTGAGAATGAAAAAACTGTTACTTAGAAAAGTATTCCCACTTTGAAGATTTCTTGGAATTTGTTCAAGAGAAACAATGTCTGACTTGCTTATCCAACAGAAATTAATGTCTCATAGTTCTGGAAGCTACACCTTCTTCATCAATGTGTACGTGGGTTTTGTTTGTGAAATATGGGTAGTATTATGTCAACATATGTGTTTGGAGGAAACATAATTAAATCCATAATATATAACAAGAACAAATCCTAAAAAGACATAGGGCTTAATCTGCCTATGGCATTTGCTTAGATGATCAAAAGGTAGTTTAACTAAGAATGGTATTCTATAACATAGTTAAGGAACATCTCCAGTTGGTACACGGGTTGGAAATCTAAAAGGTGAGATAACCTATCTACTTGGGTCAATATTTCAAGCTCTCATGGAAACTTCTGTAATGCTTCTCAGTAAGACAGATGAAAATGGAAAGACTCTCCCAGACACTGAGAAACAAGCTTCCATGTCAAAAAGGCCATGACAATAAAAGTGTATTGAATCTCTACATCAAAGAATACAGATGTTAATTACATACTACAATTTGTCTACTTAAGTTAAGGCTTGTTTTTTAATTACCTAGTTTGCTATTGCTGTTATTTCTCAAATGCACAGGTGTGACAGGACTGCAATATTTTTGCACAATTCAAAAACTACTTCTCTATGTCTACCAAGAAAACAGATTTGTAACTGTAAGAATGTATGTGCCCATCTTCTTCTGAAGCAATTGGTGCTACTGGACCACACAGCAGGTCAGCAAAAACTGAGATAAAGATGAGAGACAGGCAGAACAGAAAAACACCAAATAGAAAGATGACTGAAGTAAAGGTAAGAAATAAGCATTTTCTTAGAAGAGCATTTTTGTAGATATTTTCTTAGTTAACTGGAGACAAGATTAAGTAGAAATAAAACATGTAGACAGCAACATTTTCTTATATATACATATATTATTTTATTGTTTGATGATGTATAGAGGTATTAGTTACATTCCTCAGGTAGTATGTGCATTACTTCTTGCACATTGACACCCCTTCTCAAGATTTTGTCCCCATTTCTCTCCTCCAGTCCTTTCCACTCATCCTGTTTCCCCTTCTCTTCCCTATTTCAAATAAACAAATAAATGTATATAAAATATACCAGCTAACAAAGTGATATATAGCAACAACATGAGATTAAACATAACGGCAAAAAAGAAGAGAAGAGAAATAGCATAGTACATTAAGAACAACAATCACACAAGATAAACCTCTTGTTTCCAAATCCTAGCTATTGTAATCCTCTGCTTGGAGAGTCCTAGATGTGTACTAATCATTACAAATGAGGGAAATCATTGAGCCTATGCTCCTTTGGGTCTGGCTTACTTCACTTAATATGATTTTTTTTCAAGTCTTTCCATTTCCTTATGAACGGGCCAATGTCATTCTTTCTGATGGCAGCATAGAATTCCATTGAGTATAAAGTATCACATCATCTTGATTTGATCATCTACTGAAGAGCATCTGGGTTGGTTTGATAGTTTAGCTATGGTAGATAATGCTTCAGTGAATATGATTTTTTTTCAAGTCTTTCCATTTCCTTATGAACGGGCCAATGTCATTCTTTCTGATGGCAGCATAGAATTCCATTGAGTATAAAGTATCACATCATCTTGATTTGATCATCTACTGAAGAGCATCTGGGTTGGTTTGATAGTTTAGCTATGGTAGATAATGCTTCAGTGAACATCTCTGGGCTAGTTCCTTATTTCTGGACATTTGGGTAAATGGCAAGGAGTGGCATTGATGGGGCATAGGGGAGCTCTATGTTTAGCCTTTGAGGAATTGCCATACTGCTTTCCATTGTGGATGACCAAGTTTACACTCCCACCAACAGTTGAAGTAGCATTCCCTCCTGGCCACATCCACACCAGCATCTGCTGTTATCAGATTCCTTGATAATGGCTATTCCAACTGGATTGAGGTCGTATCTCAAAGTTGTTTTGATTTGCACTTCTTGTACGGCCAGAGATGTGGAACATTTCTTCATGTGTCTTATTTCCTCTTCAAAGAAGTCTCTCTTTAATTCTTTAGTCCACCTTTTAATGGGATGGTTTTCCTTTGAGGATTTGTTTTTGAGAGATTCAATCTTTTTAACTGTAGGTATATTTTAGATAAGAGTCATTGTCGGTTTTATGGTTAGTGAAGATCTTCCACTCTGTGGGCTTTTTAGTTAACTTACTAGCTATGTCCTTTGCCATACATGAGCTCTGCAGTTTAATGCAGTCCCATTTGTCCAAACTTTCTTTAACATAGACACAACATATTCTAAACACATATCAATCACTAATACAATTACTGGCCTGGGTCACATAAACTTCCTTTTGATTCTCATTTGAGTCACACTAGTGTTCTCCTATTTCTTCAACAATAACCAAAGTCATAGATTTAGAAATTAATGAAAATCACCCATTTCATTCTACCCTAATTGGAAGCCATGACAGTTCATTAAATATGAAATTAAATTTTATTGCAATTTCATTTCCTTTTTTTCTAAATGTTCCTCCAATTAAGAGGCATGTCAACTCTTAATTATTCTATTTATTTCATTAATAAAATTTGGCTTCATTCTATTGACCCATGAAAAAATCAATATACATGTTACCCTAACAACACATATTAAATTCAGTTAATATGCATCTCCTCATTATTGTCACAGCATAACACTAATAAGAATAGATTGCCATATTATATCTTGAGCCTACTATAACACATCTCATGTTTTAAGACCTTGGTAAAATCCACTCACTCCAAGTTACACTTACCAACTGGGTAATACCAGAACTATAATTGCATGTGCTCTATCTTAGCACATATTTCTCAGTTACTTCAGATTAACTGTGATTCACAGAATATTATTTCCTCCAAAGTGATGTTCTCTGTTCCCAAGGTTCCTTAAGAATTCAGGTAGACAAGACAAATATAAAATAATCTTCCTTATTCCTGATTTATTCTACACACTTCCAACTGTTCATGAAATCTACTAAATTGACTGCTTAGATACTCCTTAGCTATCCCTTCCTTTTCCTTTACCATATTAGTCATAATCTCTTACCTAGTTCATTGTGTTTATGTCCCAACACCCTCTTTTTGTCACTCTGTCCTTTTAAAACAAACTATAGCTATATACCAGAATGACTAAGCCTACCCTGACCTAGGGAGAATCATTACCCATTTCTATGTCATTATTAAGCCATGCAATATAATCCAGCAACTTGACCGAAGTTGAAAGCTCCTAGTTTTGGTACAGAAAGAGCTTTCACTTTGGTACAGAAAGATCTTTCACCTCAGGTGCTCTTGCTGTACTTTTTCAGATTTTTTTTTTTTTTTGCCAGTAATAGGGCTTGTACTTAGGGTCTGGGCACTGTCCCTGAGCTTTTGTGCTAGCACTCCACCACTTGAGCCACAGCTGTAATTCCAGAGTTTTTGGTTATTTAATTGGAGATAAGAGTTGACTGGGCTAGCTTCAAATGATGGTTTTCAGTCTCTTGAGTAGCTAAGATTTCCAGAGTGAGGCACTAGCAAGCAGTTTCTTTCAGAAATTTAAGGCTTTTCAGACACTATTCTCAGAGACATTTGTTGACTTTACTTTTCTCATAACCCTACAATATTTTGTACAGCTTCATATTGACAGAGAAAATATTGCTACCATTATTTTGAGTCTTTTGAAGATTTTAACATTATTTCATCCATATATTCCCAGCAAATTTCAGTGAAAGTCCCCTACAGAGATATTTATTAAATGTATGATTAAGAAAATCAATAAGGTTTATTTCTCTATGAATGGCATATTGATTAGAAGCATAATACATGTTTTTCATAGATATAAAAGCCCTTAATATTACTTAACTTCTTGGCATACTATGATTTATATATAAAATGAACAGGAGTATATTAACAACACTGCTACACTAACATTTAAAATCAACGAATTATTACAGGTATCAGACATCTTAAAAATACTCCATAGAAAATAGAAATAAAAAAATTAAATGAAACTATTTAACGGCATGGCAAAATTGATATCTGGCTAAATAAGAGCCATTAAAATCAGTGAAAAAGTAGTTTTTATAATTCAATAAAATCAAATCACTATTTTACTGTCTTCAAGATTCTTGTAATAAAGTGTATATTATTATAGATTTTTACTTTTTGTTCACTATCAATTGAAAATGAAATTGAGAATATGATAAAAATAATATTACAAAGCAAGAAAATTGCTTACTTTCAAAATAGCAAAAATATCTTTGTTTCTATTCCTTCTTTCTTCCTTCCTTCCTTCCTTCCTTCCTTCGTTCCTTCCTTCGTTCCTTCCTTCCTTCCTTCCTTCGTTCCTTCCTTCCTTCCTTCCTTCCTTTGTTCCTTCCTTCCTTCCTCCCTTCCTTCGTTCCTTCCTTTCTTTCTTTCCTTCTTTCATCAGTCATGGGGCTTGAACTCTGGGCCTGGGCATTGTCATTGAGTGCTTCAGCTCAAGGCTAGTGCTCTGCCACTGTGTCACAGTGTCACTTCTGGTTTCCTGTTGGTAAATTAGATATAAGTCTCATGGACATCTTGTGATCTGGCTGGCTTTGAACTGCAATCCTCAGATCTTAGTCTCCTGAGTAGCTAGGAATACAGGCATGAGCTATCATCTCCTGGCTCAAAAATAACTTTTAAAATGATTATTTTAGTATTTTTAAAGTAATACTATGTAAGGTACTTCCAAGATATGCAAAGTTTAACATTTTATATAAATTATACTACGGTTTAAAGGAGTATACTTTAGCTAGCTCTGTAGAATAGTAACTCAAATTGAATTAGGTTTTTTTCTTGTAATTTATAGACCAAGAGGTAGTACATTTACATACTTTGCCAAGGTTGCTTCCAAACAAAGTTTTAGATGTTCTATACTGAACATGTTCTAGTCAGGAAATTAATCTGTTAACTTCACACATTTTACTGATTCTTACTTTTATGGTTTCAGCTTTATGCATTTGTCATGAACATCTCTTTCCTTCTTCCCACATGTTTATTAATAATAGACATCACCCTATTTAGAAAATATAATTGAAATCTGATCTCCTATCAAGCCTTTTACATTCACTCAAGCACAGATCCTATTCATCTTACTACTTTTGTGTATGTATAGGCATAGGTTTGCAATGACATCACATACATAAATTTCAAATTTCAGAAAGGAGAATTAGAGTTTCTATCTCTTTCTGTGCAGGATAAACATTTAATTGCTATTTGATTGACATATACATTGTGTCTTAATCAGTCCTATTCTATTATTTATGCATTATACTCCCCCCCCCCTCGCCAGTCCTGGGCTTCAGCTCAGAGGCCTCAGCACTGTCCTTGCACTTTCTCAAGGCTAGAGCTCTACCACTTGAGCCTCAGCACCACTTCCAGCTTTTACTACATATGTGGTACCGAGGAATCAAACCTGGGTCTTCATGCATGCTAGGCAAGCACTTTAACCACTAGGCCAAACTCCCGGCCCCAAAACTTTAGTTTTCTCTTTCTCTCTTTTTTTTTTTTTTTGCCAGCTCTGGGCTTGGGCTCAGGGCCTGAGCACTGTCCTTGGACTTTCTCAAGGCTAGCACTCTACCACTTGAACCTCAGCACCATTTCCAGCTTTTTGCTATGCATGTGGTACTGAGGAATCGAACCCGAGTCTTAGTGCATGCTAGGCCAGTACTCTACCACTAGGCCAAATTCCCAGCGCATTACACTTTTTGATAAGTGTTTTCACTGCCTTTTCTTAAGTTCTGGAGGCCTATAAATCTAAGAGTAAGATCCTATAACTATTGATTTCATTGTTTCATACAATCTTATTTGTGAAAGAATTATGTCTCTTTCTATATATGGATGTATGCATACCATTCTTACAGGAAAGACTAGGAACTTCAGAAATATTTGTTTCAAAGCTACCCAGTAATAATACAAGACATGGATTCTAAATGACATTGGCTCTTATTACTCTTTCCTTTGGTTTACACTTTTCCTCCACTGTGCGCTTTGCTTTTTGATATCAAAATTACTACCAAAGCAAAAAGTTTAGAAGTTATGCATCCAGCACCTTAGTCACTTCTCTCTGTACCCAGAGTCAACAGTTAATTTTCCACATTTAGCTTTCACTTTCTTAAAACAACAACAAAACCTAACAGTTCTATCACAGGGTCATTGCATATACCATTCCTGCTGTTTCACATGATTAATACAATATTAGATTTTAGCTGAAATGGCACCTAAACAAAAGACTTATCTCCAGAATTATGGAGATTATTTGTGTTGTATGATTATATAACTATGTCCAGGGTGGTATCTGACCATGTAACAAAAGCACACACGATTCTCTGGAATTTGTAGTTGGCCAACAGCTTTCCACCTGACTAAAATGAACAGAGCATTTTCAGGAGCAAATACTGTCTCCCAAACACAGGAGGCAGAAATAAATATCTGTTAAGAAAGAAGTTTCCTTTCCTGTGATGTCATACAATAGGCATTTTTAATACATTTTCATTTATGTATCTATCAAATATGTAATGAAATTCAAATATGTGTTGATATATATATATCACAAAGGGCTAGAGTAGTCAACAGATATGCATTTGGAATAGACAAAAATAATTCATAAACAAGAATGAAAATTTAGCTATAATTGTGTACTTTTTAAATGATTATAACATTGCCTACAAAGCAGTTTTTGATTAGATACAACCTTGTGCTGGAGAAAGAATGAATCATAGGTTCATTTCTATTTTAGTTGGTGTTACAATAGCACAGAAATAAATGACACAAAATAAGTCTACATGTGTACTAAAAGCTTATTTTAAACCTCACCTCCAATATCATGATTATTTCAAAAAGAATTATTATTTTTCATATTTCTAAAATTGCATGCAAATTTTATTTTGTATCATAAGAGAAAATATACTAGAATCTGTACATCTTTTTACATTCATTACATTGCTAGCTAACTAGCTAGCTAGCTGTTCTTTCAAAAGAATTAGTCAGCCTAAAAGAATTCTGAACTTCTCTCTTGTCAATAGGTTTCATGGCATCCGGATAATTCATATAAATTAACTCATGGCACAATTTTCTTCTTACCTATAATTTAACACTCCATTTACATTGGTTTTGATTGATCCTGACATAATATTTACCCAGAAAGGAAACTACAGAACATTTCCTAAGGTAAAAGTGTACAATTGAAAGGCATAGAAAAATCTACATTTTTAGATCTATCAAGAAATTTTTCTCTTTACTTTAAAAATTAAAAAAGACACTTTCTAAGCTCCTCAAATCTGAGGTTTTACTTTCTCACAGCTGTAAATTTCTCTTCTACCCTTTATGTTGACTTCATTCTCATTCTGAACATCATTTGTTTGTTAAGATGATTGGAATGCACTGCAATCCTTAATTTTTCACCCATCCTAATTCTTTTCCTCCTATTTTATTATTATCTTTTAGTATTTGCATAAATGAATTGTCACTCAACAAAACAGTTTATGAATATATCTTGCCAATGTCACCCTTTTCATTATTCTTCCTGATCCATTCCAGTCCACCCTCCCGCGATTGTTATAAATTGTTTTAAAATATGCATTGATTTTATGACCACATTATCATCCCCTATTCCTCTCTCCATTTTAACAGTGATATTCACAGGATAAAATGTTGGATTCGAACTTTACAACTTGGGAAAGGGTGGGAGGAGGGAAAGTGGAAGAAAAACATGGGAAGGGGTAACAATGTTCAAGAGATAATGTACTCACTACCATATAAAATTAACTATAATCTATCTATATATCACCCTGAAAATAAAATTTAAAAATAAGCAAATAAAATGCTCTATCCAGCCAAAAAATATTTTAAAAAAGACAGAAAAGTCCAGATTTCTCAGAAGATAGACTTGTAAGTACAAAATCTATTTATTGTGAAAACAAGTAAAATAACAAGTCTAGAAATATCAAGAGTGTATGGGTAAATTCTATTCAGTTCTAGAATGAGTCATATTTCATTTGACCTTTCCTTTTTTTTAACAAAAGAACAAGATGACAGCTGAATTATAATACCAAAGTACCACGTGGTATTGTCTACAGGATCTGAGCATTTTGTGAATAATAATGGATAAGTTTGAGTTAGGAAGCATTGAAAGAAAATATTGACACATTTGTTTAAAATAAAAATGTCTTCAGTTTGCTAACTTTTCCTATAACATGCTGATTAAATCATTTTTTTTACTTCAGTTCAATAATTATTTTAAGAGGAAAATATTTCCAGTTAACTCTTTGATGTATAAAAAAGCAAAAAGAAGTCTCCATGGCTAAGTAATATGATAAAAATTAATTGTAAAATAATATAAATATTGAACAAATCCTGTCTCAGACATTCCTTCAAAGAATGTACAGGTAATACTTTACCATTTATAACTACAAGTGAATGATTAATATACTACAAGAGAAGATAATTAAGTATAGATGTTAAAAATCTGTCCAAGTACGTATAGCTCCTTGTGTACCCAATAAATTACTGCATCCCAATAAAAATATTCGTTAATTTGAGCATATTCTATGTAATGCACCCAAATGTCAATGCCTAAGTGGCATTCAAATGATGTATTAGATTTCAACATTTTTAGTTTAGGCTTTAATGGACTGCAAATTAAATTTTTTTTGGTTATGGGGATTGAACTTTGGGCCTGAGCACTCACTGTACCTGAGCTCTTTAGCTCAAGGCCAGCACTCTACCATTTGAGCCACAGTACTACTTCTGGTATTCTGGAGGTTAATTAGAGATGAGTCTTATGAACCTCCCTGCTCAGGATTGCTTTGAACAGCAACCTTTAGCTCTTAGCCTCCTGATTAGCAAGGATTATAAGTGTGAGCAGCAGGCACCTGGCTAAACTAATCTCCTTGATTTGACATGTTCATATTTTACTTAGATGTATTCAGTTCTTTTAGTTTTCCAAGACTCACAACATTTAAATTACTGGAAATGTATGTGTTACATGCATGTATATGTGTATATCTGTCTGTATATAACAAAGACTCAATTGAGAAAAGAATCATATCTCATATGGCTACCCAGGCCCAGTACTCACAGGCATCTGATAGGATATGTAGTGGGCATTGAATATTAATGATTACTTAATGAGCAACTACATGAGTGAGATAATGGTAGATAAACCATTCAGTAAAGTGATTTCAAAAAGCATACACTGTATACATGAAAGATCATAAAATCATAATCAAACTACAGATAGAAGCTGAGTAATTACATGTAAAATTTATATAGCAGATAAAAGTTAAATTTCTACACATGCACAAAATTTAATGTTCAAAACACTGCAGGAACTACAGTATCATATGTCAATAAGGACTTGCATTTCATAAAAGTATAAGCAAAGGCAATATGCTTATTAAGTAGCAGAATCACAGTTCACATGTCTGTCTCTTAATTCTGACCACTGTCCATTGCATATTCACAAGACCAGATTATGTCTTAATGGATAACTAATTATCAGGAAGAATGAAATAAAAAATTAAGAGATGGTGCTTCAAATCACCTAAGTTCTGCTTCTATATACAGACTTAAACTGTAAGACAACACCAGCCCAGCTACTTGGGAGGCTTACTTGACAATGTCTATTTGAAGCCCATGAAGCAGGAAAGTCCATCATACTCTTAATTCCAATTAACCATCAAAAAATAAAAATCAAAATTGGAGCTGCAGCTCAAGTGGTAGAGTGTTGGCCTTGAGCAAAAAAAAAAAATCTCAGGGACAGCTCCCAGGCACTGAATACAAGCAGGAAAGTCCAGAAAAAAATTAAGTTTATTATCTTGAGTAGTTTTACCCAAAGGAGTTGCCATTCAACAAGCCAATAAGCAGTCTATGAGTAGAGTGCATCATGATCATTGTGAGCCCTTTTAAACAGTCTCTTCCATCCTTCCTACTGCATCCCAGCTAGCCAACCCCTTCTCTCACATTTAATTTTTATGCCATGAATTGAATTCTACTACATATATATACATATGTATATACATATATGTATATATAAGGAAATTCTACTTGGCCTGGAGACTTTCATATATAATTAAGCAACACACACACACACATACACAAGCCAGAATTGGAACTGTGGGTCTAGTGTTAGAGCACTAGTTTTGAAGGACAGAGCTCAGGACCTGAGTTCTGAGTTCAAGCCCTACACACACACACACACAAAGAAGTTAATAAAATAGGTGCTCCTTATTTCAAACTACAGAAGACCCTTATTTATTGAACATTTATATAAAAATGTAGAGATAAGATTCTCACATTTTTCTGAATATTAGGCCGAAATCTGGATATCTGATAAAATAAAATAAATTTTAATTAGAAAACTAGTTGGAACAAGATCTTGGTTCTTATTAGAACTGTGAACCTCCTACTAAGAGTCCTGTGATTTAGCGTTTTCCTCTCATCTACCATTTAAGATGTTGGTTAAGTTGAAAATTATAAACATATAAACCAAAGTAAAGGCATAAAGAAAAAACAAAAAAGAAAAATCTATACAAACATGTATGCACACAAGTCACTCAGTATTCATGTTAAAGAATATATATTTTGGGGTGGGCAGGGAGGCTCATGCCAGTAATCCCAGCTACTCAGGAGCTAATATCTGAGTATCACTGTTCAAAACCAGTGTAGGCACTAAAGAACAGGAGACTTATCTCCACTTAATAACTAGAAAACAGGAAGTAGAGCTGTGGTTCAAGGAGTAGGGTAGTAGCCTTAATCTGAAGAGCTTAGGGACAATGCCCAAACCCAGGGTTAAGGCAGTAGCCTTGAGCTGAAGAGCTCAGGGACAGCACACAGGCCGAGTTCAAGCCCCATGACCCACCCACACACACACAAAATTAAGATTGTATCTTCTTCATTCCTACAAATATGATGGGGTATTCAAATCATATTTACAATGTAATAATACCAAAGCATATCTTTCAGGTTTCACTAAAGCATTAGTTAGAGGATATTTTTTGTAGTTTCTCACAGAAATTTTAATTTCTTACAGAATTGTTTTCAACAAGTTATTCAACAAATGACTATCAGATATCTCCTAGGTTCAAAATTGATTTCTACCTTTAAAAAGAACTAAGCACACATTTGTTATGATTAAGTACATATATGATAGATGCCTTCTAATCCTCTTATTTATAGCTCAGTGATGAAAATATTTGCATGTACTTTAATTAAGCAGTATAAACACAATATATCTAAGTTCTGGGGTCATTAAAAACTCTAGATAATATTAAATGTCATTACCATACTAAAAGACTTAAGCTACAGGTTAATATTAATTTTATGGCAAGTAATATTGTAATTTAAAATGCTTATCAAAGTAGGTGCCAACTACTCAGGAGGCTGAGATCTGAGGACCATGGTTCAAAACTAGTCCAGGCAGGAAAATCCATGAGACACTCCAAGAAAATACTCAGAAAAACCCGGAAATGATGCTATATCTCAAGTAGTAGTATGCTAGTCCTGAACAAAAGAAGCTCAGGGTGAGAGTCCAGGTAAATTCAAACCCTGGGACTGGCAAAAAATAAATCAATAAATAAAATTTTAAAAGGAAGAAAGAAGAAAAGCAAAAAGAGAAAAAAGAAAATAAAATGCTTACTAATAAAATGCTAATGTACACAAATGCCAAACACATACACTGTAAATTAGGCATAGAGATAACATGAACAGTGAGAAATACAAACACATTTGGTCATTTACAATAAATGTATAAATGATTCTTTTGGATATATCAATAATTCATTTCTTCTTTGGGCTAAATGTTCACTATAACGTTTGAATAAAATGTATTGACCCAGTCCCTGACTGAAGAACAAAAACTTTGCTTCTAATTACTGGTGGTAATGAGCAAAATAGCTAAACTATGTAAGAACAAGATTTATGGGAATACAAATTGTTCTTTTTCTCAGGGTGTATCTGGAATTTTGGTTAATTGTGTTAAGTTTAGTTAGCTTTAGAAGAAACTGCCTGAATGCATTCACATTCCAGCATCTTTGTGTTCCCACTTACATCCCTTTGGGAAACCAATTATTCCCTATTCTTTTTATACTTGTTATTTAATATTTTAAAGCCTTAATCTGAGGAAAAATATTTTATTTCATCAAAATCTATAATGCTAAGCATTTTGAATCCTATGTATCTTATTTCAGTTAAGAACCATGGTTCTTCTCCTCAAATTGCATGAGCTGAGTATGAAAAAAAATGCAGAACTGTATCCAACACTTTCATCTATATAAACAGCATTTAATGCATAGATTTTTCATTAGTCTGTTATAGTAAATTGCATTATTTGATTTTCCAATCTTTAGCAAGTTAACTAATTTCTGTATAAATTCAATTTTCTAATAATACCTTGTCATATATTATTTGATTGGATACAAACTCTTGTTGTCTATCTGTTTAGTACAAGTATGTGTTTTGATACTTTTAAGGCCTAGATTTATTGTATAGTTTGCAATAATATTTTAATCTTCTTCTGTTGTCTGTGGGCTATGTAGTAGTATGTACTCTATCATGCCTACTTTTGACATTTTTGACAGCTTTTTTCTTGCTCAATCTTTTTTTGTGGATAACATGTTTTATTAAGAGCTTGTAACACTGGTGCAATTAACTATAAATACGGTTTCACAGAATCTGAGTGATTCAAGACCACTTGCATACCTTCCTAAATTTTATGTCACTAAACAGTGTTTACTGTGAACATCTTATACCAAACAGATGGCCAGTCTTACTATGCCATTTGTTGAGAGTGGTTTTTATTGTGCCAGGTGTACTAAAAGTATGGGATAGTTTGTTGTGCACATAGTATCCCATACATGGATATAAACATCAGAATTCAGTGTTATATATATGACTATATGATCTCTATGCTTTCTACACTTAGTCATGTTTCTGTAAATGACATAATTCACTTCATTATCAAGTGTGTTACATTCCATCATGTGTATATATGTTATATATCATTTAAGATATATATTTACTCTTTTCATTCATCTGCTAGTATTACCTTACTTGGTTCCATATTTTGGTTAATGTCAACAACACTGAAACAAACATGAATGAAGGCAGTTTTTGAAAAACTAAAATAATATTTTCATTATGTAAACCTAATAAATTATCTCTTAGAATCTTTTGAATGGCATTATAAAGACTGCATTGTATACTGTGCAGGTCATATCTAATTGGTGACATTTTGTTATGATGACTCACTCTTCAAATGCCGGGGTATACTGTGTCTGTATCTGGAATTGTTTGAATGACTCCATCAGATATATAACCCAGAGGACACAGATTGGAATTATCCTACCTTGACATTTACTGGAACAATCAAATAAATAAAAAGTTTATTGTCAGCAGGCAAGATATTAAACAGTTCCTAAAGTTAAGAGAACAGTGTTTGGAAAATAGTTATAAACTTGGTAAAATATATAGTGATATCAAGGGAGTATAGTTAAATAGGAAGTTGAAACAAATCTCCAGGTTTTTATGTGTTTGCTTTTGCTATTTTGCTTGGGAAATAAATTTGGTTAGGTTGATAAATTTATTCTCCATATGGATGTGATTATTACTTTAACTCAATAGCTTGTAATTTTATTGCAGCTTGCAAACTGATTTTTGGTTTTATGCTTTTCTGTATTTTCTGAAGCACAAAATTTTAGATAAGCATTTCTCTCAACTGGGAGTTACTCTTCCAGTTATTTTCTGCTGAAAGATATACTTTTTAAAAAAGAAATGTACTTGTCTTTCTAATTTTCCAGCAGCTCAAATATATTCCATGAGCTCTAACAACTAATAAGTAACATTTCAGTGACTATTTGCCCTAATAACAATAGGGTAATTGAGTGCATGATTATTTTATCTGATTCAAAAATCTTACTAGAATTTGTTTAGACATCTCCTTTAAATCTTCTGAATTTTATCAGATTATATTCATTAAGATGTGATATAATGTATTGTTTAGTACCAAACAAATATCTACATTTAGCTTCCTTTGGCAGATAAACTGACCCTATACTTTCAGCATTTCAATGATGCCTATTTTTTATTTTTGGTATCTGATTTGCATGATTTTTGCAATGCTTAAGTTTTTATTATTTGTAAGACCCCCTCCCCCATTTGTTTTTATTGTAATTAATAATAACATGTTTTCTGTCTGCAACATGTTCTCTGGGGATGCTTCCAAGATATTTTGGTATCGATTTATAGCAGAATTGAATGCTGCTTGATTTTACGTGAATGTTTATGTGTTGACTTGTTCCCTGAGTGCTTTCTTTCTGTTATTTTGTCTCATTTTATTTCTCTAAATTGTCATGATTTTTTATTATTAACTTTGGAAATTCACGCTCAACAATTCTTCCCATAAATTTTTGGTCTGTTCTCTTTGATATCATTTGACATAACACTATTTCCTCTGAGTTTACAACTATACAACTTTTATGTTGAACCAGAACATTTGATTTGTCATATTTTTATGACACATTTTTCTTCTTTATTTTTAATTTTAAAATTATCTTAAATTATATTAAATTATCTTAAAAATTATCTTAATTAAAGTTAAGATTGATACTAAGATTGAGCCAGAATCACGGTTCAAAGACAGCCTGGGAACAAAAGTTTGTGTAATCTATGAAAAACTACACAGAAAAGCTAGATGTGGCACTGTGGCTCAAGAAGTTGAGCACTAGTTTTGAGCAGAAGCTCAGGGACAATGCCTAGTCCCTGATTTAAACAGAGAGACAGGGGAGGGGAGGAGGGAGGGAAAGAGGGAGGGAGGGAGGGAGAGAGAGAGACTGAGGGAGAGAGAGACAGGGGAGTGCAAGAGTGAAAAAGAGAGACAGAGACACATAGAGTGATTTGTTGATTAACAGATTATTCAACTGTTTCCTTCAAGGGAAGACACTGAAGAAAGTGACTCTACATTTAAGGCAGAATTTCACTGTAACTTACCTTGGCTGCCTTCCTGATTTCTAAACATAAAGATGATAAAATTTTATATGCTATTTTCTGTTGCAATCAAAATCAATACACTAGCTAATTATTTGTCATCTCTACCTGAATGTCTAGTAGGTAAACTTGATGCCAACACACAGTTAAATCAACACTTGTTATCTTGCCAACACACCTGAACCTCCAGTTGTAGCCTCTATATAAAGCAGCAAACCAGACTGAGAGCAATTGGAAATTCAAAAATATCTTTTAGCTGCTGCTTCAAACTAGTTATCAAATACCAAAAATCAATTTCCCATTATAACATAACATCACTCTCTGCTATAATGTACTGTGTGGTAATACTGGATCTCATTTTTTATATGAATTATCTCCATAGATTCTTACTTTAAGTAGCTTCTTCACTTCCAGTTTTATCACAAAGCTATCCATCTTCTGCTGTCTTATAATCAATTTAAAATGCAAATCAACCAAGACTGCCCACAAACACTTGAACATTTTACTGCTATGCTTTGTGTATATAAGAGAAAATAAGTCTCTCTTCATCTCTTCATCACCCTTGCTCTTGTACCTGCTTACTTTCCTAATTTCGCTCTTGCTTCTTCACATGTACCCCCACTTCAAGTTATTTAAGTGTTTTTTGATATTTGGTGCGCTCCTAAGATGCTTATCAGTGTTCCCTCATTAAGCTGACTTACACTTACAACTCTTTTTTTTTGGGGGGGGGGGGATGTGCGGATTGGACTATGGGCCTGGGCATTGTCCCTGAGCTCTACGACTCAAGGCTACCACCCTACCCCTTTGAGCCTCAGCACCACTTCCTGTTTTCTAGTGATTTATTGGAGGTAAGAGTCTCACTTTCATTAGTGCTGGGGCTGGCTTTGAACCATGATCCTCAGATGTCAGCCTCCTGAGTAGCTAGGATTACAGGCATGAGCCACCCCACCCGGCTCATAACTCTTTCCTGATTTAAGGTTATATTTCTGTGAGGACAATGAAAGAATATGTTCTCTACATCAAAGTGCTTGGCACATCACATTCAAAATTCAGCTTTTATTTTTAATCATCAACATAAACACATTTTATTGAAAAAGATTCCATTACCTTTAGAACATTAGGCAACAATATAGAATATATAGGCACTGTTGGATAATACTTATAATCTAAAATACACAGGAAACTGAGATCTAGCAATCACATTTCATAGTTGGTCCAGGTACACAAATCTTGGAGATGCTTAATAAATTACTCAACAAAAAGCCAGAAAGTAGAGATGTAGCTCAAGTGATTCAATGCCAACTGGTAATCCCAGTATTCAAGCTCCAATACCCTTGCATGCATGCATGCACACAAATATTCAAATAACTTTATACATATGACTATACATTATATATTTTATATAATCTTACATTTTTCTGTTTAAAATACTCTCCAATTCTCATATCATTTTCATAATTCCTCATTATGCAATATAGTCATCTTAAAGCTTTAGACTAGTCAATTAAGAATATTTTCACATAAAATTTGATGTCTAGGCTAGCTATCAGCAAATTTTTACCATTAAGAATCTATTAGTCATTAACATTCAAACATATTGAATATATTTTTGTTGGCCTTAAGAATAAATGTACTTCTCTGCCTGAAAGTTTTAAAGACTCATCCCTGTCACTAGAGAATGAGTAATGTTCTCAGTCATGCTGCTACTTACAGTGGTGCTCTTGAATAGACATCAATGGTAACATCTAGGAAATCACCCAAATGACCATTCTAAAGTGCCCCACTCCTAAATACACTGAACAAGAAACTTCAAGGATGATTGGCCAAGAATCTCCCTAGATTAGCACTCTCGATGATAATCCTTCCACACAAGGAAGTTGAGAAGCCTTTAAACAATTATTTTTAATAGCAGCAATTTTTTTTGACATAAGGAAAAGAAATAGAGTACATGTGGAATGCTGCTCTCATTTTATTGTTGAGCCCACTGAAAAGGCATAGATGAACTGTCCCATCCAGAAGAAAAGGAGTAAGAAACTCAGTTCATGCTTGAATGGGCCTCTGGAATTCATGGCAAAGGGTCCAGTCCTGAATGTACACTGGAGGTGTATTGATCAATTCCACACTATGTTGTGGGACCATAAATCCTATCAGAGAGCAAATAACTGACATTAATCAAAGAATTAGCACTTATCAGCACACTTTAAATGATAAACAATTTACAGGAGATTTTATTATAACAGAATAATGAGCATATTTTTCAATGTACTCAGAATAACACAAAATAGGAGCATAAACCTGGAAATAAAATAAAAAATAAATACTAATATGAATTGAATTTGCCAAACACTAAGAAGCTTCTAATTCTATAATTCTATTGTTTGTATGTCAGTCACTTAACCATTTCACAAATATTTACAAATCATTTTCAATAAAACCATTTTGCAAATTTTAATTTTAATCAGCTCAGTCATCCACCTTCAGTGGATGACTAGAACAAGAAAACCACACAATGGAATTTTACTCCTCCACTAGAAAGACTAATAGTGTACCATTTGTTAAGGAATTAAAAGACTTGGAGGAAGATTTGTAAAGTAAAGCAATCATGTCCAATTCCATGTTCTTCTTTATATGTGAAAGCTAGATTTACCTTACAAAATTATAAATACATTAAGTGGTATGCAAGAATATACAAATAAATTAAATGAAATAGGATAGATTCAAACGAGAGCTCAAATAATATAATGACTTAGAAGACAAAAATCAAAGTTTATCAAAATAAAACATTAAGAAGCAGAAATGAAGATGGGGTGTGGTGGCATGAAGGGGCAAGTGGTAGAGAAATTAAGAGGTGAATTTTTGCTATCAGGAATCAAATGTATACCCTACACAATTAAGAAAGCTAGGAGGAATGAGTAAGAATGTTGAAAGGGGTCACACTGATCAAGATACATTGTATTCATAGACTAATATGTTGAATGACAAACCGTTCATACAACTACTTAGAGTGTTTTTAGCCAGGATGGTTTAAAACTGTAATCCTAGCTACTCAGAATGCTGAAATCTGAGGATTTTGATTTCAAAGCCAGCCCAGGCAGGAAACTTCCTGTAACTCTTACCTCCAGGAAATGACTCAAAAAGCAAGAAGTGGTGCTGTGGGTCAAGTGGTAGACCACTTACCAAGAGCAAATGAAACTCAGAGACAGCACGAAGGCCCAGAGTTCAATTATCAAGTTTGAAAAAAAAGGTAAAATTTTCAATGTAAAAAAGGAAAGAAATACATTATTGTAGTTGGAGGCAGTGCCATATTTCTTTCAGTAATGGATATATTTAGTATTGTATTAATAAATTGCTTTGTTAAATGGCAACTCCACTGCACAACTACTTAAAAATAATGACAAAGATGGAAAAGAAAGTTTAATTATCTTTGTGCAAATACAATGCTAGAAGCAGAAAATGATTTTTTCTACTTTTTTATTGTAAATAATAGAAGGGTTACATTATATTCACCAGATAGAAGGTGCATAACTTCACAAACATTGATACCCTTTCTCATGACATGGTCCCCATTTCCCTCCCACCCTCCTCCCACTTATCTTGATTCCCCCTTTCCCTATACAATTTCAAATAACCAAGTAAGCACATATAAAATATATCAGATAACAAGGTGAAATATTGTAACAATATGAGATAACCAAGGGATGGCAAAAGAAATGAGAGATAACATAGTACATTAAGGACAACAGTCACTCATTATATGGCATTTGTTTCTTTATCCTGGAGGTCCTTACATTTAGTGTCATACTATTTGGCCTAATGTCTCTAGATTTTGTTCTAATGTAAATCTCTGCTAGGAGAGCCCAAGGTTTCTACTGATTATGATAAATGAGGGAAACCATTGAGCCTATGTTCCTTTGACTCTGGCTTACTTCACTTAATATATTTTCTAAGTCTTTCCATTTCCTTACAAATGGGTTTATGTCATCCTTTCTGACAGCAGCATAGAATTCCATTATGTATAAATACCACATTTTGTTGATTCACTCATCAACTGAGAGACATCTGGGTTGGTTCCATATCTTTGCTATGGTAAATAGTGCTGCAATGAACATCATTGTGCTAGTGGATTTACTATGCCCTTGTTTCTGGATGGTTGGATAAATGCCAACTGGTGGAATTGCTGGGTCATAGTGGAGATCTATGTTTAGTCTTTTGAGAAGCTGCCATACTGCTTTCCATAGTGGTTGAACAAGTTTACACTCCCACCAACAGTGTAGTAGTGATCCCTCCTGGCCATATCCCCTCCAGCATCTGTTATTATTTTTCTTGATCCTGGCCATTCTAACTGGAGTGAGGTGATATCTTAGAGTTGTTTTGATTTGCATTTCTTTTATGACCAGAGATGTTGAGCATTTCTTCATGTGTCTATAGTCCATTTTTATTTCTTTGTCAGAGAAGACTCTCTTTAAGTCTTTGGCCCATTTTTAATGGGATGGTTGTTTCTTTGGAGATTAGTTTTGGAGTGATTCAATTTTTTTGAGTTGTTGATATAGTTTAGATACGAGGCCTTTGTCCGTTATATGGTTAGTGAGGATCTTCACCCATTCTGTAGGCTTCCTAGTTAATTTGCTAGCTATGTCCTTTGCCATACAGAAGCTCTGTAGTTTAATGCAGTCCCACTTATCCAGCCTTTCTCTGATTGGTTGTGTTTCTTGGTCCTTATGGAGAACATTTCGACCTGTGCCAAGGAGGCCTAATGTATCTCCTATTCCTTCTTGTAAAGTTTTCAGTGTGTCGGCTTTTGCCTCGAGGTCTTTGGTCTATTTGCAGTTAATTCTAATGCAGGGTGACAAAGAAGGATCCAACTTTAGTTTTCTGCAGGTGCTTAACCAGTTCTGCCAGCACAACTTGTTGAAGAGGCTGTCATTCTTCCATTCTATTTTTTTGGCTCCCTTGTGTAAGATTAGATGGCCATAGGTTTGTGTTTTAATATCTGGGTCCTCAGTTCTATTCCATTGGTCTTCAGCCTTTTCTTGTACCACTACCAAGCTGTTTTGATTATTATAGCTCTGTAATAGAGTCTAAAGTTTGGTATTGAAATTCCTCCTTTGCTCTTCTTTCTGATAAGAAGTGTTTTTGCTATACAGGGTCTTTTATTATTCCATATGAAATTTTGGATTGCCTCTTCTATTTCTTTAAAGAATGACATTGGGATATTGATGGGTATTGTGTTGAATTTGTAGATAGCTCTTGGCAAGATTGTCATTTTCACAATGTTGATTCTTCCAATCCAGGAGCATGGGAGGTTTTTCCATTTCCTCAGTTCTTCTTTAATTTCCTTTTTCAGGGTTTTAGAGTTTTCATGAAAAAGGTCCTTTACATTCTTTTTGTGTGTGTGTGTGCCAGTCCTGGGCTTGAGCTCAGGGTCTGAGCCCTGTCCTTGGACTTTCTGCAGGCTAGAGCTTCACCACTTGAGCTTCACCACTTCTGGCTTTTTTCTATGTATGTGATACCAAGGAATCGAACCAGGGTCTTTGTGCATGCTAGGGAAGCACTTTTACCACTAGGCCCACCCGGCCCGGTCCTTTACACTCATAGTTAAGATAATTCCTACGTACTTTATTTTCTTTTAGGCTACTGCAAAAGGAGTTGCTTTCCTGATTGTTGCCTCGTTCCTCTCACTGTTGGCATAGAGGAAGGCAGTTGAGTTTTGAGGCCTAATTTTATACCCTGTTACCTTTCCAAAGTTTTTAATCAGCTTGGGAGTGGAGTCTATAGGGTTCTTTAAATACAGAATCATGTCATCTGCAAAGAGGGAAAGTTTCACTTCCTCTTTCCCTATTTGGATCCCCTTTATGCTTGCTTCTTGCCTTATTGCTATGGCTAGGAATTCTAATAGTATGTTAAAGAGGAGTGGAGAGAGTAGACATCCTTGTCTCGTTCCTGATATTAGAGGGAATCAGAAAGTTATTTTTTGAAAACTTAAAATTTAACAGAACCTCAACAATTTCCTTTTCAGATCATGTGAATCCAATGTAACAAATTAAATCATAGTCATAGCTTTTCATTGTTTTCCTTCAAACTTCATTTTGTTTTATTTTTGATGATTCTGGGGTTTGAACTCAACTTTAAATTCACTATTTTTTATAATATTTTTGTCAAGGTTTTGTACAGAGGAGTTATTGTTATTTTTATTGGGCAGTAGGTACATTACTTCTTGAACAGTGATAACCCTCCTATGTTTTTCTCTCCCTCTTCCTTCCCCTACCCCTTCCCAGTCATCGTGTTTTTCCTCTTCCCTTCTCTATCTCAAATGAGTAAATAAACATTTATACAATAAAACAGATATTATGAGATATGACATGAGATAAACCATAAAGGGAGAAAAGAGAATAGAAATAGCTTCACATATTACATTAAGAACAGTAATCACAAAGATAAACCTCTTGTTTCCATATCCTAAAGTTCATTTCACTTAGCCTCATACCATATGGCCTGATTCCCTGCTAGGATAAAAAAGACATGTGAGTTGAAGATATAGCAAGGTGTCATGATGCATGCCTACCTTTTATGAATCACTAGATTACACCCCCAGTACAAAACAAACATATAAAATATAAATACATGTACATTTATTTAGAAGAATTACACTCAATGCTTCATGCTTGCTAGGCAGGTTCTCTCCTATCTAGTAACATCAGTTATAACCAAAGCTTTGAATTACTGTGGCCATATTATAGACTGTTAGTCAGTGTTAATCATGTTGAATTATCTTCTTCAAAAATGTTTGGAGAAATTAACAGTTTAATGATTAATTCAACAAGTTAAATAATATTTTTTCTTGTCTACTTAAAATCAACTCACATTTTGCTTTCAGAAATCTATTTACAGCGAATTAGATGTTTAATACATAACAGTTATTGTCATTTTCTGCATATAGTTTTTTTAAATATCCAGTAATTACATTTGCAATTGAAATGATCAATTTTAAGAAATATCAAGCAATTGATTAATATGTTTGGTGAGAATATATTATACATTGTTATATAACACAAATATACCTCTTCTGAGTTTTTAAATTATTTCTTCATAAAGTAAAGCTTGGTTTAGCCTTGGCTCATTTCATACTATATTTTATAATACAACAAAAGTTGCAAAAATGTTAAAATTTTAACAATGGAAGAAAATTGGATATTAATAAAATATATGAGATAGGCAAATATCACAACATTAGTTACTTCTATGGGCCTTGATAAAAAGAAGTAATTTGCCCAATAGCTCTGATGAGGTTGAATCTGACAATGACTTTCACACTTGGTGCTGCCATGAGTTCTCTTTTGTTTTGTCCTAAATCTCTTCAAAATTTAAATGCTACCCAGATTCCTGTAGATCATTGTAATCTTAGCTCATGGGAGGCTGAAGGCTGTGCTTTCAAGCCAACACAGGAAGGAAAGTTTGTGAAACTCCTATCTCCAACTAACCAGCAAAATACCCTAAAATGGACCAGCGTCTCAAGATGCAAAGCAACAGCACCAGCCTTGAGCAAATAAAGCTAAAAGCAGAGCCCATACCCTGAATTCAAGCCTGAGTACCAACAAATACACACACACACACACACACACACACACACACACACACGAGAGAGAGACAGAGAGAGACAGAGACAGAGACAGAGAAACAGAGAGACAGAGACAGACACAGACAGAGACATAGACAGAAACAGAGAGAGAGACAGAGAAGTACAGAGAGATATATACAGAGGTAGACAGAGTGGGGGAGAGAGAAATGCTAAATTCATAGAGTAAATGATAATATAAGTTAAAACCACAAACACTTTGTTTCCTGGGTGGCTTACTATGATGGAATAAACATGGTTGTAGAATTACCTGACAGCCATTCTGGGAAACATCTGCTTAAATGTAGCAGCCTAGAAACAAGTTCTACAAACAAGTCCCTCAGGGTTCAGATTCTACTTCATTTAAACCACACATGCATTCCTCAGTGAACTATATCTAAAATGAATGTTTCATGATTAAATTAAATGGTACTATTCCATTGTATTATCAGACATGTTTCAATAGTCTAAAGTGCATTCTAGCACCAATACTACACAGGATTAAACATTTCCTGACATATATTGTTATATTTTTTCTCAAAGCACAGCTTTGCCTGAATGTTTCCCTTAGAAAACAATAAAATGAACAATTGTATGTTATAATTTTACCACAAAATTATTAGCATGCATTTCAGATATTGAAACATAGATTTGTATTAATTACCTTTTCATTCTATGGACATGTAATGTATAATATAATAATATTTTAATAGGCACAACTATTGCTATGTCTCCAGCTACTGAAAACTAATAGATTACAAACAGCATAAAAATAGGGCTAATAACTCACTTATAAACCCTAAAACAAAATAGTAAGATATTATTTCTCTGAAAGGTTTATTAGTTCCCCAAATGACTAGTAGCCATCAAAGTAATATATTATTTTTGTGATTTATATAATTTCAAAAATATTATTATATTGTATCATCTATTTATTTCTGTCTTTGTCATTAGCTTCATGTTTTGCCCTGGTAAAGCAGAAGTGTTTAGTCTTCATTAACAAAATAACCTAAAACAACAACAGCACAAAAATGTTAGTCATAATATGAAATCCTTCTACAAGAAAATGGAAATGGAATCTGAATAACTGAATTTCTTGAGGCCATGACAGTTAGGAATAACATAAATGAGACCAAATATAGGTCAAGTACACCGTCTGAAACTACTGCATAGTGCTGTCTCCATTGAACACATCCTACAGTCATGCATTACTTAGTAACAGGAATGCTGACTGAGAAATACTTCCTTAGGTGATTTCTCCATTGCTCAATCATTCATTAGAGAATATACTTACCTAAATCTAGATACTATAGCTTGCTGTGCTCCTATGTGGTGTAGTGCAGACTACTGCTCCAGATCTACAAATGCATACATTTGTCAGTGTATGAGGTACTTTAAATAATTATAATACAGAAACAAAAATTTTTGCATGTGAAAAAAAATCCAAATACAGAAAAAGCATACTCAAAATACAGTATAAATGATTTCTAAATAGTGCACATGTATAGGAAAGTTTCCACAATGAGCACATGGGAGTTGGTCTGAGTAAACTAGTAATGAATTAATATGAAGACCAGGGATATCACCATATATTAACTATGAATGGTGCTAAATTCTGTGGGGCACATCACATTAGGAAAATGGGCCGACCTGCCTGTCGCCTCCTTGGGAGGTTTGGCTGTGGTTTGTGATGTAAAATAAGGCTACCTTGAACACTGGAATTGGCCCCGCTGCCCTCTTGGACCGCACCTACCTCCTCTTGCCCTGCCCACCTGTATGCTAATAGACTCCTGCATCCTACTTTAGCCCCTTATACTTTCACAATAAACGAGTCTTGCTGTGACAGTCTCCCTGGTGTATCTATGTCTTCCCTCTGGAGAGGGAGGGCTGAGTGAAGGCGGCCAATCGGCCGTAACTTTTCTCAGTCTCCTTGTACCTCTTTTGGGTCAGGAGGCAAGAAGCGCTAAAAACCCCAACATTCTGGCGCCTGAATGTGGGACATGAAAAGAACGCTCATCAGAAGCGGGATTGTAGGCAAGAGGAGCCAAGCGAGTTTCGAGGTAAGGGTCTCCCTGAAAAGATGGGGGCAATACTATGCCAAGAATGAGGACCTAGCGCTCACAGCATCTAGATTTAAAAGCAGAGGTTTGGAGATTTCAGATCCCCAGGCTGAGAATGTCTGGGAGGCCTTAACATGTGCTGCTGCGTTAATGGCAGCCAATCTTTTCAATTGGGCCATCTGGGATTGCGTAGAGCACCTGGTGAGAAGGTGGAAGATTAATTTGGGAGAGGACCCTCCCCTCAGGTCTCTCTGATTTTGCCCTTAAGGTCTGCTTCTATCCTGGCTCAGTTACATCTAGGGCCAAGGAAATTTTAATTGAGGAGCACTCAGAGTTATGGAGAGTTAGCCCTCCCGCTGCTCAGGGAAAAAAAGGGTTTAGAGCCTCACCCTGAGGAGGGATTTTTGGTCCCTTTTGACCCTGGGATGGGCCCCTGAGCCCTACACCAAGTGCTCCTGCCCCAGAATTTGCTTCAGACAATTGAGGGACCTCTGCCATTTTACTATCCCTCTTTCTGCTCTTCACCACCTCGTGTTAAACCGGAAGAGGAGCTTAACCTGCCATACAGTGGCAGCTCCTCCCCCAAACCAAAACTGTGGGTTAAGCCACCATTTCACTCCTCACCACCATACTTGGCCTTCCCGGTAAATGCTAACCCTGGGGGCAATAGACCCACCCTGAAAGAGCTTAAAGCTGTCTCCCAGGATGGGCCTAATTCACCCTGGGCCTAAACCATCCACCAAGGCCTGGCTCATCAGCAGTGTACCACCCAAGACTGGAAAAATTTAACTAAGGCTGAGCTTCCTGGCCCCCTGTATCTCAAATGGTTTGCCTTTTTTAATGAGGAGTGCCATGCCCAGGCTGAGAGGAACCAGGCTGTTAATCCCCTGGTCCCTGTGACTTATGGAATGCTATCAGGATTCAGTGATCACTTTTCCACAGGCGCCCAGCAGGCTGCTATCCCTGCCCCCTGCCAAGAACAGGTGCGGGCTCTGGGACTGACTGCATGGAAAAAATTGGAAGAAGGCCCCTCAGAGCCTCCAATAATTACTCAGAAGGCTACCAAGGATCTTGCCACCTTTATAGAAAGAGTAGAACGGAGCCTCCAAAGAAAGTTCCCCTCGTGGCCTCTCTCGAGAACTGTTCATGCTGGTCTGAGAGGGGATGACCTTAGACCACAAACTGGCCTCTGCAGGAATGAAGGAAAGAACTATGGGGAGGGGGATAGTTGTCACTAAGGATGTGGGCACCCAGGCCCACCAGTCACAGACTCTGGTTGCAGCCCTACAAGGCCTAGGTGCTTTCTAACACCCTTACCTCTTTCAATGGGGCTGGAAGAAGAGTTTGTTATGGGTGCGCCTTTAAAAGAGATTGCCCTAGGGGGATGGATAAGACCTAACTGCCCCTCACAGGGACATCTTTCAGGCCAGACAAAAGGCCTAACTCCACCTAAAATACCCTGTCCCTGAGGAGCTACATTCTCCTGCCTCTCAGGCCTTAAGTTCCCAGCTCCTAGAAACTGCCACAGGTCCCAGCTCCTGGGCTAGCTGGCCTAGCAGCATCTTAGCAATTGGCAAGCCCCTTGTCCTGGCCAGAGCCATTCAGGCTCTGCTCTTACAGAGGACCTGCCCTATAATCTTTAGGGAGGGAGGAGATATGGATGTTGTGACATTCTATGATGACTGCATTAGTTAAGAAAAAACTGGCATAGAACTGCTCCCCCCCCCAAAAAAAGAACTGCTCCCCCATTCTAGGGGCCACAGTCTAATCTCATGGCCCCCTGTAGGTGGAGGAGTGGCCTATTGGCGGGAAAAACAATTGGAGCTACTAAAATTAATAAGGATCAGGCAAATACAAGTTTCAAATACAGGTTTCTTCATGATCTCCCTGTAGTAAATATGCCCAAGGGGGCCACCCGACCAGGGCTCTCAAGTCTCTCATCAATTCCTAATAATTTGTATATTTATGCTATTGAGATAAAAGATTGCTTTTTTCTAGAAACAGTGGTTTTCCTTTAACAACCTTTTTTAGAAAAGACGCCCAAGTTTAAAGCAAAGGCCTCCGGAGGTAAGTAAAAGTCAGCCGACCACCCTCTATGTCTGTCTAAAAAGTGTACTGTGGGCCAAAAAAGCTGGATGCAACAAGCTCTCTAAGGCCTGGGTGGTCAAGGGACGCCTTGGCCTGGGTGGTAAAGGGACGCCTTGATCCCCTTCTGGATTTCTTGTCAGTAACAGGGCATACCTGAGAGTCTCACTGGCAAGACATATCTAAACCTTTTCTTTCTTCAATAATGAGCCAAATGTATACCTTATATTTTATACACATTTACAGTAAGTTCTCACTCTTTTCTTACAATACCTGACAAAAGAAAGTTACGCAGAGATACAAAAATATTCTCTATTTGTACCCTTATTGTAATATTTTTAAAAAGAATTTAAACATTACTGACTGCATTTCAAGATTTTTTTGTTGTTCTTAAAAACTAAAAACAAATATACACATTGCCCTAAGCTTACACAGGGTCAGAGTTATGAATATCACTGGGCCCACATCCCACATCCCAAATGGAAGGTGATTTACTAGCTTTGGGTATTTTCATCTTACCACAGAGTTCTTAAGCTTCAGCCTAGTAGCAAATTTTGTGCTCCAATCAAGCACTTCCATTGAGTGCTAAAATAATATTGGCTGCTTTTTGTGCACCAACATCCTAAAATATTTTTTTTCACTGGAGCAAAGTACAATTATACATATACTTCTTGTCCCATAGGGAGGTTTACAGGGACAATGTGCATGCAGCTGCCATCTTCCATGGCCTGAAAGACCTGTCTGAGGCTTTTCTCTAGATGTCACTCTTTTCAGAATTGTATCCATGAGAGCTTGCTAAGCTCTTTTCTTTTTTCATAGACCCTCTTGTAATCAGATAATACATCATGCTTCTCTCCTAGAACCTTTCTACTGCTGAGGTCTTTGTTTCCAAACTCTAGTTCTCATTTGTGGTTATTGAACTGTATTTGTTTGTAGACATGTTTGAGAAGTCTGACAGTGTGGCCAGAGCTGAAATTAAAGTTAAAATCTTCCTGCCTTTGACTTGGATAGTGTGAGATACTTTCAGTGTACCCCATTCCCTACCCAGTCAATGGCTGCTTAGTGAACATGTAGGATTGTCCACATTAGGAAATAGATTGCTAAACATCTGCCAGTTAGGTTTGAATTTCTGTTAAGTATTTTTTCCTATGTTTCTTCTTTTTGACAATTCTGAATATTTTGCTGATTGGAACTAAATGCCGTTATATACAAAGCTGCCTTACTTCTCTTTGCTCTGTTTCTCAAAGGTCAAGTGGACATATGGGCTAAGAGATCTGGAAGCTTTCACAAGCAAGTTTTGTCAGAACACTGGGCACCTATCCCAAATGGAAGTCAATTTGCTGGCATCAGTTATTTTCTTCTTACTACTGAGTATTTAAGCTTTAGGCTAATAGCCAATTTTGTGCTTCAATCTGCTCATCAAATGTTGAAACAATTGTTATCACTATTCGTACACCAATTTTCTAAAATATTCATCTCCAGTAGAACAATGTTACAAAAGAGTTTTAAATTCTGCTCGATAAGTTCTATTGCTAAGAAAGGACTTGTTAGATTTTTCTTTTAATCTTGTTTCTGGCACTACTTTGCAATGTTTATCAAATATATACCTACATTCTATTTTTTTTTAATTTTTCAAACATCTTGAAGACTCACTGTATGTAATGAATGCCACATCAAATTCTGAAATATATATTTAAACAAGACTCTTACTGTCTAAATCTCTCATAATGGGGATTGCTAAAGGTGTCATCCTTTAATGACTAATTTTCATTTCTGTATTTAATGTAGACATTAGTCAAAGAAACTGAACTTCATCATGTGCAATGACTTAAATATGTAATCATAACTACTGAGGAAACAAAGGTCAGGCTGTGCATTCAAACAAGAAAATATAAGTTCAAGAGACTCCATTTCAATGTGTTACTGCTCAATGCAGTATCACACGTTTGTCATTTACAGCAAAAAAAAAAGGAAATCACAAATACTAGGAACATAGCCAAATCTGGGCTGAGCATAAAGCAAAATCCTATCTCAAAAATAAACCAGGCTGGATGAATGTTGGCAGTGGAAGAACACCTGGCAAGAAAGGTTGAAACCCTAGGTTCAATCCTTAGTATCACCAAAAAGAAATGATAAAAAGTACATATTAATTGCTAATATAATTATAACAGAAATGCCTGATACTACAGTGATTTTGGATTCTAATAATATTGACATTTATATGGAAGAGAATGGAAGGCTTCTAAATTAAATTTTCAATAAACTTTACCCTGTTGGTGTACATCTCCCAATCCTTTCTGTGACAACTTAACATTTCTTACATCTTTTACTCTTCACTTTTTCTTACAGATACCAGACTTGTCTTCCAGCTCTACTTTATCTAATTATGTGATAGTGAGGATCATGTATTTACCTCTCTGTACATTAGCACCTCGCAAAACTAAAACAACAGTAATTTGCAGACAGATTAAATAATTTGTGCTACATCAAACTTTTCAAAGGTACACTACACAGATTCAATTTCTTACTTTAATATTATACCATTTTGTAATCAAGACAGATTGATTTCTGATGTTAGTTTAATATATTCCTGGTTTTCGACATTTATCTGTATTGGTAAACATCAGCTTTCTTCCATTAAAAATAATACAATTTTCTTCTGATAAATGGATTCATTTCCATAATTTGTCAAAAGCACAAAATATTCTGATTTCTTATCAACTTACTTTAAGTCAAGTTCCATCAGTATTTCACTTCCTTTTACTTTCAACTATATTTCTAAGACATATGAGAGGCAGAAAAAAGGGGGTGCATCTTCTGTTGATATAGTACTTAAAAGTGTACACAGATAGTGCAAGTTATCTTTGAATTTCACTTTTCTCTCAGGCTGCTCTGTTCGCCACCATGATTTTGAACCATTCCTCATGTAAAACACCTTGCCAAGAAGTCTTCCATATCATTGGAAGCATTTTCATTCTACACATCAGTTAGTTTTAAAATAAAGAAGTTTTCACTTCATATCTAGACTTCCGTACATACTACTAGAAAGCAAAAAAGTTAAAATAAATCAGTTGGCTTTAAATGTACTAATTTCACAATGTATTCTTGTTAATCAGCTCTTAAGAGGGAATATAATCAGGAAAAGTCTAAACACTTTCCACTCTTTCTATCCCTAAAAGAGGTAGCCTTCCAAGCAACAGAGAAATAAAAATGTAAACCAAGATTTATATTTAGTGTTTGAAATACACAATGCAGAGCTATCAGTGAACTTTGATTCTATATGTCTCAGTTTAAAAAAAAAGAAGTAACATGGATCAGTCAGAACAAATGTAGCTTAATATTAGTATTAGTTTTCCTTGTCTTATATCATTGTTATTATTTTATTTCATCTCCATCTATCATTGAACACATTTGGCCTGGCAAATATCAACCAAATTTAATCTATATTACTCCACTTTTAAAACTCAATTTAAATCTGACATGATTCTCAAAATGATATTGTCCATTTTTACTATCTTGTAAATATATATACATATATTTCTTTGTTTTATGTGTAAATCATAAAATTCATCTTTATTTCAACTAGATTACTGAGTTCTAAACAATGTAGTAAAAGATAATTCAGAAACTTTAAAAACAAACATTCTTGAATTGAGTCCTTAACTTCCTCCTATTTCCTCTGGGATTGTGTGGCATTTACTACTCAGAAAGATAATCAATACTATTTTAGTATTTTCTCTTATCTGACTTTTTCCACTATTACTTAATAGTATCCTTTTGTATTTCAAGTGAAATCAAAGTTTCACTAAGACGTGGAAGACCTTCCCTAAGATGCTCATGGCCAACTTTTCATCATTTTCTCCTAGAATTCTTCCTTTATCCTCTTAATATACTAATCAAAGCTTAAGTTCATGGGCAAATCTGGATTACTTTGGAGGCTTTTCACAGATGATAGTTCACTTGGTAAAACACTAAGTTGGGACAGACTCTTCTTATACATGTATATCTATCTAGTCACTGTGATGCGGATAAACTTGAGCTAAAAGGATCTACATATGGAAGATTACAAATAAATGTCCAAAGCAACTTACCAAATATTCAAAATTTATAATAGAAAACTGCTACCAAGAGCAGGTCTGTAGGTTAATAATTGTTAATAGAGTGGCTACCATATCCTATTACTTATATTGTAGGTGTTTGCTATAGAATTAACTATTAAATCACAGTGTTTGTTACTTACTATATATGTTACCTAATTTACATGGGCCATCCTATTTGCAAACCAATCATTCTGCTTTTGAGAATCACACATTTTTCCTTTGTTGTAGATATATATAAAAAGTTGTCTTGCAATTCTCAAGTGAAATTCTTCCAGAGGAAACCACCTCTGTGCTACCATATGCAGTTTATGTTATTTTGAAACCAGATTTAACTATAGAAAGAAAATTATTGGTAATGGATTGAAAGATGGCAAAGTCACAAAGACACTGTTGTCTTTTTACTACCGATCAAATAAACTTCTGCCCATCATTTTTGTATATCATTGGTGGTACTACTATCTAACAATTTTACTTTGCTTGTAGAGAATGCTTATACTCTTGGCAGGGGCCAGCATTAAAACTACTAGAAAATTGCTCTGACACAAACAAGCATGTTTGGATTGTCTAACAACTTATACCAAGGAAACTAAATACTATCAGAGACTTCAAATAAAAATGCTGCATAGCAAAGAAGGATTATATTCAACTTCACACTGAATAGCATTTTCATAAATAATGAAACAGGAAAATGTATCAGGATAATAGGTCTGAAGTCTTCTGGGAGACATTCCATCAGGACATGTTTTCATGTGATGTCAAACCCTGATTAGAGTAAATCCCTCATGTTCTATATAGTCTTGCTGTTAATTAATATGGTAAGTCATTATATCACGCTGAAACTGCAAAAATGAAAAGGGCACAGGCAAAAGCCAATTGTTTTTTCCCTAGAACTTGCTTTATTTTTGCCTGTTAACCTTCATAATTAAGTAACTATATGTCAGATACTATGTTTAGTATTAAAACCACAATGAGCTGAGGGAAAAAAGTTCCTTACAAAGTCTCAATGGAAATAAAGTAAAAACAAAATTATAAAATGTTAATAGAAAGAAATGATTTAAGAGAGGAATGCCATAGGAGCAGTAAAGAAATCCAGTACAAACTCAATAAACCATAGAGAAAGTTCATTATATGCAGCATTATGTTGGAAGGAAGAAACTAGTAAAAAGTTGCCAAGAAATATTAACAAGAAATATTAGCAGTTGAATATAAGTCTGGGGAGAAGAGAAAATATTCAAGAAGTAAAGATTCTATTTTCTTTTTAAAATAGTGATCCATTTTGTTGAGTACTAGAAGTAATAAGCAGATTTACTTATCCAAGATGGTAGTTTAATATGTCATAAATAATAGGCAATTATAAAACCAATGACCACTATTCACTTGGGAGTTTACTTTTAACTTTTAAGTGTTATGTACACATAATTGCATCCCATGGTAATTTTTAGGTAAATGAATCAATTTTTAAGTAATTTCCTCATATTAAAACATCAGTGGCAGAACTGGATCCCAAATACTTACTTGAAAAGTTATAAACGTGTTACTACTAAACTCTCTACAGAAGTTACAAATAAAAAAACAAGAATGAATTATGAACTAAACAGAAGTAGCTACAGACTAATACTGCAGGATATAAAATCAAGGAATCTGGTAATATTGAAAAACTCTTCAAGATAAAAAGTCAATAAATATCAAAATAGTAAAAGGTGAGTGGAACATAGAATAAACTTATTATAAATATTACATATTCTATATATTCCATGCATTATATATAGTATATGAAGTGTATTATATATTATGTATATACAACTTATTGATAGGAACATACTTATTATAAAACCAGGCTGGTGTTTCCTATGCATAGGTGAAAGGTAGAGGATTTTGCTAATTAAACATACATACTTGACTAAAACATCCTAATATATATATTTAAGCTACTAAACTTCATTGTTTAGTCCAGGAGTGTTGCCTAGTGGTAGAGTGTTTGTATGAAGCCCTGGGTTTGATTCTTTGGCACCATATTTACAGAAAAAGCTTGAAGTGGTTCTGTGGCACATGTAGTAGAGCACTAGCCTTGTGAAAACTCAAGGAGAGTATGAAGGCCCTGAGTTCAAGCCCCAGGATTAACAAAAAAAATCACTGTTTACAAATTATACTTCAATAATATTAAGATAAAACAAATTTAAATAATGGGTAAGTTATCATTTGCCTTTAGAAATGGTAACAATACACATACATAGAAATCAGAAAGTAATTTTATGTAAATCAAATAATACTATTGAGTAATATTAAATATTGCAACAACCTTGTTTTATAATCTCCACTCTTAGAACACATCTGAATGTTAATTTTTCTGTGGGGCTTTTAGTGTACCAGTCTCTAGAAATAGCACAATATACTTTTTTACACAGCTTCCAAATACTTCCAAGCATCTTGAGTGAAAGTGCTCTACAATGAGTGTGTTATACATGTTCAGTATTGGCAATATTCTACTTAATTACAAAACTAATTGCAGGATTAAACAAACTCAGACTCTGATTTTCTCATGTTAGATTTTTACATGAATATTAAGATCTCCAAACTCAAAGAACACATAGAACAGTTTTTAAACTTCTTGAACCACAATACAATTTAAGAAACAGATATTCCATTATGCTTTTAAAACTTCATTCCCCATAAATACAAAATCAGAATTAAATGGCTTTCCATTAAGAAGTATTCATTGTCAAATGTAAAACATTAAAATTAAAGATGGCAGGCATAATCAAGTATAATAGATATTTTCTTAAGCTAAAAATTAGTACAGTGCTGTGATACTATTAACCATGTACCTGTTTTATTCTCAGCTTGCCACACCTATCCTTCAGGAAGACTGATAATATTTTCTCTAAATTGTACAAGGTAAAGTGACATCTACTTTGAAAATACCATGGAAGCACAAAGGACACAGAATGAAATATATTCCATTTCATTTAGACTGGGACACCCTACCACATGGTAAATGGGTGCTTAAAACTAAAATAGAATGCCAAGGACAGAAAGGGTTACAATGAAATAAATTACACTGCAATTCTCTTACTACTTTATTATGCAAATGAAATCTCATTTCAGCTTGTTATATTTGGAAAGCAGGGCTGGAGAGAATGTTTGAAGCTAAAGTCTTTCATTGCTGAGAATATAATGATCCATTGAACATTTCAGTGTATGTCATATTCTAACTGTTATCAGGTAATTCAAATGAATCAAAAAAGTAAATGGAGGAAGGACGGGAAAGGGAATAAATCAAATTGTTCTAACTGTGTGATCTTAGTCATAGTTTTCAACAGTTAGAGTTTATGAATAAACATCAGTGTTAACTTGATTATTAATCTTTCTTTTTAATTAAACTTATGGAGGTACATTTTAAAAAACTGAGAATAAAAACATAAACCATCTGGAGATTATTTTATTTTACTAAGCAACAGTTACCTTTGGAAACTCTATCTCAGTCAACAACTGATAAAGTTTAAAGAGACATTTGTCTTCGGATGAAATAAAAATTTCTATATTTTTTAAAAAATTGTAGCAAAATTCTCAACTCATTGTGTATACCAAATTTCACCCTCTGAAATAGAGAAAATTAGAGTGTGTAAAACAAAATAGACCTCTTTTCAAGATAATTTTTGACAGATTAGCATAATAGAAAATATAAATTATTTCTTAATAATACGCAGATAGAAATAATTGTTCATTAACAAATTAAGAAAATAAAGATTACTTGCTTTTTATCTTTCAATGGAAATAAAATTATCAGCACTAAAAAGAACCTTAAAGAGTTTTAACAACTTGATTCAGACCATACTAAAACATCCTACTGACATAATCCAAAACTATTGTTTCCCCCCGCCAAAAAAAATCTATTGTTGGGGTCAGGTTAACAGCCTAGTGGTAGAGTACTCATCTAGCATGCGCAAAGCTCTGGGTTCGATTCCTTTGTACAACATTCTCAGAAAAAGCCAGGAGATGTCCTGTGAGTCAAAGGGTAGGGTGGTAGCCTTGAGTTGAAGAGCTCAAGGATAGTGCACAGGTCCTGAATTCAAGCCCCAGGACTGACAAAAACAAACAAATAAATAACGCAACAACAAAAAACCCAAACTGCTGTTATCTGCATTATCTGGGTGTTTGCATGTGTATGAGAGTGTAAGATTGCACTAAATTGTAAATCTCTCACCTGGTTATCTGATATATTGTATATATGCGTATTTCGTTATTTGAAGTAGGATATGGAAGGGAGGAAAACAAGATGAGGGGCGGGGGAAGGGGGAGGAAAATGGGGACCAAGGTATGAGAAAGGGTATCAATGTATGTGAAGTAATGCACCTTCTATCTGGTGAATATAATATAACCCTTCTATTAATTACAATAAAAATATATGAAAAAAAGATTGCACTTAACAATACACAACTCTGTGAAAAATGAAAATAAATATATTGCTTATATTTATTCGACATATGCCTGAAAGTCAAATAAGATGTTACAGCTCTGAAGCCGGGCATGGTGGCTCACACCTGTAATCCTACCTACTCAGGAGGCAGAGATCTGAGGAACAAGGTTCAAATCCAGCCCAGGCACAAAAGGACCTGAGACTCTTTTTTTATTGTAATTAATAAAAGGTTTACATTATATTTGCCAGATAGAAGATACATCACTTAACAATCATTGCTACCCCTTCTCATGTTATCTTCAGTTAACCTCTAGAAAACAAGAAGTGGGTCTTGGCTCAAGGGTAGGGCTGTAGCTTTGAGCTGAAGAATTCAGAGATACCACCCAAGCCCAGGGGTAGGGCAGTAGCCTTGAGCTAGAGAGCTCAGGGACAGTGCCTAGGCCCAGTTCAAACCCCATGACCACCCCTCCTAAAAAAAAAAAAAGAAGTTACAGATCTGTGATGCTACTTCCTTAACGAAATAGAAGGTGAATCCTACAACATGACTTACATAACCTGTTTAGGAGGTAATTATTTTGATACACAGATGTTTGCAATATCTACTTTCATTATTTTTTCTTGAGCTCAGCTTTTCCTCATTACAAACCTCATGACAGGTTACTATGTAATTTATTACAAAATTTGCATTTACCAGCAACCTATTTAAAAACCTGTAAAATGACACAGTTTGATCTTTGTATCTCAGTAGAAAAGGCTTTGCATACATTCATAACTTCTACATTTTTAAATTCATTTCATCATCTCACAGAAAACATCAATATTTAAATAAATTTGGTAGTATTTACTTACTGAGATGAGCCGTGTGTTCCATGCCTGCAAACAGATCATAAAGTTTTATTTCACAGTATAACTTCTCTCTGAGCCTGTCACTTTGATTCCTAATGTTTCACTTGGCAAAAATGATAAATATTGGAACTATGCACTTTCAAATTATATTGAAATATGAGAAAGAAAGAAGTGTTCATTCTTACCAACACACATTTGTGAGAATGCAGTACCAGCTTGAAAAACTACACAAAAATATAAATGTATAATTGTAAGTCTCTGTAGTAAAGGCCATTTGTCCTTTATAAGAAGGGGAAGAATGCCTTATACACTAATTTCAATCATAAACATGGTAAAATATATAACTACACTTGGCCCTGATGGTTCTTGCCTGCATAATTCTAGCTACTCAGGAGTCTAGAGGCTGAGATCTGAGGATCACTCCTCCAGGCCAGTCCAGACTTGATAGTCCATGAGTCTCTCATCTCCAGTTAACTACTAATAAACCAGAAGTGCACCTGTGGCTCAACAAGTAAAGGGCTAGCCTTGAACAAAATATTCACCAGTGGTTCAGGCCTGTAATCCTGGCTACTCAAGAGGCTGAGATGTGAGGATCGTGGTTGAAAGCCAGCCGAGGAATGAAATGTCTATAAGATTCTTATCTCCAATTAACGACTGGAAAACTTGAAGAGGAGCAGTAGTTCAAAGTACCTAGCCTTGAGCTGAAGAGCTCAAAGACAATTCCCAGGCCCAGAGTTCAAGCCCCATGACTAAAGAATGAATGAATGAATGAATGAATAAATAAATAAATAAATAAATAAATAAACAAATAAAATTCAGGAGCAACATCCAGGGTTGAGTTGAAGCCAGAGGGCATGCACACACACACACACACACACACACACACACACACAGGAAATTATCAATAAAGTTGTAAAAACTTTACTATATAGACACACATACATATACATATATACATATGTATACATATACATTGTTTATACAATTCCTCCCCAAGGAGACAACTATTCAATATAAACCACTGGTCAGTATTCCAGAAATCTCAAAAAAAATCTAATAGCTGTAAAGAGGAAAACTGATTTAATAAACCACTGAACTCAGGTAAGTTGACTTGAGAACTTATACTACCAAAATGTGCTCACTTTTTTCTGAAAATTATCTTTCAAATATATTACAAGAATAAAAATAATGAGATTATATAAGTAGTCCTTTCAACTCACTATTTAGTCTCCAAAGAAATAACTTGGAAGGAAAATACACTTGCCCTTCATGGCTTCATCTTCATGCATCAGAGTGTGAATTGAGATGGCTCACTATTTAATAATGCATCAGAGAGTTTCCACTCACTCATGTAGACATTCGTAAATTTTAAAACTGAATATGCTTAATATAAAATACCATTTGAAGTACAACTCATATCACCCATAAAAGCAAAGATCTTTAAGTTATAAAGTAGGATAAGGAATTCTCCCATATATCCAGCTACTTCCACGAAATATAAGATGTTCTGAGCCATCTTCAAGATAGCTAAGGACTCTGAGAAGCAAAGCTTAAAAATCACAGCCTTACTCTGTCCTTTGGAAGTTCACTTCTATTTCCTATTCACATTTCAAGAAAGGTGGAATATGAAGTTTCCTACATTAGTATGAGATGTACAGAAATTTTCTTCTTCAATTTGCTTAAGAACGATCACTCCCAACTTCTACAGTTGTTCCTCGGTTCTCTAAACTGCCTACTAATAACTCACACATGAGTCGCTCAGGTTAAGATGAGGTACAAGGTGTATAATACTAAGCTCATTTTCTTAGCAGACCATTATCAGAGGACCACTACTTGGAATTATCAAGGCCACTTCCTTCTCATATGCTGGAAAAATTTCTGACTGTCCTTAAACTTTGCCTATGACCCCTCCTAAACCTTTGCTTTATAATTCTTTCACTAGATCACTTCCTATTCTCTATTTCTACCATGACTAACCTAGTTCAGGCTACCATTGTGCAAGTTAGTGCACTTTCTCTTTGGCTACAGCTGATATTTTATTACTTATTTTTCAAGTAGTATGCTATTTTTCAAATAGCAAGAAGTTATTCTTTATTTCCATCTCAGGGAGACAAAAGGTACAGGCTTTTTCTCAGTGTAGAAGTTAGATCACAATTATAAGCATATATGAAAACACCATAAGTCATATATATATATTATACATAAAACATACCATCCACATGTGATATACAAAAGGGATATTTATAATGTGCAACTTCTTCAAACAACAAATAGATTTACAAAATGAATACCATAAAGATGAAACCTATATTGTCAAAGCTGGGAGAGCTCAAAGGAGAGAACAGAAAAACAGATTAGATGGATGATTAGAATGGGTGATTATAATCACAATATTCAAAGTACATATGTTGAAAACAAAACTAGCATGAAGGAATGAATGAAATTGAGGGAGATGGGGAAGAACAATTGATATATATTTATCAAGATGCTCTACACTCATCAATTGGTAAGCTGAATAGAAGCCTCTTTGTAAAACTACTTAAACATAATTTTAAAAATAAGTGTATTTGAATTGAGAGTCTTCCTATTTCAAGTATTTCAATGGCAGTCCTCTACTTTTTCTCTTAATTGTTGGGATAACATATAGAGGGGTTACAATTAAATTCAGAAGGTAGTAAAGGCATTACTTCTCACACACTGATACCCCCTCTTATGAATTTGTCCCCATTTTTCTCCCCCAACCCCTTCCAATCATCTTGTTTTCCCCCCTTCCCTTTCCTATTTCAAATAAACAAACTATATACAATATACTAACTAACAAAGTCAGATGCAGTAACAATATGAGATTAACCATAAGGGCAAAAAAAGAGAAGAGAAGTAACATAATACATTAAGAATAACAATCACACAAGATAAAGCTCTTGTTTCCATATCCTAGAGTTCCTTTGATTTAGTCTCATCCTATGTGACTTATGTACCTAGGTTTTGAGCTAGCAGTCCTCTACTTTTAAAATTAAAAGCAAAATTTAATTGTCCCAGATAAATCTAAGCATACCTCTAGCCTGCTAGTGATGCAACAGATGTAGCATCCTCTTAACATCTCAAGAATTCCTTGCCTAAAATTCTGCAACACATATGATCAGATCATGTAATTATATAATTCCATGGATCATAATTGTAATTAAATATTCAAATCTGATATGAAAGTTTATATTCTATATTAGCCAGACCCTCTGGTCTATCCTCATGTCCCAGCACATAGCATATCTTACACAGAAGAAAGATCTATGAACCACAATCAGTTAAGAAGAGTTAACAAAAGATAACTTGTGATGTAAGAAGGAGTATGACTAAGCTTTCATTTAATTTTCTTAGATCTATTGCCAGATTAAGACATGTAATTCTTTTGGAGTCTCTGCAAGAGTTTGAATATCCTAATTTCCATGCTAAAATGGTCCTTCTCTACATCTTGTCAACTGGTATGTGTGTAGCAAGACTGAATAGTGCTAGGAGTGGAACTGCTGGTTCATGAGGAAGCTCTATGTTTAGTTTCCTGGGAAACCTCCATATGGCTTTGTGGAGTGGGTAAACAAATATTCATTCCCACCTACATTATAACAAGGTTCTTTTCTGGCAACATCCATGCCAATGTGTATCATTGTTAGTTTTCCTGATATTGGTCATTCTATCTGAGAGAGGTAGAATCTCAATATTGTTTTGATTTGCAATTGTTTTATGCTGAACTTTTCTCCATGTGTCTATTTGAAATTTTTACCTTTTTGTCTGAAAAAGCTCTCTCTTTAAGTCATTCACCTATTTCTAATTGTGTTGTTTCTTTGTGGGTTAACTTAGGTGGGCTAATATTTTGAGCTCTGAATATATTCTGGTTTAGACCCTTGTCTGATGTTAGCAAGAGAGCACCAAAAAGGTCACTCTAAAGCACAACCATATTCATTGAAGAATTATTTAACATAATCAACACAAGAAATCAGCCCAAATGCCCCTCAATGCATGAATGGATCAAGAACACACACATACACTCACACACACACACACACACACACACACACACACACACACACACACACACACCACAATAGAGTTTTATGCTTCCATCAGAAAGAATGATATGGTACTTTTCATAAGGAATGGAAAGATTGTAAATGATTATATCAAGCAAAGTAAGTCAGATGCAGAGAAACTTGGTAGCTAGAATGTGTCTATAAATCTACAAGTCAAAACCTTTTGGTGGTACAAATGAAATGACTGAAGTTTAATATACCGAATGGACAGAACAATTAGTATATTTTTAAAAATACTAAGTCAAAGACTAACAAAATAAATACCAGAAAATGGGTTCTTATAAGAGGGAAGGGTAGGACCATGTGTAGAGAGGTAAAGAATGGAAGGGAAGGAGGGAGAATTCAGGTAAGAACTCTTTTCTTTTTTTAATCTGGTCCTGGGCTTAAATTCATGGCCTGAGCATGTCCTTGGGCTTTCTCAAAGATAGAACTCTACCACTTGAGCCACAGCCAGTGCCATTTCTGCCTTTTTCTATGTATGTGGTATGGAGGAATCGAATCTGGGTCTTCTTGCATGCTAGGCAAGCACTCTACCACTAGGCCAAATTCTCAGCCAAGAACTCCTTTTTTTTATTAAAGAATTTATTAACATTGATTTTTGCATCATATTTCCAATGACGTGCGTAACAAACAAGTACTCAAGAAGGGAATCTCTATATACAATCACTGGCACATATTTTAGAACATAATTAGAATTAGGCTGAGGATTTGTATGTCATAGATACAGATTAATTTATGTGATAAAACATTTTGTCTATAGAGTCCTAAGTTCTTATGTCTATGTGATTATGTTTCCAGTACCATGTCCATAGCATTGGGTATGCAAATATTAAGTTCTCGCTCTTGTACTGTTTGGATGTAATAGCCATATATTAAGGATACCATGTGCCAATTGTTCCTTTGGTCTTGACTTATCTGACTCAACATGATTTGCTCGAGATTCATCCACTTCCCTGTGAATGCCATTATTTTATCTTGTCTGTTGGCTGTGTAGAACTCGATTGTGTGTGTGTGTGTGTGTGTGTGTGTGTGTGTGCGCGTGTGTATATATCAATCACATTTTCTGTACTCATTCATCTGCAGTAGGGCATCTGGATTATTTCCATCACTTGGCTATTGTGAATAGCGCAGAGATGAACACAGTTGAGCACATGTCCCTGTCATATCCTGGGTTATGATATCAGGATGGATGCGCAGGAGTGGTATGAAAATGCTGAAGTTATAACACAGAACAGGATTCATTGTACATATAAACTGCTTTGTTAAGTGAAATAAAATTCAATAGATAACTTAAAATTAACATAAGTAAGGCAACAGGTAGGTTGGGAGGGGTGGGTGAGAATGTTGAAAGGGGTGACAATGATTAAGTTGCACTGTATTCATAAACTTTGTTGAATGGCAACACCTTTGTACAACTACTATATGTTATGCAAAATGTTTTATTTGGACATATGGTATTACATATAGAAGATATAACTAGGAGACAATTAAAATTTTCATTAAATATTTTCTCTTATTAGTAGTGGGGTTTTTTTAACTGTATAAAATAATCTTTTTTAAATTTCATTTTATTGTTGGGGTGATGTATAGAAGGGTTGCAGTTACATTCATCAGGTAGTGGGTACATCATTTCTTGAACATTTTTGCCATTATCCCTTGCTTTACTCCCACTTTCCCTCCCTCCACCCTTTCTCATATATAAAATAATCTTATCAGGGATGCCGATGGCTCAGGCCTGTAATCCTAGCTACTCAGGAGGCTGAAATCTGAGAATCAAGTTTCAAAGCCAGCCGAGGCACAAAAATCCATGAGACTCTTCTCTCCAGTTAACCACTAGAAAACTGGAAGTGGTGCTGTGGCTCAGGGGTTAGGATAGTAGCCTTGAGTTGAAGAGCTCAGGGACAGTGCTCAGGCCCAAGTTCAAGCTCCATGACTAACAACAAAAAAAAAATTGTTTATATTAGTAAGTACAACTTCCATATATAACCGAAACTTCTTGTGCTGACCCTTACATTCAAAATCTAAAGTGAAAATAAGATTTAAAAATTCAGAGCAATGACTCAATATTTGTGTACCCAATGTTATAGACATGGTATTGGAAATATAAACACAACTATATAGACATATAGACATAATATTTTATCCCATAGATTACTATGTATCTGTGACATACAAACCCTCAGCATAATTTTAATTATGCTCTAAAACTCTAAGTGCCAGTGATTGTATATAGAGATTCCCTCCTTGAATAGCTGTTTGTTAAACATGTCATTTGAAATATGATGTAAAAATCAATTTTAATAAATTCTTTAATAAAAAATTCAGATTATTTTGTATTAGAAATATAAGCAGAACTACAGTTTATAATTATTTCCACCTTATTCCCAATTCTCTAATCTCTAGTATTATCACATGGACATGTTAGGAATCCTTTCCTAATAAACTGTGACAGGGTTTGAAATTCTTCCCTCTATCAGAGCTGCATGCCTAAATGAAAGGAAATCAATGTCTGATTCATCTCAACATGATGGTTCCTGTTACAACCTGAATTTGAACATTAATTAATGGTGATGATGGAGGTACATCATAATTATTGAAAAATCTAGAAAGCATAGCAATGACTTAGAAGGATTCTGTTGCTCTCCAGTGCTCTTTCTTCCTCACGTGCAACCAGCAACTCCAATGTCAGCAAACCTCTAACATCATTGCCTCTTCCATTTGTCCTCTTACCAGGTTTCTCCAGCTTCATTCTTTGCCAGACATTTAGCACGAGGGCTTCACAAAGAAAACCAGTTTAAGGGAGAAGAAGATAAGTACTGCCATTTCATAAAGGTAGTTGTTTTCTGCACTTAGCTAAAAAAATTAATTTTTTCTATACACCCACGTCAGTATTGGCTGCTTCAGCAGATAAGCTGCTTGGGAGCATGGACCATGTTTTTCTTAATTAGGTACAGTTTTCTTTAATTTCCAAAAACATTTCATCATGGACCAAAGTCTCAAGTTCCCCGATAGGTGCTCAATAAATATTAAACATGGGCAATCATTGTCTAATGACATTTATTAAGCATGCCTATTGACACGCAGATGTATAAAGAAAAGTTTAATAGTCAAAGTTCTGCCTGCTAGGAGTTTATACTGCAAAATAGACAACATTCATGCAGCACTGCAATATCTTGATAAAATTAATGAAATGCTTCATACTGTGTTCAAATGCATAGAGTACACATGTTCTTAAGGAATTAGTCACATTTTATTTGTTCATTTGTATATTATGCTAGTTGTGAGCTTGAACTTAGGGCCAGGGGTCTGTCTCTGAGATTTTTCTACAAGGCAAGCACTCTATCACTTAAAACACAGCTCTATTTCTAAGATGTTGGTGGTTACTTAGAGAAACAAGTCTCACATGCTTTCCTGCCTAGTCTAGCTTTGATCTTCAGATCCCAGTTTTCTGAGTAGCTACGATTACAATATAATATATGCATCACAGCATCACATATACTATTCTTAAGGTAGAGCTGAAGGCATTTTCTGGAGAGAGAGAGAAAGAGAGAAACTAAGAAAACAGAAGAGACAGAGACAGAGAAAGAAAATTACAAATTATGAAAGGTGCTAATTTTTTGTTTGTTTGTTTTACCCAAGGGAATTAGAAGAATCAATTATCATTCCCTGAAATGAGAAAGTCTGTGGTAGCAGTAGGCTTTGATGGCTGGAAAATATTAGGCCCAACATACCAGATGTAATCAATGTTGCATGCTTCTTCTACAGCAAAGAGAGAACACCAGATAAATGTGCAAATAAATGAGTCTAGACTTCAGAGAAGAGATTGCACATACATCTACATGCACACAAATACTATATACCAATACTATATACTATGCTTATTTGCTTAAAGAGCATATGATGGCTAATAGCTTCCCCCAAATTCAGATCAGATTATACGTCTGATCTATTTTTTATGTATTGATAGATTACTATTTTAGTAACTCGTAAGACATACAAACCCTCAGCTTAATTTTAATTATATTCTAAAATTTATGTGCCAGTGATTGTATACAGAGATTCCCTTCTTGAATACTTATTTGTTAAGCATGGCATTTGAAATATGATGTAAAAACCAATGTTAATAAAATCTAAAAAAATAGATCAGATTATAATATGCTAAATGCATAGAAATCCTATTCCAGTTGAGGACACTAAGACTTTGGAAATCTATGCATTTTGTCATTTAACCAATTATGTTCTTAACATTGAATTCATGTTCCATTGATATTCACGCTTCTGAAGATTCCATCTGCCATGGGTCTTTAAATATCATGTATGCTGTTGACAGATGAGGCCATATTTTCCCTAGTACTGGGTTTTAAACTCAGGGCCTGGTGCGGTACCTGAGCTCTTTCACTCAAGTCCAGCACTCTACCACAGCATTACATCCAGTTTTCTGGTAGCTAATTGGGGATGAGTCTCACAGTTTTACTACCTTGCCTGACTTTAAATGACAATCTTCCCATCTCAGATTCCTGAGTGGCCAGGAGTTCAGACATGACCACCAGCATTGGCCTTCATTTTTATTTTTAAAGCTATCATTGAATAAAGGGTTTAACATTTCCCTGTACTTTTAAACATTCAGGGATATAAATGCCTGTTAAAATATTTCACCTTGTTATCCGATATATTTTATATATGCTTAATTGGTTGTTTGATATAGGAGAGGGAAGGGGAGAAATCAAGTTGTGAGGGGGGAAATGGGAAACAGGACGTGAGAAAGGGTATCAATATTTGTGAAGTAATGTATCTTCTATCTGATGAATATAATGTCACCCTTCTATTAATTACAATAAAAATATATGAAAAAATGCCTGTTAAAAGTGACAAGCATTCAAAAAGGGAAGATGGTAAAAGAATGTGTATTCAAATCACTAAATTTAATAGAGAACACAATCTTAGGTCTCTAAATCCATCCACTAGTAAATCTATTTTTAATTCATTTCTGGATAGTTAGATATAAGTGCCCCTAGATCACTTACACATATTGATCTGTTCAATAGCAAGGAAGTCTTTATTGCCACATCAATTTTGATGTTCTGCTCCTCAGAAACCTAAAATATTATTTAAATAAATATGACTAAATGAATTACAGATAACATTCATGATAAACAACTATACTTAAATTTAGGCACCATTAATTTTGTATAATTTCTTGAAAGTAAACATAAATTATCAAAATAAATTATATGAGCCTTACTTAGATGGCAATATTAAAATTTAGTAAGATAAATTTAACAGCCATAAAGGAAAATGAATTCATGTCATTTGCAGGAACACGAATGGCATTAGAGAACATGTTAAAAGAAATAATCCATTTAAAGTTGATGTTTGTATAAGATAAGAAAGAATCTTAAATGTCCTACAGAGAAGAATGTACAGGAGACTCGTGTGAGTTAAGCTGGCAGGATATGCTGAGTAGTAAGGACACAAAGGCCCCTGAACATTTAGCCACACTTTAGCTATTTGGCTTCCCCTTGTGGTATTCGGAAGGTTTTTGTAAACAAACTAGGATGGATCAGCACTGAGGATCTGAAAGAGTCTGACACTTAAGAATCCTACACTCAAGGCTGAGATGTGGCTCAGTGGCAAAGCACTTGCTAGAGGCAATGCCCTGGGTTCAATCACCAGTACCAAAAACAAAGACAACATAAAACTACTTGAATAATATCCAAACATCTATATATGGTTGTTTTTGTTTTCTGAGTTTTTGGATTTTTAATACAAAACTGAGCCACTTACCTTTGTGGCTACAAGGGCAAAAAAAAAGCTCCATCTAGTTTCCATTCAAACCACACTCATTCTAAAGCAAGAATAAGTATTAATAAATTAAAGCATCTAGAAGTTTAGGCTTCTAGGTATCCAGGCAAACTAAACCACACTAACATTATTATCAAATATCTCATTGAAGTGCTTGGCTTCCAGCATTTATGACAAATCTCTGAGCAACAGACTAGGCTCATATGCATTTCTTAGCATATCTTTAGTTTGGGTAGTTCAGAAATTATGCTTGGGCAGTTCTGCTATTAGATAGTACATCATCATGTGAATATAATCAAGTTGGTAGTTAGGCTACTACCCTGATGTTGGTTTAGGTACTCTGCATAATGTTAATAGCTGAGATATAAGGCAATATTCCTGTATTAATCCTATTTAAGACTATCCTGAAAATAAAGCCCTTATTTACTTATAAATGAACTTTTCCTAAGATAATATATGCACATTATGTTTTAAATAGTCATGTGGGTGTAGGTAGCCACTCCCCATACAACAAAGCTAATCAAACTTAATTTACACACAGTGTACTCTGCATTTTCGAATATTTATGTTTGTAAAGGAAATCATATAGACCTTGCTGACATATATTGAACAAATTCCATGAAAAGAAAATCATTTACAATATATACATTTTTTTCTTGTTTTCTCTTTAGTTGAAATACCTCAGTTAGTGAATCAACTTCCTCCTTTGTATGTTTGTAGGATCCTTGAGAAGTTAATATATGTGTGAGTAATCACATGACTATTTATGAAAATGTTCCTGATAGCTGGGGTAATAACTCAGTGGTAGAGCCCAGGTTTGATCCCCACCCCCACCAAAAACAGTATTATTGAAGTAATTCCATCAGTATTCTGTTGCAGTATTTGGAAAATGACTTGCATATTTATATATTATAGTTTTCTTTCAATTGCACAATGAGAAATCCAGAAAATGTTGCAATTTTAATGAGAAATTTTTTATTTGTAAAGTGTTTGTAATCATGTAAAGGTGAATCTTACACATGTTCAATAAAAAGCATAACTATATAGACATAAAAACCCATGACTCTATAGACATAATGTTTTATTAAATAAATTAATACGTTTCTATGACTACAAACAGCCTAATTTGGATTAAGTTCTAAAAACTAAGTCTCAGTGATTGTATATAGAGATTCCCTTCTTGAACACTTGTTTGTTAAACTTGTCATTTAAAATATGATGTAAAAATCAATGTTAATAAATTCTTTAATAAAAAAATAAAATATGTCCTTGTTTCTGGATGATTGGGTAAATGCCAAGTAGTGGAATTGCTGAGTCATAGGGGAGCTCTATGTTTAGCTTTTTGAGGAACTGCCATACTGCTTTCCATAGTGGTTGAACGAGTTTGCACTCCCACCAGCAGTGTAGTAGTGATCCCTCCTGGCCACATCCCCTTCAGCATCTGTTGTTATTAGTTTTCCTGATCCTAGCTGTTCTAACTGGAGTGAGGTGGAATCTTAGCATTGTTTTGATTTGCATTTCTTTTATGACCAGAAATGTTGAGCATTTCTTCATGTCTATAGGCCATTTTTGTTTCTTTTTCAGAGAAGACTCTCTTTAAGTCTTTGGCCCATTTTTTAATGGGATGGTTGTTACTTTGGAGATTAGTTTGGGAGTGATTCAATTTTTTGAGCTGTTGATATATTTTAGATATAAGGCCTTTGTCTATTGAATGTTTGGTGAAGATCTTCTACCACTCTGTAGGCTTCCTAAATCCACTAGCACAACAATGTTCATTGCAGTACTATTCACCATAGCAAAGATATGGAACCAACCTAGATGTCCCTCAGTTGATGAGTGGATCAACAAGATGTGGTATTTGTATACAATGGAATTCTATGCTGCTGTCAGAAAGAACGACATCACCCCATTTGTTAGGAAATGGAAAGACTTAGAAAAAATCATATTAAGTGAAGTAAGCCAGACTCAAAGGAACTTAGGCTCAATGGTTTCCCTCATTTGTCACAATCAGTATTAACCTTGGGCTCTCCTAGCAGAAATTTGCAATAGAGCAAAACCTTGATACATAAGGCCATATAGTATGAAGCTAATTGAAAGGACCTCTAGGATATAGAAACAAAAGCCATATAATGAATGATTGTTGTCCTTAAGGTACTATGTTATCTCTCAGCTCTTTTGCTGACCCTTGGTTATCTCATATTGTTACAGTATCTCACTTTGTTATTTAATATATCGGATATAATTGTATTTGGTTATTTGAAAGTGGATAAGGAAGTGGGGAAAACAAGATGGGGGTTGGGGGCGGAGGGTAATGGGGACCAAGACATGTGCAAGGGTATCAATGTATGTGAATTAATGCACCTTCTATCTGGCAAATATCATGTAACCCTTCTATTAATTACAATAAAAATATCAAAAAAATAAAATAAAAAATCATATCTTAACAACAAAAAAGAAATAATCCAAGTTCAAAAATCCAAATATCATGTCTTTGCTCATATAGGGAAGCTAGACCTAAAAGTCATTCATATTTGTGGATATAACGTATATGCCTATGCATACAAGTTAAAATATACATGAAATGCGATCGAAATAATGGGAAAACATAGGGGCATAAAGAGCAGAAGAAAGGATTTTAAAAGAAGATGAAGGGTAGATAATTTTGAAACTGCACAATTATGTATGAGCATAACATAAAGAATCTTGAATGTTATTATAAATAAAGGATGGGAAAGGGAAAAGACAAAGTTATAAGGATAGCTTTTTTCTGAACAAAGCCTAATATATACATGCTTGAAATATCACAGTGAAACCACCTGCTACAAATAATACAAAACCCAAACCCAACATCCTACTGAAAACAAAACAGGCTCAAAGGCTCAGATGGAGGGATAGGTAACAGCAGGATATGAAAGAGTAACAACAAAGACAAATGGAGATGAATCTTGCCAATATTGTTTATTTACACAAATGAAAATATAAGAATGTAACTTGTTTAAATTGTTTTAAGAAATGTGAGAGACAGCCAGGTGTGGTGGCTCATCCCTGTAAACCTAGCTAATCAGGAGGCTGAGAACTGAGGATTGCAGTTCAAAGCCAGCTCTTACACTAAAGACCATGAGACTCTAATCTCCAATTAATCACTAGAAAAACGGAAGTGATGCTGTGGCAGCAGCCTTGAGCTGAAAACTTCGGGGATAATGCCGAGACCCAGAGTTCATTCTCCACGACTGACAAAAAGAAAGAAAGAAAGAAAGAAAGAAAGAAAGAAAGAAAGAAAGAAAGAAAGAAAGAAAGAAAGAAAGAAAGAAAGAAAGAAAGAAATGGGAGAGACATGAAGGACAATGACAGTATAGGGAAAGCTAATCAAAATAACTGATACATGTGCAGAAATGCCACAATGAAAACTCTTTTGCACAATTAGAGTATGCACATAAAGGTAAAATAAATAAAAGGACATATAAAAACTAGTAAGAACTGGTAGCCACTGATCCTGGCTCAGAAGGCTGAGATCTGAGGACTGCAGTTTAAAAGCAGCCCAAATCAAAACAAACAAACAAACAACCTCATGAGGCGTGAGCAAAAATGATCAGGGATAGCACCCAGGTCCTGAGTTCAAGTCCTAAAACCAGCACAAAGCATAATCAAAAGAAGAAATGTGGAGGTGGGAGCGTAGTCTAGAGGTAGAGCACTTGCCTAGCATACACAAAGCCCTAGGTTCAATTCCCCAGTACCACATACTCAGAAAAGGCCAGAAGTGATGCTGTGGCTCCAGTGGCAAAGCACTAGCCTTGAGCAAAAAAAAAAGAAGAAATATGAACTTAAAACTTAAATTGTAACTACAATTTATCAAAGCATAGACCATAATCCGAAGGTATAAATATAGTAATGAGCCTAGATTGTACTACATAGCTAGGTATAATTATTATTCTTCAATTAAGTAATAAATAAACATGGCCATTGCAGAGTTAATTCTATAATAAAGACATGGCAAAAATTTTCTGCAGATATAGAGTAATTTAATCTCAATAGTAACTCTGTAGTAGGTATTCTCTCTAGTAGGTGAAAGAACAAGTAAGTTAAAAAGTTCAGCTAATGGCCAAAAGTGGCAAAGGCAAAGCAAGATTCAAGCCCAGGCCAAATACACATAGAAATGTCAAGCATGATTATTATGTAGAGAATGTCCTTAGCAAGCCTATCAATTAAGCAGTATATTAAAGACTACATATCTATAGTAATTATCTTCTTATTTTGTGAAATTTAGTAAAATAAAGAGCACATACAATATAACCTATTTTCTTACACTTAGAAATTTAGTTTGCACTAAATTCAGTATTCCAATTGTAATTTTATGGGAATCATAAATATAATTACAGAAATTACATTTTTTGAAAATCCATAAAATCTGTTTTAGTAGAAGATGATTAAGACACAGATATCATCAAAAAAGTATGCTTCACCACAAGTAATTAAATGCAATAAAATATATTATTTTCTCCAGAACTGAGAAATCAGATTGCTCCAGAAGATCAAGGAAAGACTACATATAAGAAGTATGGCTATGACTTTGGGGGAAAAAAAGACTAATTTCAAAACTGAAAAGGTTATGAAGACCCAGGTTTGATTCTTTGGTACCACATACTCTATCGTGCTATTAGAAAGAATGACATCACCCCATTTGTAAGGAAATGGAAAGATTTAGAAAAAAATCATAGTAAGTGAAGTAAGCCAGACTCAAAGGAACATAGGCTCAATGTTTTCCCTCATTTGTCATAATCAGTAGAAACCTTAGGCTCTCCCAGCAGAGATTTACAATAGAGCAAAATCTAGATACATAAAACCATATAGTATGACACTAAATGAAAGGACCTCCAGGATATAGAAACAAAAGCCATATAATGACTGATTGTTGTCCTTGATGTACTATGTTATCTTTCATCTCTTTTGCTGTCCCTTGGTTATCTCTTATTGTTATAGTATTTCACCTTGTTATCTGATCTATTGTATATATGTTTATTTGGTTATTTGAAATAGGATTGGGAAGGGGGAAAACAAGATGAGGGGTGGGACCTGGAGGCGGGAAATGGAGATGAAGATATGAGAAAAGGTATCAATGTTTGTGAAGTAATGCACCTTCTATCTGGTGAATATAATGTAACTATTCTATTAATTACAATAAAAATATATGAAAATATTGGACAGTAGATTGTTTTTCTAATGGGATTTAAGTCTAAGGAATAATGATAAATGTAGTCAAAGTATACATCTTCACAAGCACAATAAGCAAAATAGGACTGAGGCCATCAAAGGATATAGTGGAGCTCAGACACTAATCATGCTTATGTTATCCCATGTTATTGAAATAAAAGAATGAATAAAAATTTAAAAAATACAGACCTTTCTCATACCTGCAAAAGCAAATATTAACAAATATATACTAGATATTTAGAAAACAACTTGAAGATAAGGCTAAAGTTTTGTGCTAGTCCAGAGTATGGGTTAATTAAGAGTGCCAGGTTAAAGAGTTATGACTTTGAGCTGGAAGTGATTGAAGGACACTGAACAGGCAAACACCAGCCTCCAAGTAGTGTTTCAGGAAGATTTATCTGCCATCACTGTTTATCTGCCATCAGTGTAGAAAAAAGATTGGAAGGAGGAAAAGATGTAGGCAGCAAAACAGTTCAAAGAAAACAACACAATGCCAAGATTATCTGAACATGCAGTCAAAAGCTTATAAATCATTGGCAATGTCAATTTCTTCTTCATCCTTAAGATGCACACTTATTACAGACTTTTCTTCAACAAATATTTATAGAGGGCATACAGTGTTTATAGCATTCACAAACAAAGCTCTATCATGAGCTCTAGCATGAGGCAGGACAAAACTGTGCATGTATGCTCATGGCTGTTTCACTGCAGGAGATAGATATGTGAACACAAGAAGAACTTAACAAACCTTCAAAATATATCCAAAGTTTACTCAAATTATAGGCCAAAGTTTATTCATTCACCAAATGTTAGTTCTGTGCTTACTGTATGAAAGACATTTTGGTGAATGATTTCTGCAGTTCATGGATGAATTCTAAATTCAAAATGCATTAAGAAAAATGATATATATATCAAGAAAATAAAAGATCCTGAGAGTACTTTACGTAAGGTACTACCTAAGTTAAGAAGAGGAAGGAACCATATTAAATTGGGGCTGCAGGAATATCCAGCAAGGCACTAGTAATTAAGCTATAAAATCCCTCTGAAGTTCCATAAAATACTGCATTCAAATTTCAGGGTAATTCTGAGTAATTCTTCATAGTATTAGATTAAGCAGACATAATGATAGTGTTACATTTCAGAAAACAGCACCATAAAACTTAGGATGTTCAAATGCAGGGTTACAAAATGTAAAGGCTTTTCATATCTGTTATTCTAGGGAAATCATTAGGTCAAAATCCTCATGGACTCAATAATGTTAGCTTGGTTTCCACATACTTATCCACCTTTGATAACTGAGACAGTCTTCTGGGATATCCCTTTGCTTATTACTGCATTATGGAACACTAATCTCTCTTTACAAAGACAATTCACAACTTTTCCTTTTATCACTCACTCAGTTGTGTTTTATTGCAAGATTCTACTAGGAAATGTGTACCATGTCACTAAGAATAATGAGAAGTTTAAAAATACTGAGGTTAAATAGTTTCAAAGGCTGTTACCAGCTCTAAAACACAAAGACAACTTTTAAATTGTACTTCACAAAGAAGTATAAATTCTACAGTATTATATTATGGTGTTTCTAATGATGTAGTCATTACATAAAATATCCTCAGTGTTTCAAATTGGTAAGTTTCATCCTATGTATCTAATATAAAGAAGTACTTGCTTGTGTCATGACATTATTTTCAAATCCGTGGTTTATCCTTTTGTCATGGGAAGTAATAACTTCAAATTGAGAAATAGGAAAATGAATAAACTTATGTAAGTAGGCAAATGTTCACTTTTGTTTCTGTCTATTGACATTTTTATTATTAAGTAGCATGCTCTGAAATGTATTTGCATTCTTACATTATTAAAAATTTAATTCTACTCTGATTCTAGAGTTATAATAATATACAAGTGAGTTTGTGCATTGTAAACCAGGAATTAACATTTCTTAATATCATCTTGATATTCAGATTGACAAACTTTGTAATTTGATTAAAACTAGGTCTTCATTGTATTTATATTTTTATTACTATGACATATTTGAAAATGTGTTATTATAGGCAGTATTAGTTTCTGAAGTTGCCATAACAAGCTGACATATACTCAATGGCTTTCAAAAATTGTCTTCTCTTTAAAGTACCAAAACTAAAAAAAAAAAATTGTCTTCTTTTTTTTGTTGTTGATTTATTTTTTTCTTTTTTTAATATTTTTTATTGTACTTAATAAAAGGGTTACATGATATTTGCCAGATAGAAGGTGCATTAATTCACATACACTGATACTCTTTCACATGTCTTGGTACCCATTACCCGCCCCCCACCCCCCAAAAATTGTCTTCTTAATGTAACCCAAAAGTCCATATGGAACAATAAAAGACCTAGAATAGCCAAAGCAACTCTAGGCAAAAGGGCAATGAAGGTGGTATTACAATAGCAGACTTCAAACTCTACTACAGAGCTGTAATAATGAAAACAGCATGGTATTGGCACAAAATAGACCAGAAGATCAATGGATCAGAACAGAAGACCCAAAAATGAAACCACATACATATGTCAGTTATATTCAACAAAGGAGCCAGACATGTACAGTAGAATAAAACAGTCTATTCTGGTGCTGAGAAAACTAGGTAGCCACATGCAGAAAATTAAAAATTGATCCCAGCCTGACACCATGCACAAACATTAACACAAAATAGATCAAAGACCTCAATATCAGACCTGAAACTCTGAAACTGCTAAACGGCAGAGTAGGAAAGACACTGGAACTCATAAGCACAGGCAGAAACTTCCTGAACAGAGTCCCATGGTCACAACAGATTGGAGAGAGACTTGACAAATAGAATAACTAAAAATAAAAAGTTTCTGCACAAATAAAGACATAGCTACTAAAATAGAAAGACAGCCAACCAATTGGGAAAAGAAATTTACCAGCAATACATCAAAAGCCTAATATTCATTATATACTGGGTACTTAATCACCCCCAAACCCAACAAACCAATCACTTAAATGGGAAAGGGAACTAGAGTGACTTAGCAGAGGAAAAGATAAAAATGACAAAGAAACATTAAGAGAAAATGCTCATCATCCATGGTCATAAAGAAAATGCAAATGAAACAACCCTGAGATACCATCTTCTCCCAGTCTCAGACAACAATGAATGCTGGGCAGGGGGGTGCGTATAGAGAAAGAGAAATCCTATTGCACTGCTGGGAGGAATGTAAACTAGTATAACCACTCTGGAAAGCAATTTGGAATTTCCTCAAAAAAATAAAAGTAAGCCTTCCCTACAACCCAGCCATACCACTCTGAGGCATCTACACTGAGCATTATTTATAACTGAGGATATGATAAGGACACTTGAATGTTCATCACTGCACTATTCACAATAGCCAAGCAATGGAAACAACCCAGATCCCCACTACAGAAGAATGGATAAAAAAAAAATGAATGTAATAGAATTCTACATGGCCACCAGACAATATAAAATAATGGCATTCACTGGGAAGTGAAAGGATCTAGAGCAAATCATGTTGAGTTAGATAAGTAAGACCAAAGAAACATGGTCTCTTTGATATGTTGATGTTAGATACAAACAATACAAGAGCAATATTGAAATACTCAGGTACTCAAGATCATTGACATGAACTTAAAGATATAAATGTATCTATATAAACATATAAGTCAATGATGGGATATATATTCTATAGGCATATTGATCTCTATAGATCAATGTCTATGACCTACAAAGCCTCAGCTTAATTTTAATTATGTTCTTAAATTTATGTGCTGGTGATTGCATATAGTCTCCCTTCTAGAATACTTGTTTTTTTTAAACATGACATTTGAAATATGATGTAAAAAAATCAGTGTTAATAAAATCTTTTTTTTTTTTTTTTGGTGAGTCATGGGGCTTGAACTCTGGGCCTGAGTGTAGTCCCTGAGTGATTAAGCTCAAGGCTACCAACCTACCCCTTGAGACACATCAACACTTCTCTTTATCTAATTGGAGGTAAGAGTCTCAGAGCCGTTAGTGACTGAGCTGGCTTTGAACTCCGATCCTCAAAGCTCAGCCTCCTGAGTAGCTAGGATTATAGGCATGAGCCACCATGCCCAGCAGTAAAATCTTTTAATAATAAAAAAATTGTCCTCCCAGAATTGGAATCTGGATGTCCAAACTCAAGTATAAAGTCATAGGACCAGAATCTCTCCAAGAGTAGAACACTTCCTAACCAGTCATTGAATTTGCCATAAAGGAGCAGTTTTTTTTGTTGGCTTGAGAAACAGTGGGGAAAGAACATGACCACAGAGAAGTTAAGACTTAGGAAGTTTGACAAGCTTCCTATCAAAATGGATATCAAGAGCTGGGCATAGTGGCTTACACCTGTAATCCTAGCTACTCAGGAGGCTGAGAGCAGAGGATCACATTTCAAAGCCAGCTGAGGCACTAAAGACCATGAGACTCTTATCATTAATTAATCACTCAAAAAGGGGAAGTTGGGCTGTTGCTCAAGGGATAGGGTGGCAGCCTTGAGCTGAAGAGCTCAGGGACAATGACCAGGCCCAAAGTTCGAGCCCTATAACTCACACACTCACAAAGAAAAAGATATATTAACTAAACCTTGATCACATTGTCTAGCAACTGGGAAAGTAAGGTGAGATACATGCATACATTTTGAATTTGTATTATGATTATATGGCATACAAAAAATGAGCCTGGATTGGATGAAATCAGACAGAGTAACTTAGAAAACATGAAGAACTGATACACTGAATATCATTTCCTGTACTACAATGTTAAAAACTGGGGAAGAGAAGCTAAAGAAGAAACCTTCAAAGGAGGTAAGGGGGAAAAATGAGAGCGAAAACTAGAAAGGGAAATAGCTTCAATAGTGTTATATGGAGATGATAATAATGAACCATCTCAGATGTCTTTGATAAATAGCATAAAGACTGAAAGTTAGATTTAGCCATATGAGGCCCCAAACAATCTTCACAAAGACTTTTCTGATCACAGGTTATTGGAAAGACCTTGTTTGGAGAAATGTGCAGTAAATTAAGAGAACTAATATAAAGAAAACATAGGTACAAAATCTTAAATTCTCAATAGTTATATTTTAGATGAAGTGTTATCACACCGGATGTATTCTAAGTTTGGCATACAGTAGACTTTTAAAAGACAGAAGCTCTATTAGTGCTGAATATTAACAATAATGGACACGTCATCTTTCTAATTCAAAGAGGTCACCAATTTCCTTAGAAAAATTCTCACAAACAGTAATCTATTTTTAAGGTCTAGTTTATATCCAGTGTAATAAATAATTCAATAGGACTAGGTATGTTCAAAATAGATTAATAATAAATTATGAATTCACAGATTACTTAAAAAAAGAGAAAAACATACTAGAGCATACAGCAAAGAAAAGAGTTACAAAAAGGGGCCGGGAGTTTGGCCTAGTGGTTAAAGTGCTTGCCTAGCATGCACGGAGACCCGGGTTCAATTCCTTGGTACCACATATATAGAAAAAAAGCCGGAAATGGTGCTGAGGTTCAAGTGGTAGAGCTCTAGCCTTGAGAAAGTCCAAGGACAGCGCTCAAGCCCAGAGCTCAAGCCCAGGACTGGCAAAAAAAAAAAAAAAGAGTTACAAATGAAAAATTAATAATGATTTTAAACCTTTTATTTCCCATTTAAATACTAAGGAGATATTTTAAAAATATGATGTATTATACATAATAATATAAGTCAATGAATTTTGCTTTAAAGAATATTTAATAATTCCAGCAAATGTCCAAATTACAAATATAGACAATTAGAATAAGACAAAGTAAACTAGAATCTCAACTACAAATATAAACAAACCGAATGTAGCTGTAAGAATCTATATGTGAGCTGGGCGAGATGGCTCATGCCTGTAATCTTAGCTACTCAGGAAGCTGAGATCTAAGGATCAAGATTCAAAGCCTGCCCCAGCACAAAAGGACCTGAGACCTTTATCTCCAATTAACCCCTAGAAAATGGGAAGTGGGGCTGGACTCAAGGATAGGATGGTAGCCTTGAGCTGAAGAGCTCAGGGACAGTACCCAGGCTGAGTTAAAGCCCCATGACCCACCCACCCCCGAAAAAGAATCTATATGTGGTGGATTAGAGGCTTTGTGATTTCTTATATTCATCCACATGGAAAGATTGAAACCTGATAGTACAGAAAGAATATACATATGTATGTGTGTGCACATATATATATATATATGATATATATATCACACAGATAATCACATATTATATTTAAGTCATTTCTAATTTGAGTGATTTTTATATTTAAGTAATTTCTAAAAGGAATAAGCTTTTGCTTCTGGAGCAAATAACTTCAGCGAAATTGGAATTTTTTTCATGAATTCTTTCTTGTAGGGCTCCTTGTAATATTAATTTAGTTTATTTAAACCTCAAAAGATAGTGATGGGGCCAGGAATTTGGCCTAGTGGCAGAGTGATTGCTGAGCATACATGAATAACAAAAATTACAAAGACTTCACATTTTACATAGGAAAAAAAGTTTGATTATTCGAACATTAATGATAAAATTATTGCTTCCTGATCACGTGATCTGTACATTTCTTTCCTGTTACTAAGTTTCAGTTGTTCCCTCTCTCTCCCCTTACTGCCCTTGAGTTGCTTAGCTCATTTTCATGGATGTCTAGTGCAAATAATGGGCCCCACTGCTGCACTTTTTCACCTGCTTTCCTCTGATTCTGTGCCCTCCTCTCACTTTCCTGCAGATGTGCACATGTTTGCATCACGAAGCGGAAGAGAATCCAGACTCATCTAAAACAGGACAAATTAGGAAGAGGTCCACTATTGCCTTATCTTTGGGGGTATTTTATGCTATATATTATTTTATGTACATATGAAGGAGTGCTTGGGTATTATAATTTGGTGTTTTTCTCTTGACACTGTTCCCTTTTGGTTTCACTGTGTATTGGTCTTCAGTCCTGTTAACTTTGTACTTCGTTACATTTGAAATCTAACACATATCAGGGAGATTATGTGCCCTTTGTCTTTCTGATCCTGGCTTATCTGGCCCAATGTGATTTATTTTAATTCCATCCTTTTCCCTGTGAATTCCATTATATTATCATTTCTGATGGCTGTGCAGAATTTCATTGTATATAGGTACCATATATGTTTGATTCATTCATCTGTGGTAGGGAATCCAGCTTGTTTCCTTCACTTGGCTCTTGTGATTAGTGCAGTGATAAACATGGATGTGCAGGTGTCTGTCATATCCTGGTTCATGTTGCTCAGGGTAGATGCCTAGGAGTGGTACGACTGGATCTTAGGGAAAGTCTATGTTTAGTTTTTTTGAGAAACCTCCTGTTCCAGTTGTACTAGTTTATATTCCCACCAGCAGTGCAGCAGGATTTCTCCACATCCTTACTAGCACTCTCTATTGTCTGAATTCAGAATGTTGACCATTCTGACTGGGGAAAGGTGGTATCTCAAAGTTGTTTTGATTTGCATTTCCTTTATGGCCAGGGATGATGAACATTTGCACATGGATTTCTTTGCCATTTTCACCTCTTCTTCAGAGTAGTCTCCCTTTACCTCTTTTGCCCATTTAATGATTGGTTTCTTATTTTTTTTTCCTTTTTTCTTTGTTTTTTTTAAGGGAGGTGTTTTTGTGAGCTCCCTGCATATAATGGGTATTATGCCTTTGTTTATTGCTGGGAAATAACTTGTCCCAATTGGTTGACTGTCTTTCTATTTCAGTATCTATGTCTTTAGCTGTGCACAAACTGTATAGGTCATTTTTAATAATGTCTTTTTAGTATCAGTGTGGCATTGTTCATCTTTTGTTCTTCCATTTCAGTGCCCCCTCACCCTTCCAAAGACAGATAAACAAAAAGACAAAAGGAAATGAAAACAAAACAGCAATAAAGAGCAATAAAAAAAACCTCTTGTTTCCATTTTCTAGAGTTCATTTCAATAAATATTATTTTTCTTAGTCAGATAGAAAAACAACCACAGAAAAGAAATTTTCCAGTCAAGGATTTTGTAAATGGGATATAAAAAGAAGCACAAAAAGTATATTTGATTTAATCAAATTAATAATCTTTGCTCTTACAAAGACATAATGGAAAAATAACTAGCCAGAGATACTCCAATTCAAATGGGACAAAAGATGTAAATAATTCATAAAAGAAAACTGGCCAATGAAACACATAAAATATTTAGTATTTAATAGTTGTCAAATAATTCAGTTATAATTACAATAAAATACCAACAAAAGCTCACTAAGTTAGCTAAGGTTTAACATGTAGGCTATAAAATGTTAGCAATGATAAAGAATATCCAGAGCTTCCTTATGTTAAGAATGAAATAGAAAGCGGTCTAACAAGTTGGGAAAACAGACCAGCAGTATCTGACAAACTTGAGTATCCATTTAGGATACGACTCAGCACTTCTATTCCTTGGTATTTCCAGGAAAGCTGTAAACCATATGTCCATATATGTCCACACAAAGGCTTAAATATTTAGTAACTTTTATTCATAACAGTGATAAGATATTAAAATAAAAATAACTAAATATCCTCCAACAAGTGACCGAATAAATTGTAGTCCTTCCAAATGCTATGTTCTATTGTAGCTTCCAACTGTAGGAATGGAAACTTGATTTCCACTTTGCAATACTGGGAGCCAGAGCTTTGGGGAGAGATGCCCAGGTCATGAAGGAAGAATCCTTTTGAATGGATTAATATGGCTATAAGAAAGAAATGGGTTCTCTCTGTATTGCTCTTCCATTATATGAAGATAACAAAGGGGCCTGGTATCAAAAAGACAAAGTAATCTGTGTAGTGTGTTAGTCATAGAACCCTAACCTAATGCCTTCACTTGAACTTCCAAGTCATGAGAACTGTGTGAAATATATTTATTATACATTGTAAAATATTCTGTCTCCAGTATTGAGTTACATACTGCAAAACAGAGGAAAACATCATGCATAAATCAACTCTCAGCAATAGATCTGCTGGTACATGAAATGCTTTAACAAATTTCAAAAACAAAAGCAAGAGGAGCCACACACATAAGAAAGAATGTGCATGGTGTATTATTCTATTGGTTAAAGTTTCAAGAAGAGTCAAAACAACAGTTACAAAAAAATAGATCAGCAATGCTCTGTGTACAGTAATTTATTGCACAGAGGTTTCAGGTAATAGTTTTTGGTGGATGGGGTATTCATGATTTTGTGGTTAAATCTAGGATATATTTGTTAATACTTATTGCATTTCACTTACAATGGGAGCACTTCAACTTGTATCTCGATGTGGTTGAGTTTTAAATATTCCTTAAATATTTCCAAAGTTATATTGAGCTATACTTATAGAATACCCATTGGACCTATTCTGAAGTAGTTTTCTTGCTTTTTCACTTTATTTTACATTTTCCTTTTTGAGTCTTCATTTTTAATCTGCCAAGTTTACTTTTATACATTTATTTTTCTATCTGCTTATTATGGATGAATCAAATCTATTTTGAGCAGATATCTTTTTCAAAGTTTCCTAGAACAAAACTTTTCCTACATATTCATGCTCAGTCTTCTAAGCATTATTACTTCATAGAGCGCCAAGAGATAGTCTTCTATCTGTGCCTCTTTTTGAAATAGGGAGATCAGGTCTGGCCAGTGCCATCTTGGCCACATGGTGGATGGTAGAGTCTAGTATCTTGTCTTCATGGTGTGGGAAGGTGAAGCCCCTGCCTCCGTGGTGATAAGCATGCCTGAATCCCTGGAGACCAGGACAGGTACTTGGCTAATAGGTTACTAAACCTATCAGTCCAGTACCTGGTACTGGAAGTTTCCTGTAACCCTAATCTGACTCTATTTAGGCCCAGACCAGCTCAGGCACCAGCACGCCCTGTCCTGTGTCCCCATGTTCACGTCCTGTCTCCTGTATCCTGGCTCTTCTCTGGTCACCATGGCTTCCCGATTCAATTGTCCATTGGAGCTGAATTGGTCTGTTAGCATTGTTTTTCTTTTCTTTTTTTCTTTTTCTTTTGTTTTTCTCTGAACTTCATGGTATAGATTCCTAACAGTGTTAAGTGTATTTACTGGTCTTTGAGACTGGATTTTACCATGCAATTGTTAGCCATTTAATAAAGACTCTAAGATCTGACCTTCAAAAGTAGCTTCTTTCTCTACTCGCATTTCCACTCATAGCTGTACTGCAATGTCAAGGTGTAATAATTTTAACTAAGACTCTCTATATCATGTAAGGAATATTTCAAATGCAACAAAGAAGATGATAATAAAATAAGCAATCCCCATGTTAAACAATGGCCAGGTCTTGACTATAAATCAAATTGTATGGGCCAATAGGCATTTTTTAAATATATTTTTTATTGTAATTAATAGAAGGGTTACATGATGTTTGCCAGATAGGCATTTTTTTAATATTCAAACTTTGGGATAATATGTAACCTAAATAATTTTAAAGTTTACTTTAGACCTAATTATTTATTTCAAATATTTTTATTTATTTTTTTATATTTTTATTGTAATTAATAAAAGGGTTACATGATATTTGCCAGATAGAAGGTGCATTAATTCACATACATTGATACCCTTTCACATGTCTTGGTACCCATTACCCTTCCCCCCACCCACCACCCACCCCCCGTCTTGGTTTTCCCCCCTTCCCTATCAAATTTCAAATAACCAAATACAATTATATCCAATATATCAGATAACAAAGGGAGATACTGTAACAATATGAGATACCCAAGGGACAGCAAAAGAGCTGAGAGATAACATAGTACATTAAGGACAACAATCATTCGTTATATGGCTTTTGTTTCAATATCCTGGAGGTCCTTTCAATTAGCTTCATACTATATGGCCTTATGTATCAAGGTTTTGCTCTATTGCAGATCTCTGCTAGTAGAGCCCAAGGTTTCTAGTGATTATGACAAATGAGGGAAACCATTGAGCCTAAGTTTTAAAAAGCCAGTTTATTATTTTAAACTAGTTATACAAGGAGGTTAAAATTCAATGTCAGTTTATGAGAACAATGCATCTTGTACAATATCATCCCTGTCCATGTTTTTACCTATCCCTCCCAGGGCCACATACACATCCCCTCATTTTTTCTAGACTCATAGGATATACACTGAATATCATGATCTTTCATATTTTAAAGTCATGAGCATGAAATCTGTGGCAGATCACTCTAAGTGCAGGAACTGTCAATTGATGAGGGCAGCAATGACAAAACTAATAGCATTTCTTTTTTAGAGGGTTGTGTCTACTACAACAGAGTCCTTTGATGAAAGTGATTTCCAGTTGGTAGAAATTAGATGTGTTCATGCCCCTTTTAGTGGTGGGTTATTTTGTAGTTTAAAACCCAATCTATGGGCCCGGAGTTTGGCCTAGTAGTAGAGTGCTTGCCTAGCATGCACAAAGACCTAGGTTTGATTCCTCGGTACCACATATATAGAAAAAAAAATGCCAGAAGTGGTGCTGAGGCTCAAGTGGTAGAGCTCTAGCCTTGAGAAAGTACAAAAAAAAATCTAGGACTGGGAGTTTGGCCTAGTGGTTAAAGTGCTTGCCTAGCATGCACGAAGACCTGGGTTTGATTCCTAGGTTCCACATACATAGAAAAAAGCCGGAAATGGTGCTGAGGCTCAAGTGGTAGAGCTCTAGCCTTGAGAAAGTCCAAGGACAGTGTTCAGGCCCTGAGCTCAAGCCCAGGACTGGCAAAAAAAAAATCTATTAAGACATCTATACTATTTACAGAGTTGAAAATAAAGTCTCATCTTCAGGGACAGGCAGCATCTTCATGATATTTGGATCTTTATGTCCAATGTTGTCCTCTCGTAATAGCATAACATTTGTATGATGATATTTCATTTATATAAGTTGGAATTACTTTCTCTCCTGCTGACCATGAAAACAAGAACATGTCTTGTTTATCTTATCACCAACCCTGAAACAAATAAGTTCTCAGGTGTTTACTAAACCATAGGAATTTGCTTAATATGAAGCTAAAATGACTTTTAGTATTTAATGCTTTAGAGGTATAACTGACATAGAAAATTGCAAATTTTATAAATATATTCTGATGAATTTTGACTTAAGAATCTACTTTAAAAATATAGATTCAATTTTTTATTCATAATAAATTTTATGGAAAACAAATCTTTCTTTTATGTTTTGCAAAGAAATCAATTTAAACAGCAATGCTCCATTTTGGTTATTATATATTTTGATTTTAATTAATAAATAAAATCTAGTAGGTAAGTCCTACATAAAGACAGATTAAAATTTGTGGTAAAATTGTCTTATCTGGGTAATTGAATTCTCCTAAAGTTCAGGGAATGATCAATATCTACTTCCTTTCCCATAAACCCTCAGTGACTCTATCATCCCCAGAGAACACTTAAAACTCCTTCCCCTAACAGTTAAAGTCAATTAAAACCTACTTTGATATGTATTAATTTTTTTAAAGAAAAAAATACATTTATTGCCTTTGCATGAATAACAAATATATAGCTGCATTTATAGAGATGATAGATGACTACATCAGTTGTCAAATAAACCAGAACATCCCAGGTTCTTCAAGTTTTTACACTCTTCCATTTTTTTTTTTGCCAGTCCTGGGCTTGAGCTCAGGGCCTGAGCACTGTCCTTGGACTTTTCTCAAGGCTAGAGCTCTACCACTTGAGCCTCAGCACCACTTCCGGCTTTTTTCTATGTATGTGGTACCGAGGAATCGAACCCGGGTCTTCATGCATGTTAGGCAAGCACTTTAACCACTAGGCCAAACTCCCAGCCCACACTCTTCCATTTTTGTATTGGCAATTTATTTGGAAAAATAGTTGTTGAACTGTTAGACCACAGCTCAAACCTTTAAGCTACTCAATGATATTTCTAATCACACTCTCAAGATAAATAAATATGAAACATCACCAAGCTATTGGCTCATGAAGACTCTAATGTAGATACATTAATACTAATGTATCATGATTAGAAATATATGTATTAATTTTTATGAAAAGATTTTATTAACACTGCTTTTTTAATTCCATATATTTTTTTCATATATTTTTATTGTAATTAATAGAAGGGTTACATTATATTCACCAGATAGAAGGTGCATTACTTCACATACATTGATACCATTTCTCATGTCTTGGTCTCCATTTCCCTCCTCCCACCCCTGCCCCTCATCTTGTTTCCCCCCCTTCCCTATCCAATTTCAAATAACCAAATACACATATATACGATATGTCAGATAACAAGGTGAATTACTTTAACTATATGTGATAACCAAGGGACAGCAAAAGAGATGACATAGTACATTAAGGACAACAATAATTCATTATATGGCTTTTGTTTCTATATCTTGGATTTCATTTCATTTAGAAACACTGAATTTTTACATCATATTTCAAATGTCATGTTTAACAAAAACAAGTATTCAAGAAGAGAGACTCTATATGCAATCACCAGCATATAAATTTAAGAACATAATTAAAATTAAGCAGAGTCTCTGTAGGTTATAGATACATATTGATTTATGTTCATTATGATCATTATATCTACAGATCATTATGTCTATAGAGTCTATATCCCATCATAAATTTTATGTCTATGTAGTTATAGATATATCTCCAAAATCACATCAATGATCTTGAATACCTAAGTATTGAGTCATTGCTCTTGTATTGTTTGGATCTAACATTCACATATCAAGGAGACCATGCACCTTTCGTTCCTTTGGCTGTGGCTTATCTCATTCAACATGAATTCCTTCCATTCATTTCCCAGAGATTTCTATTGTTTTATCTTGTCTGGTGGCTATGTAGAATTCCATTTGTACATAGGTACCATATTTTTTTGTATTCATTCATCTGTAGTGGGGCATCTGGGTTGTTTTCATGGTTTGGGTCTTGTGAATAGTACAGTGGTGAACATTATTGTGCAGGTGTTCTTATAATATCCTGGATTATGATGCGCAGGGTAGATGCATAAGAGTGGTATGGCTGGATTGTAGGGAAGGCCTATTTTTAGTTTTATTGAGGAACCATGAAACTGACTTCCAGAGTGGTTGTGCTAGTTTACATTTCCACCAGTAGTGCAGTAGGGTTCCTCTTTCTTCACATCCCTCTCAACCCCCAGCATTTTTTGTTGTCTGAGTTCAGAATATTGGCCATTCTGATTGGAGTAAGCAGTATATTAAGATTGTTTTGTTTTGTTTTGTTTGCATTTCCTTTATGACCATGGATGATGAGCATTTTCTCATGTATTTCTTTGCCATTTTACCTCTTTTTTGATAGGTCTCTGTTTAGGTCCCTTGCCCATTTAGTGATTGGTTTGTTGGGATTTGGGGGACCTAAATCTAGAAATTGTCTTTTATGACTGCTTCTGTTTGAATACCTGACTTAGTAATTTATTACATACTTGTCTTTGAAATGAGAATGATTCTTTTCTGTCACTTGGTTTCCTCCTATGATTCCCCTCTCTCCTGAAATTCATGAAACTGCATAATAATTATCTCAAGACCTCTTAATTCTCACATCAGTTAATGTGGTATCTCTTCCAGCCAGTATCACTTTCTATTTTGTAAAGAAATTATTTATGTCACAACAAGACAGTGTGATTCTTGAAGGCAAATATTCAATGTGATCCGACTGAAAATTCCAGAAAACCTATCCTAGCACATTTGAATAATAAATAAAATATCAACAACAATTACTCCTTTATTCTTAGAGAATAGCTACTTAAGTACTGTTTTTAAATTTTAATAATCTTTTCAAAGATTCAAAAGTGTGCTTCCAGAGGTTACTGCTTTTTATCAGTATTCTGCAGAGATTCCATAAATGAAAAATTCCTAATATCAATATAAAACAATGTAGGCCTAGCAGAAATATTTTTCTCTTATATTATGTTAAATGTAACTTGTTTTTACATTTTTACATTCAGTGGCCATCTCTGTTAAAGCTCTCCACCATATCTTCATTCATATGAATGTTTTACAGATAGTGTGTAAACTGCATTGCTTATAGTGAAAGGCTTGCCATATTCCAGTAGCTCAAAGCATAGGGACTCAAAAGTTTAAAAAACAAGCTGTGAATATTTTCATTCCTCTTAACTGTGATTTAGAAAATCTTAATCAACTTTCTGTATCTCAAGTTCTTGTTCTAAGAGAGTATAATAATAGTACTTTATGCCACTTTGAAAATTATTTGAAGTGATCTGAGTATAATGTGCTCAACACAGTAAATATAATATTTCATCTTTAGAATTTATTTACTTATTTGTGAGTCATGGGGTTTGAACTCTGGGCCTGGTAGCTGTCCCTGGGCTCTTGAGCTCTACCCCTTAAGTCACAGAACCACTTCCAATTTTCTGATAGTAAATTAGAGATAAGTGTCTCACAGGACTTCAGAGCCTGGGCTGGCTTTGAACTGAGATCTTCAGATCTCAGCCTCCTGAGTAGCTAGAGTTATGGGCGTGAGGCACATGAAATTTCTGTGGCTCAATGGACTGGCAGAGGGATCAGAGTAAATTAAAGGTACAGTATGAGAGATCAGAATAATATCAAATATGAGGCCAAAATGTTATATGGCCTGTTTTAAACATAAGTGATATAAAATTTATAGAAAATTATCATAGATATATGACATTAATTTGATTTGATCCAGCATGTGTGATTTATTTCATATTATCACAAGGAAGTTCCAGTGGTCATCATCATCTATATAAGCAATTATAATACTGACATTTTTTGGTGTCGTTTTTGTTTGTTGCTGTACTATAAATCAGATACAAATCCAGCCAGGAGAAAATAGAGAAGCCACTTTTTTTGTGTGTGTGTTTTTTTGTTTGTTTTGTTTTGTTTGATATTTTTTATTGTAATTAATAAAAGGGTTACATGATATTTGCCAGATAGAAGTGCATTAATCCACATACATTGATACCATTTTACATGTCTTGGTCCCCATTACTGTCTTCCCCAATCCCCATCTTGTTTTCCCCCTTCCCTATCCAATTTCAACTAACCAAATACAATTTTTTTTTTGCCAGTCATGGGCTTGAGCTCAGGGCCTGAGCACTGTCCTTGGACTTTCTCAAGGCTAGAGTTCTACCACTTGAGCCTCAGCACCACTTCTGGCTTTTTTCTATGTATGTGGTACCAAGGAATCGAACTCGGGTCTTCATGCATGCTAGGCAAGCACTTTAACCACTAGGCCAAACTCCTGGCCCTCAAATACAATTATATCCAATATATCAGATAACAAAGTGAGATACTGTAACAATATGAGATAACCAAGGGACAGCAAAAGAGCTGAGAGACAACATAGTACCTTAAGTACAACAATCATTCATTATATGGGTTTTGTTTCTATATCCTAGAGGTTCTTTCAATTAGCGTCATACTATATGGCCTTCTGTATCAAGGTTTTGCTCTATTGCAAATTTCTGCTAGGAGAGCCCAAGGTTTCTAGTGATTGTGACAAATGAGGGAAACCATTGAGCCTAAGTTCTTTTGAGTCTGGCTTACTTCACTTAATATGATTTTTTCTAAGTCTTTCCATTTACTAACAAATGGGGCGATGTCATTCTTTCTGACAGCAGCATAGTATTCCATTGTGTACAAATACCACATCTTGTTGATCCATTCATCAACTGAGGGACATCTAGATTGGTTCCAGAGAAGCCACTTTTTGAAAGGTTAAATTTTGGAATTCTTATTAAAAGTGCAATAACTGAAGGTGGACTCTTGTCTCAAAGATCTGCAGCAAGCAAATATGTGTAACACCATTAGGAAACAGAGCCATGAAAGCCAGAGAGGAAAGAACAAAAGCAATACCAACAAACCATGTAGACCCATGGACTAGGAGACAGGACATGAGCATACAGGAAACACATGGCATGGTGTAATGATGCCTGAGCTGGTCCCACCTGAATATTAGTAAGTCAGGGGGCAGGGTCACAGGAAACTCAAGTCCCAGGCACTGGACTACATAAAGAGTGAAGCCATAAGTAAAAATGTGTGAGAAGTAATGCACCTACTATCTGGTAAATATAACTGTAATCCCTCTATACATTACCCTGACAATAAAAAATTAAAAAATAACTATAAGAAAATATATGGAAAATTCTAATAAGAAAGTAAATTGAAAAAAAAAGAGTGAAGTCATATATGTGGGGTGTGTGTGTGTGTGTGTGTGTGTGTGTGTGTATGTGTGTGTGTGTGTGCTACTGCTTGAACACAGGGCCTGGTGCTATCCCGGAGCTTAAATCACAGCTCCACTTCTGGCTTTTTAGTAGTTAATTGGATATGAGTCTTAGGGGCCTTCCCTATCCCAGCTGGCTTCAAATTGCAATCCTCAGATCTCAGTCTCCTGAGTAGCTAGGATTACAGGTATGAGGCACCAATGCCAGGCTCACTGTAAATATATATTTTTAAATAGGGAAAATTTTCTGTTTCTTATAAAACTAATTCACTACGTTTTAGCTTATCCTCACAAGAATTCTTCATTGAATTACTTAACAGAGATCTTACAAACTCAATGAACACTGGTTACTTAATTAATTAGTACATGTGTGTGAGAAGACTATTCAGAAAGCAACTAAGTAAACAGGAATCCAGGGGAATAAAACACTTGTTTCCCTAGATTGATGGAAGGGAACAGAATGTTTCCACAGCAGGACCAAGGAAAACATGAAAGTACTGAACTGAGAACATAGATCAACAATGCTACACATTGTCTTGATGTCTTCAAAGGTGAAGATGCATCTGGAATGTGTAAAGGACAAAAGTAGACAAGACTAACTTACAGAACCTGAAAATATACAAGGTGATGATTGTTTTCCAAAGATCTTTAAGAAGAATGATCCCTGGTAAATATTTTCTTGGCCAAAGTTTACACATCTTACGTCTCAGAAGATTTTGGATGATCTAAGTATTTCAAAGAGTGAAGAAAAAGTTATTTTGAGCTTTCAGAGAATGTACTTCAACATGGGTACCAAATTGAATTTGAATCCATTGCAAACTAGATTTTCTTAATGGCAAGTATCTGACTGAACTTAGAACTACCAAATCCTGTATATTAGCTGTTAAAATTCTGGAAGGTTCCCTTAGGTACATTCTGCCTCAACTTCCACATGTAGAAATTAAAATAATGCAGATTTTTCTCACAGATTATTTTAGATGAATCAAACTGGTTGACATTTATAGATATTCTAAAATATTACATACCGATTGTGGTGCTATTGATATTATTGACTAATACAATTACTGTTTTTTTTAAATACTAGAGAGAAAATTTTAATTTCTATTTTTTCCTTTTTTCAGAAGTAAATTTAATTTCCTATTAAGTATGTTCAACATGTAGTATAAAGTAAGGAAATTACAATAGAGTTGACTCTCCATGTCTGTGGTTATGCATCTATGGGTTCAAATAATCGCAGATATAAAATACTCAGAAATAAATTACCTCTCAAATGAAGATTCACAGATACTTTTTTTGTCATAATTCCCTAAAAATAGTGTAACAATCATTTACATAATGTTTTTATTATGTCAGATATTGTAAGCAATATAGGGATGATTTAAAATACACAGGAAGATGTATGTGGGTTACACACTTATAGTATCCTATTTCATAATAGGGATTTGCACTTGTGATGACTTTGGTATTCAACGAGTGGGATGATCCTGGAATCACTCCCCCACAAATTCTAAGTGAAGACTGTGTACCCCCGTCTACCCTTCCTAATGTCTCAACATGGTTTCTACACAGATGTCTTCCTATTGATCACTTCTATATTATCATGTCTCATCTCAAACTACATATTATCTAGGTACTGATTAAAAGCTAGACACAAATATAGTTTGTTTTCCATTATTTTCCTGAAAGAAAAGAAAACTACACTTGTTTAATTGGGAAGTAGCATTAGCTTTACAGGTAAATCATGATTTGTATTCATTTAAGGATACGTGGACCATGTGAGGCTCAGAGAAACTGATTCCCTTCCTAGAGCAAAATGGCCTTTAGAAGCGAGCCTAAGACTAAGATCCATCTGGGCAGAGTATCCATGTAAACCCACCACATACTCTCAGATGGCCACCAAACTATTTGCAGGTGCATCAGAGCACTATTTGCCTACCAAAATTCTTTCAAATAGCCATTCTAACTCTTCCAACTTGGGAGTAAAACCACTTAGTATTCTATGATAGTCAGAAGCTATACCCTTAAGTGTGCTTTACTTTTAAGAGTCAGTAGATGGCACAGAGGAGCTTACAGGTTCCCATAACGTGTATTTTCCCAACTTCCACAAAATGAAAGAAGAGATATGTCTGCAACTCATGTGATTCTAATGCTAGCACAGGTCCAACAGCTTCCACAAACTTCCTGTAACCATCTATTTTTATAATGTCATTCAGTAATTGATGTATAAATGATCATGCTGATTCAGTACCAAACGTCTAATTAAGTTCTAATTCTACATAAAAAAAACACAAAATGAAAAATATTTCTGAATAAAATGACCAGATAATTGTTTTATTTAGAATGATGGTTGAAGCTTAATAATGTCATCAATTTCTGAAAAAATACTACAATGTGTTGCCTAACATGTAAAATAAAGCACCCATCCTATTCAAATAATTACCTGCTAGCCTGATTCCTGTCTCCCAAGACTGCAGTATAGAGTGTTCTGTAAGAAACATATAACCTGATATTGATAATTCTCCTTTCTATGTGTCTTCTGGTCCTTATTATGCACCTAGCTTCTGCTGTTACAGCTCTTTACCTGCACCTGTTCCTTCCCATTGCTACTAATTGGCTCCGAGCATGTCTCTCTTCCTATACCAGACACATGCTGTGCTGGCCCAGCCCCCAACAAGTATGCTGCAAAATGGGGTTCTTCCTCAGTCCAAGCTCTAGATTATTTTTTCCATATATTTTTTATTGTAATTAATAGAAGGGCTACATTCCATTCGCCAGATGGAAGGTGCATTACTGCACATACATTCGCATCACATACAAGCTCTAGATTATATTTACACTGATCCTCACATAACATAAATTTGAATCTGCTTCATCTTGTTTTTAAACTTGTTCACTGGCTTATCAGTATTTTAAATTCATTCAATGCCACATGTGTTCCTACAGTTATTTAAAAAAAAATAACAGAAGCCTCAAATCCATTCTCAATACAAACATATCCAGTCAAAATTTTCACAAGGGGTGGTGCCAGTGGCTCACACCTGTAATCCTAGCTACTCAGGAGGCTGAGATCTGAGGCCTACAGTTCAAAGACAGCCTTCTCAGGAAAGTCTATGAGATACTTATTTCCAATTAACCATCAAAAAGCAAGAAATAGAGCTGTATCTCAGATGTTGAGGGCTAGCTCTGAGCAAAAAACAAAAACAAAAACAAGATAAGAACTAAGTCCTGTGTTCAAGCCTGAGGAATGGCACACACACACACACACACACACACACACACACACACACAGTTTCATCAGAATATAATTCTCCTGTCTCCTCCGAGCATAAAGGGCAGAAGTATATGCATAACTAGTCTCCTTCATAATTTTATTAAACATTCTTTAACATATATATTTATATTTCAGTTACTTTTAGTTTTACAATTTTGAATTTGTAAGCTAAACTTTTATAAACTAAATTTATTTTTACACATAATTTCTACCTTTAAATTATTGTTGTATTGCCAAGTATAAAAGTTTCTGAAGTTTATTCATTTTAAATAGCATATATTACATGCAATGTCTATTGATAATATTTTGTTTCATGTTGTAGCTATAGGTAATTTTCAACATTTTATTTGTTTTAGTACTAAGACTTGAAATTGGGGCCCAGGCAATTTCCTTGAGCTTTAAGTGCTCATAGTCGGCTCTGTACTACTTGAGCCACGGCTTAACATCTATCTTTTTCTTGGTCTGTTGTGGATAAGAGTCTCGTGAGCTTTCCTGCCTGACATGGCTTTAAACTGTGATCCTCAGCCTCCTAAATATGTGAGATTACAGGTGTAAGCCCCAGCACTTAGCTAATTTTAAACTTCACTGTTATGCTATGAACAAGCTATAAATGGAAGAAATATTTGGGTATATGACTGAAAACTGAGTCATAGCAGAATACTGTAGTTTAGAGATAATCTTAAATTGTTATTGGTGCTAACACAAAAAGATAGAATTGCATCTGATTTGACAATAGGTATTACTAATTGTTGTTAACCAAGTGGATATAAACTACATGTAGCCTGGCATGCTTTTCCCTGACTATGATGGAGTTCAGTTCCCATATTTCTCTTCTTAACTATATTGTATGCTCTATTTCTTATGTTCCACTGTGTTATTTGAGCTTTTTAAAAAGTAATAATAGTAGATTTGTATTTATAGCCATCTATGTATTTATACACACACACACAAACACATACACACACACATATATATAGTATACATGTTAAATACATATGAGAAATATAACTTGTAGCTTCTCTTTTTACTTTTTATAAAGACAAATTAAAATGAACTTTTCCAACTTTAGTATAGTCACTGATTGTTTTTTGTGGTCAATGATTAGTCTTTTGTTCTGTATTATTCAGAAGTTCAATATCATATATATAGTTGCCTATTTTTCCTTTTTTGTATAGTTTTATTTATGTTTTTAAACGTAGGCCCATAATACACCCAATGTATATGCCACCTAGTAACAAGACTTACCCATCTTCTTCCATATGGAGACAAGGCACATTTTATCCTCAGTTCATTCACTGAGCAGCCATTCTTTTTTCCATTGATCCTCTGTTCCTCCATGTCATGTACTGAATGTTCAAAAAGTGTGAACCTAGTCTAATATCTAACTCTATTCCTTGGGATAATTTGTCCAATTTGTTGTCTTTGTGCTAATAATAGTCTTAATTACTCTTGATTTTAAAGCATTTCATTTCAATAGTTACAATTCTACCCTGTTGTTTTCTTATTTCGAAGTATTCTAAGAGATGCTTTGGGAATATTTCTTATTCCACTAAAATTTTAGCATTTCCATTGTAGTTATTTCCAATCCTATTTCATAGATATCAACTTCCACATGACCACACATCTGTGGTCATATTCCTAAAAGTTTCCTCCTTTAAGAGTATCTTTCTTACTCATCCATTAGGATGTTGAATATATAGCATTCATTTCTAACTTCATATTTTATGTATTTATTTTTAACTAAATATGTATCAACAATGGAGAGAGTATGTGATGGTGTAGCATGTTATGATATTGCCTATTGAGAGCTTTCTTTAAGCACACTCTACAATGTTTAACAAAGCAGTGATGTCACTTGACAAACATGTCCCTTTGTTAAGTGACACACAAGTATGCATGTGTATATGTATAAATTTTTATAGCCATGTGTCTATATACACACAAACAGAAACTTGGAGAAGGAAAGGTTTACTTATTATTGCCTATAATGAGTCTTTTCTTCATATATTTTTATTGTAATTAATGGAAAGGTTACATTATATTCACCAGATGGAAGGTGCATTACTTCACATACATTGATACCCTTTCTCATGTCTTGGTCCCCATTTCCCTCCCCCCACCTACACCCTTCATCTTGTTTTCCCCCCTTCCCTGTCCTATTTCAAATAACCAAATAAGCATATATGCAATACATGAGATAAGGTAAAATACTGTAACAATATGAGATAACCAAGGGAGAGCAAAAGAGATGAGAGATAACATAGTACATTAAGGACAACAATCACTCATTATATAGATTTGTTTCTATATCCTAGAGTCCTTTCATTTAGTGTCATACTATATGGTCTTATGTATCTAGGTTTTACTCTATTGTAAATCTTTGCTAGGAGAACCCAATGTTTCTACTGATTATAACAAATGAGGGAAACCTATAATGAGTCTTTTTAAATCCAAACCAGTAGAATTCTCCTATCCACAGAAGTAACGCATTCAGCACTTAATAATAATTGATGAATAAAGAATGGAGATACGTTGAGATTAGTTTATATTCCATAGCAGCATTGAATACTTAAAAACTAAACACTGAGCAATATAGAGATCCTAAAATCTTAGGCAGTTAAGCCCTAAAGATTCAATTTCTTTAGACCAATGTTCTGTCTATTTTTGGTGTATGTATCTACATTTGACTCACAGCCTCATGCTGCATTCTACCATGTTAATTATACCTATAACCAGTCTTTTTGTTGGTGTTTGGCTTATATTTTCTGGTAATAGGGCTTAAATTTGAGGCTTGGAAGCTGTCTCTGAACATTTAACATTCAAGACTACTACTCTAATACATGAGTCACAATGCCATTTCAGGTTTCCTAGTGCTTAACTGGAGATAAGAGATTCACAGATTTACCTGTGCTAGCTTTGAACCATCATCCTCAAATCTCAGCCACCTAAGTAACTAGGATTTTAGGCATGAGCAATCAGTGCTTGGGTTTGCTGGTTATTTTAGAGATGGACTCTCATGGGCTTTTGTCTAACTGGCTTTAAATTGTAATCATTTAAATATCAGCACCTTGATTAGCTAGGATTACAAATATGAGCCATCAATGCTCAGCTCCAAAGGACCACCTCTGATGTAATGAGAAAAACTTTCAGTCAAATGTGCCCTCCACTGCATCATCCACTTATAAATAATCTATTTTAGATATGCAGCAAAACATTTCTACAGCAATATTCTGAAATAATAAGTGACAATACAAAATGAAATGACAATCACTATTGTATTTTTCTATTTCCACATTGCAGAAGACTAGGTGTTGGTGTGTCTTTCACTCTCAAGTTCTTATGTTGCACTGCTTAATATCTAGGTAGTTCATTTGCTAGGATGGGGGTGCCACCATGAGGTGATTAGGTCATGAAGATAGAGTTCAGAAATGGTATTAGTACCCTTATAAAAATTCCCTAGAAGACTGGAATACAGCTCAGTGATTGAACATCTGTCTAGCACATAAAGTCTTTGGTCCAATTTCCTGCATGCAAAAAAGGAACAAATTCTCTACAGACATTCCTCACCTCTCACCCTTGTGAATTACTGAGAAAATAGACTTTTGTAACCAAATTCCCTTCCGGATATTATGATGTCTACAGTGCCTTAGTGTGGGACTACCCAGCATCCGAAACTAGGAAAAATAATTTCCTATTATTATTTTCCTAAACAAGCTATCCTGTCCACATTGTTTGCAGGAGTCTATGTATACTTTTTGTAATACAATAAGTCTTACCAATAAAGGAAACATAGTTTAATTTTATAATTGTAGTACTAGGAAAATACATTTGACTTGCATCATTAAATTTCACATTTGGGGATTAAGACTGAGCATTAAAGTTCTAAATGAGGAAAACTACATTTTAGGTGCTGGTGGAAAAGACTGTCATAGCTTTGCTGAATCTGGGTATAGCATGTTTTGTTACCAATCTAGATGGATGACTCCATTTAGTAGATGAGAAACTGATCATTGAACACGGATGTTATACACTAAAACATATTTCCACTTTTAGCCAAGCTGCAACTCAACTGATTCCAGAAATGAAGAAAGTTGATTTATTCTGGATTTTCACCAAAGATCAGAAATCAATCTCAAGTTCATTCATCAAAAATTGATGGGCTCATGCAGTTCTATTACTTGAATAATTGTAGATTAAAGGTATAAAATGCATATAAGGTATACAAACTGTGGGAAAAAAGTAAGTAAAACTTACATAAAAAGTAAGTCACATGGGCCGGGAGTTTGGCCTAGTGGTAGAGTGCTTGCCTAGTATTCACCAAGACCCAGGTTCAATTCCTTGGTACCACATACATAGAAAAAAGCCAGAAGTGGTGCTGAGTCTCAGATGGAAGAGCTCTAGCCTTGAGAAAGTCCAAGGACAGTGCTCAGGCCCTGAGTTCAAGACCAGGACTTGCAAAAAAAAAAAAGTAAGTCACTACCCAAATACTTTCTCTGAATTGTTTCTAAACACTATTTTGGTAATGGATACTGACTCATATAATTAATCCCAGACACATAGGAGATGGTGATAAGGAGGATGGTGGTTGAAAACCAACATAGGAAAAATGTTAACAAAATAAGCCAGTTGTGATGGCATGCACCTATGAATTCACCTAACATGGAAACAATGAATGAATAGTCACCTATTGGGTCACGTGGCATAATTTCAAACTCAGAAAAGAATATATGTATGGTTCAGGTGATGCAGCCTAACAAATGCGAAGTCATCAGATCAAAATAGAGTATCAGAGCTAAATAACACATAAAATTTTAAAAAATCATGAAATTGTTAGACCCGTTTTGAAAATAAAGTTACACAGCATTTCCCTGGCTGAACAAGAGCAAGCTATCCAAAATACTACTTTTTTTCACCAGTCCTGGGGCTTTAACTTATGGCCTGAGCAAGGTCTTGGGCTTTCTCAAGGTTACTGCTCTACCACTTGAGCCACAGCACCACTTCCTGCTTTTTCTATGTATGTGGTACCGAGGAATCAACCCGGGTCTTTGTGTATGTTAGGCAAGCACTCTACCACTAGGCCAAACTCCCAGGCCAAAATACTATTTTTAAAAACAACTCTACTTGCAGAGATTTGCAATAGAGCAAATCCTTGATACATAAGGCCATATAGTATGAAGCTAATTGAAAGGACCTCCAGGATATTGAAACAAAAGCCATATAATGAATGATTGTTGTCCTTAGTGTACTATGTTATCTCTCATCTCTTTTGTTGTCCCTTGGTTATAGCATATTGTTACAGTATCTCACTTTGTTATCTGATATATTGGATATATTTATATTTGGTTATTTGAAATTGGATAGGGAAGGGGAGAAAACAAGGATGAGGGGTGGGGAGGAGGGTAATGGGGACCAAGACATGTGAAACGGTATCAATGTATATGAATTAATGCACCTTCTATATGGCAAATATCATGTAACCCTTTTATTAATTACAATAAAAATATTTTTTTAAAAAACAACTAACTTTTAGATATATTCTTACATGTTTCCTTAAGTCATATAATACAACTTTAATGAAATTTATTAGAGTTCTGACAAAAAACATGTCAAAATATCTGTAACATGAAAAGAATATTACAGCCAGGCACCAATCATTGTCTCCTATACCCCTAACTACTCAGGAGGTTTAGATTTGAGTCTGTGGGCTCAAAGCCAGCCAAGGCAGGAAGCCTATGACTGCAGTTCAAAGACAACCCCAGAAGAAAAGTCATGAGACTCTCATCCCCAATTTACCACCAAAAAGCCAGAAGTGGAGCTATGGCTCAGGTGTTAGAGGGCTACCCTTGAGCCAAAAGATTCATAGACTGCATTCAGACCCTGCTTTCAAGTCCAAGAACTAACCCAAGCATGAGTGTGCGTGCACGTGCGTGTGTACACATACACACACACACACACACTTAATAATAACTTATTAAATGACCTCTCAACTCATAATATAGGTCAATACAGGCTCACTTTTCAGAAAGGTATTAACATTTCAACCAGAATCTTTTGTTTTAAACGTACACAGATAAATGCAGAAAACTTGCAACAAGCAGAGACTCTGTCACTTCAATGATAATAAAACTAATTTTGAGTACCCGTGAGATGTTTAGAAATCCATTGATAAAAATATTTGAAAAATCAAAATACATTTTGGATCTCAATGTCAATCAAAAGGGAAGCATAGAGAAAATTATTTGGAATCATTTTTGAGAAAATGAGTCTCTATGCCTTTACTCGGTAAATCACCATTATTATGTTTCCTTAGAATTCACTTTTTCCTAGACATTTAAAGCAGCCCTAAGGGAAAGAATTACTGACACAGAATGACTGTATAGTACATTTAAAATTGTACTTTTGTTCTTAACACATTGCTAACAGTGGCCTTCAGCTTGAATCCAGTCTCAAATATGAATATATAGTTATATATTATTTTAAATACATAACATTTAAAAAATATACTAGTCTATTCTATTCATATATATTGTTTTAAAAGTTAGAAATCTTTACTGTGTGCTTGAACCCCCACCTTCCCCATTTTAGGACTTTTCTTATTCGTGTATGTGCTTGTTCTTCTAAGGCTTTTGGCTTCTGGAACCTAGGTCGTATTTTCTGTCCAATTTGCATGATCACTCAAAACACTGGAATGATAGTGACTGATAGGTATCAGTGGATGGCTAGTCCTTATTTTTCTAAGAGGAAAAGCCCAAAGAAAGGAAAATAGCTTTCTCATGGCTGAATTTATATTAAGAGATCTGTCAAAATGTTCTTCTAACTCAGCAAGGCAAAAATTACTCTTAAGGTTTTGAATTTTGTCAAGCTTAACCACCTACTTGTCCCATGTGTACTCACCCCTAAGTGCAGGCAGCAGGGATCGCTCCTTCTTGTCATCACACTTGTTACACTCACTGAAGTACAGGAGTAGGAAGACATCCACAAGAACCCACATCAGAGAGGTGGCTAGAACCACCTTGCAGTAGACAAATCTCCTCATGTCTTTGCTTGATTTCTAGTCAACACTCAGATCGAAGACTAAAGCTACCGTGATAAATCCAAGCCACAGAATTGAACTCCAGGATAAAAGCAGGATACATCCCACTGTATTAAAAAAGAAACATTACGTAAAAATGTTAACTGTAACTTAGGACTTTTGCAAGAAACAGAGCACAAAATATATGACTTGCTTCATATTCCAAAATATGTCAACATTCAGATCCTCATTATTAATATTAAAATATTCCTAAAATGAAGCCTGTTACAACCAAGAAGGCTATAATTCTAGTATCTGATACTGGAGCTAGAAGTGCTGTGCTACACTACTGAGAAACTATTTTAATTCTTCAAATAGTGTTATCTCTTCATTGGATTATATCATGATATAGAACACTGGGTTGTAAAATAGTAGAGTTAAAATTTACCCTATATAGTTAGTCTAGTAATGTAATAATACTGAACTAGAAATCAACAAGGGACACAGAAATTCAAGGTGGCTAAGATCTGGGCCTAGATCCTCTAAGCTTCATTTCCTCATCTGTGAATTAGGAATAACAATGTCTTTTGAAAGAATTGCTTAAGAGGATTAAATATGAGCCTCCATATAAAGAATATCAAGAACAGAATGATCCAGATACAAAAGAAAAAAAGAAAAGTTCCTCTCTTAAAAAATAGAGCAGTTACATAAAAAAAATCAGTAGTTAATTACTTTAAAACTCCATTGGCTTGCCTAGAAATTATCCAAAACAAATGCATATACACACACATATATACACATGTATTTTTAGAAAAGACCACATGTGTCCAGACAATTTATTAGAAGAGAACAATATACTTATGTAAAATGACTTAAAATAACCAGAGTAAGAATATTTAAAAACAGCTACTTAGGAGGCACAGACAACAGAATTGAGTTCTATCCCAGACAAAGCAAAGGAAAAGATGAGGACTTGAACGAAAAATAACATTTAGAAATCATAAAACAACAGTTGGAGCATCACTGAAGTAGCAGGGTTTGCTCCAAGTTCACTTAACACATCAAAAAAAAAATAAAGAGCACAGAAATAACCATAAACATTTTTAAGATATTATAAATAAATATGGAGTTAATATTAAACACAAATTTGTTTTACTTATATAAACTTGAGCAAACATGACTTGATTTTCCAGTTATTCTAAAGTAAATTAATCAGGGAAAATCACATAATTTGCTACCTTTAAAATAGTATGGATTTGTTCAGAAGATATTTAAGCAAAGAAAAGTACTAATTACAAAAATATTTGAAATGCTTGTCTCAAAATAAAAATATAAAATAAGATTTAATGGGTAACATCTCTTGAATGATAGCTGGTTTTTGTATCTTAAAGCATTAAAAATGGTACCTGCAATAATCTGCGGGAACTAGTAACAAATTCAATTTTTGAACTTTCTTTTATTACTAGAGACAAATAAGTATTTCCATTGTTTTGCTTCTTAGAGTTTAGGTCAATGAAATAAATAAGCTATAACTGTTTCATCTTGCCATACAGAAAATGTCCTCAATAGAAATTCTTATCTATTCCTTCAACATATTTTGAAACTAAGAACCAGTTTGTGGGCCAACTTCTCACAAGTAGCAGTTAAAAATAATTACTGGTGGTTCACATTGATAATCCTAGCTTTTAAGGAAGTTGAGCCCTGAGGATCAAGGTTTGAATCCTGCCTGGGCAGAGGAATCTGGGAGACTCTTATCTCCAATTAATCTGCAAAAGCTGGAAGTACCACTGAAGTGGTATCATGGAAAAAAAAATTCAATCAAGAGAATAAGGTCCTGAATTTAAATTTTACTACTGGCACAAAAACAATACTCATTACTGTTATGGGCACACAGTCTGTTCCCTGGCTACACAGGAGGCAAAAGATTACCATGTATCCAACCCTGGTTCTGGCAAAGATTCAGGATCCTACCCGAAAACATACAAAAAGCATGGAGAACTAAGAGTGGCAGAGTACTGACCTAGTAAGAACAAGGCAAAGTTCAAATCCAAACCAACAAGCAAAAAATCACTACAAGAGAGAGATTTTAAAAGCGCATAAAATTTACCTTATTTGGGCATGTGTGTGTGGGGGGATGTGTACACAAAAGGAAAATCATATATGTGTGTCCAAAAATATATGAAATATTTTGGGTTTTTCCTTGAAAAATAACTGTAGAATGTTAACTATCAAATTTATTTTCATTTCACTTTTCTGTGAAAATAACTGCTAAACACTGAAACTGTTAGATGTTAAAACCTGAGTAACAAGTGAAAATTCTATTGTATCTATCACCTATTAATTGTATGTATGTTTTTATAAGCTTTTGATATATGTATATATATATATATCCATCAACAAAATTGCCCTGGAAATATAGTTCATCTCTTTATTTTGTAGTAAGGAAAATTCATTAGAATAGTATACAAAGCAAAGTTGCTACTGAATGGTCCCCCTTGGAGATATGAGCAGCCCAAGTCTTACCCTATCTATCTCAGAAAACATTACAAGTAAGCTAAAAATAATAAAGAAAATATATGAATATCCTTATAACAGGAAATCTAAAATGACTTAATAATAAATACTTAAATGGCTAACATCATTTCCTAATGAGTCAAACATTTGAAGTTATTGAGAATTTAATTTAAACTTCAGTTAAGATAAACTCAAAACTGCATTTTGTTGTCATTTTAAACATTATCCAAATTGTCCTAATTTTATAGTCTATGGATATAGGACAGCATTGAAAGAATTCTAACAACCATTCCATGTGACAAAACTGTTGCTGCATACATATTTTTCATTTACTTACAAAAATGAGTCTATCTTTGAATATCTGAGGTGTTTAATTCTACTTCATCTTTCTTCAAAAAAGGCTCAGTTTTAATACTGAAAAAGCTCTTATCACCTGGTACATGTAAAGTGATTACCTCATTGTAAGTTGCAATCTGCCTCTTTTTTTGAGGAACAAATGTGATAGAGAAGAAAGATGGTTCAGAATACATGGAAACTATCCAACATAAGCACAGTTTGGGGGTCTGGTTTATTTAAGAAAATCAGCATCTCTATTGTGTTTTTATTCCAATAAGCTATTCATTTGTAAATATGGTTCTATTTCTCAGGCAGCCAAAAAAACAAATCCAGCTTCTGCAATACTCCTGGCTTGTCAAACTAGAGCATGGCTAACTTACCTAAACTATAGGATCCTCTACTTGCTACTACAACCACTTTGCTTACAGTTTCAAAAATATTTTCATGGGAGGAACGAGAGGCAGAGGTTCATTCCTGTAATGCTAGCAAATGAGACCTGAGGAATACCCTTTGAAACCAGTCTTCCACGAAAGTCTTGAGTCTCTTTTATATCTAATTAATCAATTTTTAAAAAGGCAGAAGTATACCTGTGGCTCAAGGGACAGAACACTAGCCTTGAGTAAAAAAGTTCAAGGACAGTGTCCAGGCCCTCAGTTCAGAACCAACATTCTTTTTTTTTTCAACAGTTATTTCGATTTTTATGTTATGTTTAGGTTTTGATCTATAGTGATGATGTCACTATGTAGCCTGTAATAAACTCATACACATGATTATTCTTTCTCAGTTGGCAGAGTGCTGTGGTTATAGGTGTATAATCTAAGCCAGGAAATATGTACATTTAAAAGTTAACTATACAAATTAATTGTACAGAGTGGTTTCATTTACAATATGTTTAAAAATTATCTCCATTCCTATTAAACTTCTTAATTCTTCTCCCTTCCCTTCCCTTTCTTGTTTTGTTTTTCTGATTTATTTCTGTGTGTGTATGGGTGTGTGTGTGTGTGTGTGTGTGTGTGTGTGTGTGTGCCTGTCCCGAGACTTGAACTCAGGGTCTGGACACTGTTTTAGCTTTGTTGTCCAATGCTAGTGCTGTGCCACATGAGCCACAGTTCCAATTCCAGCTTGGTGTGGCAGGTGCTACTTAATTGGAGATAAGAGTCTCATGGGCCTTTCAATTCAATCTAGCTTTGATCTTCCATTCTCATATTCCAGCCTCTTGAGGGGCTACGAATACAAATATAAGCAACCTGCACCCAACTCTTGCCCCCCTTTTAAATTATTAGTGGTTGTTCATATGCTTTTTTCAATATACATATACAATCTATATAAGACTTCATTAAATATATGCCTTGTTAAAATATTTCTCTAGATAGGGAAACTTTAAGAGATGGAAAAATATCTGGAGATAAATTGCTAGTTGGAGTGTTCTCTTTCTTCTTGTTGATATCAATGATATGAGCCATATGCTCTATGTGCTATTACAGTATTTTCACTTAAAATATGTATCAGTTTTCTTATCTTAATTAACATTCAATTTCAAATATAATCATAAAATCTAGGAAAAGTTCAGGAGGTTGCTATCTTATTAATGTAAGAAGAAAAACAACTTTCTTTAGGGTTTCTCATATTTGTATTTTGTTGTTGTTGTTGTTCAAATTAGAAAGTTATTACTTCCCCCAAAGACTTGAGCTTAGTTATTACTAGACATTTTTATCTGGAGCCATATATTCTCTTTAGCACCAAATTGCATAATGTTTGCAGATTTATTTAATCTATTTTATGAGGCTTTTCTTGAGGATGCCAAAGGATCCTGAAAACTGTTATAAGATTGCTGAAAGGGCTTCAGGAAGTTTTAGCACCAAGCAAACTTTCAGCATTTTGACTAGCATCAGTATTATGGTAGCTTTCTGTGAGTGAGGGCCAGACAATTTGGCTGAGTTTCTAGATAGATAGACAGACAGACAGACAGACAGACAGACAGACAGATAGATAGATAGATAAAATCTACTGAGTAGGCTTGGAACAAATACCCAGATTTAGTTTTAGGTCTGACTGATTGAAAGGCTGACCTTGGAGATGATGGAAGATTAAAAATTAACATCTATATAAGGAATCAAGGTATATATGTATATATGCCTGTATACATAGATATATAAATATGTATATATACATGCAAATGAATACATAGATGATAGATAACTATATCAGATAGATATGCCATAACTTGCATTTAAATTAAGGAAAAGGCAAATATTCCTAACATTTCATTCAACATAAAAACATACCAAGGAAGATACATTTGATGGATGAGATTTCTAAAGGAGTGAGAGTTACACAGGGTTTTATCATTGCTAAATTGCATTGCACTGTGCACTTTGAATTATGCTTTTATCTCCATGTCAGTTATACTTCCTTTAATGTGTATGTAAACACCATATGAATCCCTGAAATACTTAACTTTTGATTAAACAAAGAAATTACAAAAGATAAGGAGATTCTACTGAATAACTTTTGGATCTTTATGCAGGCAGTGGGTTCCCAAGATGTTTCTTAAATATGTAGTTAATAACTTAACTTAGGGCATGAATACAAAAATTCTGAGCAGTAAAATATTCAATGATCCCTGTTAATTTGTCTTGCCAAATGATACAAAATATCATACATCCCTATTCCATCTCCATATCTCCTTATTACCTTTCTAAGCACTTATCCACGACATTCAAAATTAATTTTTGTTTACTACTTATCCCATATTAACAAGTAATATAAATGTGTATAGGATTCAATATGCTTACTTACATATGCTCTTTTTACACCAATATATTTCTGAGATCTGTAACATTATCACTAGGAGGTGAATTGCTCTTATTCTCTCCAATCCTTCCTATACAAATTCATGCTGAAGTCTTAACCTATAGTATTTTAGGGCATCACTATGTCTGAAAACTATGTCCTTAAAAAGGTAGAGTTAAGGTAACTGAGGCATCTTGATGGCTACTACCCAATATGATTAGTGAAATTTAAAGAGGAGATTAAACCAGACTCTGTTGGCTTATACTTATAATCTTAGCTACTAGGAAGGCTCACATCTGGTTCAAAGATAGCCCAGAGGAAAGTACTTAAGTACTCAAGTCCTGGGTAATGTTTTTCCAGTCCTGTAGCTTGAATTCAAATCCTTGAATTTTTCAAAGCTTCTGCTCTACCACTTGAGCCACAGCACCATCACTTCCAGCCTTTTCTGTGTATGTGATATCAAGGAATCAAATCCAGAGCTTTGTGCATGATAGCAAGCACTCTGCCATTAGTCCACATTCTGGCCCTGAAAACCTCTTAATATGAATAAAAATAGCCAAAAGTAAGAATTGGAGCTGTGGCTCAAGTGCAAACTTGCCAGCTTTAAACACAAAAGCTTGGGTACATCACCCAGACCCTGAGTTCAAGCCCTAGTACTGATACACACACACACACACACACACACACACACACACACACACACACACACACACACACACACACACACAGAGTTTAGGGGTGGGAGGAGAAAAAGGAGAGAGTGAGAAAAAAACAACAGACAGAAGATACAAGAATAAAATAGACAATTTACAAGCCATACACTCACACAAAAAAAATAAAAACAAAGGTGATTTTGAACTTCTAACTCTTGGTCTATAAGAGAAAAACAAAAAAATTTGTTATTTAAGCGACACAGTCTGTAACACTTTGTAATGCTAACTACTATGCTAATTAACATGGCTGGAAAGAAACTCCAAGAATAGGCTATCATTTTAAATCTGGGTCCATACCACAGTAGACTGTCAAACTCAAATAAATCTCTAACCCTCAATTTATTTCCCTATTGTTTGCCTTCTTCCTACTGTCATCTCTATATTTTACTTTGTTTTTAACTAATGGCTCATGCCACTTTGTTTCTATATTAGCAGAAAATAGTCAAATCATCAGAAGGAAATTTTGCACATTGTCAAGATGAATGTACCAACTTACTTATTCCTATTACTATAATTCTCAAACCTACAAGTAAAACCCTTCAATGAGTAAGAATCCCTCTAAAAATTATTAAATCCTCTGCTTTCACACATGCTAGAATATTTATGATGCTCTTGTCTTTTCTGCATCAGTTTGTTTCTACTATGTTATTCCATCATTATTAAAATAGTATATTGATAAAATCTCAATTAGGCCCCACATATTTCTTCAGTGATCACTATATTCATCTGCCTACCTTTAATGATTAGAAATATGTATAACCAATGTTTGAATATTCTTTTTTCCCATTCTTTCTTATTTCCAATAGACTTCACCTTCTATCACTTTATCAAAGCCTTAAGTAGTGTGGTCATAGTCAAAATCAAGGGTCTTTTTTCAATAATTACCTTACACAATTCTATAGGGGTGTGTGACTGCTTTAGCAAAAAAATGCCTTGTACTCCTTTCTGAAGATTTTTTTTTCATATACATCCTGTTTTAGATATTGTGAAAATTCTGTTGGCTATAATTTCAGATTTGACCTGTTTTTTAAACCTATTTTGCCACTATCACTAAACACCAAGCCATCAACACCACCTTGAAATTTGAGAGCATGCTTTACTGAGATACAATTGATACCATATGGTTTAGCCATTTAAAGTGTGCAATGCAATGACTTGAATGTAGCCTGGGGATTGTATAACAATCACACTTAATATTTCCATATGAAATGTATGAGTCAGAATAGCAGATGAATGGGGGGAAAATGTGTCTCTACTAACATCACTAAATTTTCATGAACATGAAAGGAGAGCAGCAACCATGGTCTCTGGGGAAAAATACTGTATGCCAGAGATACAAGAGGGGAATATAATGAAGTGATGTTTTCTTTGTCACTTCTATCTGTCATCAGAACCAAGCAAAATTATCATGTAGCCTTCCTGAATAAAGCTGCATCTATGCATGGCATATGCCTAAACGAATCAATGAAGTGATATTCGGATCAACTTTGATAACAAATTCTAAGCTGAGAAGACCTGTGTCCATATGAGTTATGTGTTTGTATGTGGAGTTCATTGAGGTAACTGATGTGAGCATTAGGAATCCGGGCCCTTGATAACCTATCACAATGTCAGCCAAACTGATCTAGTCTCCTTTGTACCAGTTGTGCAGGTCTGGGCCCTGGTAGCTTTTGTTTGTTATCCTCAGTACTTATGAAGACTGTGGTTTCAGGCCAACGCAGACAGAATATTTTTTTTTTCACTAGAAAAACATCTTTTTATTGAACTTAATGAAAAGATTTTCAAATAGTCAAAGGATTTGAGTAAATACTTTTCAAAAAAAGAAAGGAAGGAAGGAAGGAAGGAAGGAAGAAAGGAAGGAAGGAAGGAAGGAAGGAAGGAAGGAAGGAAGGAAGGAAGGAAGGAAGGAAGGAAAAGAAAGAAAGAAAGAAAGAAAGAAAGGAAGGAAGGAAGGAAGGAAGGAAGGAAGGAAGGAAAGAAGGAAGGAAGGAAGGAAGGAAGGAAATGAAGGAAGGAAGGAAGAAAGAAATTCAAGTTCCCTGGGGATTGGCTTTACTAAGCACTGTTGGTCAACCAGGCAGAATATTTTATTATTTTATGAAATCTTCTTTTCAACCAATAACTAGGCATAGTGGCATATTCTTGTTATCTTAGCTATGTAGTAGGCTAAGAAAAAGAATTACAGTTCCAGTCCAGCACAGGCAAAAATCTACTACCTTAATTATAAAAAGTAAAGTTTACTTCCCATTTCTCCTAAAGATGCAATTCAGCATCCATACAGAGGCTAACATGTCCGTAGCTACTAAAGATAAAGCACATTGTAAAAGAGCATGATTCGTCCCTCCTTTGTTAAGATCCAGAAGGATCACAGACAAAAGTAGTAAAAAGAACAAAAATGAAAATAAATAGAACACATGGAACTCTTTCTAACAGACAGTTTTATTACAGAAGTACTGATATTGTGAGAATGCGACAACAAACAGTAATTGAGCACAAAATATGAGAAAACTTTACAGAAAATGTGAGGCAGATGTCAATCATCTGTTACTCTCTGCTATGCTTACACACAAATATCTTCTATGAAGATATTATAAGTGTCTAGGCCCCAAATATACAATAATGGGACTTTATAAGGAATAGATTGCTATTAAATGATAACATAATTAAATCTACATAAAGAGAAGACAGCAAAAAAGTCATGCAAGACACTCAAAAAGATAATGAAATGATTCCTAAGGCATGGCATGTGGGTTTTAGTTACGTTGTGACTATTTAACATTCATCCCATAATGTCGAACCAGTAATTCAACTATGTTCTGTAATAGTCACCAAGAGGCGAAAAAAAAAAAAAAAAAGAAAGAAAGAAATCCAAAATACCCACTGGAAATAAAATGTAGAAATTTAAGAAAACAGTACAGCATTTAGACAGTTCCCAATAGACATATAGTAGCTAGCTGGTCATATCCTGCCACAAATTTCATGATTAATAAAATAAAATTCCAGTGAGATGTCAAATCATTAAACAATCTTAATCTCAGCTTCCTTCTTGGCCTTAAGGGTTCTGAATTCTTTATAACTAAAGATATGAAGAATGTATTAAAAATGTTCTCTCTTTGAAATGTACAGGTAATAAGGTTATTTGGCCTTCCTCTTCAAAACACAAGCATTTTATTGGTGATAAATAAAAAGAATAATTTACATTATGTTGTAAATTACATCAAATTCACTTTGACTGCTCTGGTTGGAAATTAGATACAAAAAAATTAGAAAAGTTAGGGGCCGGGAGTTTGGCCTAGTGGTTAAAGTGCTTGCCTAGCATGCATGAAGACCCGGGTTCAATTCCTCAGTACCACATACATAGAAAAAAGCCGGAAGTGGTGCTGAGGCTCAAGTGGTAGAGCTCTAGCCTTGAGAAAGTCTAAGGACAGTGATCAGGCCCTGAGCTCAAGCCCAGGACTGGCAAAAAAAAAAAAATTAGAAAAGTTCATGGGCCAGGAGTTTGGCCTAATGGTAGAAAGTACTTGCCTAGCATGCACAAAGACCAGAGTTCGATTTCTCAGTACCACATACATAGAAAAAAAGGCAGAAATAGTGCTGAGGCTTAAGTGGTAGAGCTCTATCCTTCAGAAAGTCTGAAGACAGTGCTCAGGCATTGAGCTCAATCCCAGGACTGGCAAAAAAAAATTCAACAATAGACAGAAGTTTATGGCAAAAACAGATCTCACAGCTGCAAAATGGAGAGCACAGAAGTGAGCTGACTACAGATGAAACCAAAAATCACACAAGTGAAAACAAAATTTTATTTTCCTGTCTATATATTTTACTTCATGGGAGAAATGCATATCCTTCTTACATGTACTTGAAAAAAAGATGAAATATTCTATCTCATCCATTCAAAAAACATCCCATTAAAGATTACATACACTTATTAATTTGTATTTACAGGGAACATTAGTTTTTTTCTTTCAGATTTCCTGCTGAAGCTATTAATCATAAGTTAAATGCTTAAAAGGCAGGCAATTAGAGAGAAGAGGTAAATAAGTAAAGAACTAAATAATCAGGATAATGAATCATTAGACTTCAATTAATTAACAGCACAGTGAAAAGTATTATAGTCCTAAGGAATCCAGAATTTATGTTCTTATTAGCAAAGTAAATTTGTCATAAAATTAATAAACAATGTAACTTATTCATCAATATGGAACAATCCAATATTTTACTTTGCATAATCTAATAGTACAGAAGACATATAAGTTTGATGACACACATTTATATTTCCAGATACTTAGGGGGGATTAGCAAAATAATCTTAAGCTAAAATGAAGCCCAGGAGATGATAATAAAGCTGTATCTCAATACAAAATTTAATTAAAAGGACTGAGATGGAGGTGAATCAAATAGTGCTGGCCTGGCATGTACAAGATCTTATGTTCATTTTATGGTACTCCAAAAAATATTTAAACAAAAAATTGTATAAAATAGATAAAATTACCCACCCAAAAATGCATGAGAAAAGAGAAGTATATTCTTTACAAAATGTAATACTTGATAAGAGCGATGTTTATTTAGGCATATACAAATGAAGAGAAAACTCGAAAATGATAACATTTTTCTTATCCTCTAGGAAAACCACTCCTAACTAGAACTTAACCAAATATTGAATTAAACGAAAATTATATTATACAATGGTACTATAGAACACATGTTTTTGTACTTTGAAAGCAGAAATAAAAATTAATGACAACATAATTTAAAGGAATAGATTTATTAAAAATAAATAGAATTTTCAACTTGGTATCTTAACATGTACCCATATTGAACTAGTAATTTTCTGCCGAAAACTGTCTTTTAAAACTCCATATTGATGAAGGAACTAAAAGGCCTCAGCCTTTGGGTAGAAAAAAAGCCTTCCTTTATAAGCATCCAGGAGATGGAGACATTCAAATGTCACATGGTCCTCTTGCTGCTAACTTCTGAATGTCATCAGTTACTGGCTTCGTACCACAGATTTTCTGGCTCTATCTAATAGGTACCATCAGTATTTTACTAACTGATCATTTTGGACATGTGTGGGAGTATTAGATGGGTAGAGGGGATATTATGGAAAGGGGAGACTTCAAGTTGAGGCAGCAGCTACTATACCACTATACCTTTCTTGTTACAGAGATACCGAAGTCAAAGGAAAGGAAATGTAATAAAATGTTCACAAATTCCTCTATAAAAAACTTCATATTGGATAAAAAATATTTTAAATTTAGAAATACTGCATCACATTAGTTACTAAAAATAATCAAAATAGATATACAGTTAATTGATGTCATACTCTGCAGCCTCAAAAAGGCACATGAAAACTTTTTATCAAACAAAAAATACTAACATGATAATATCAATAGGCCAATCAAAATATTCATGCTTATGTTTCATGATTGCAATTGAACATATTCATGCCTTATTTGAAAATAGGTGGACCCATGATGGTTTTCTTTCCACACTTATTGCTATCCAGAAAAACATACATGACCTAAATGATAGGGAACATGAATGTTTTATTTTTTATTTAGTTATTTTTTGCCAGGCCTGGGGCTTGAACTCAGAACCTGAGCACTGTCCTTGGACACTTTTTGCTCAAAGCTAGCACTCTGCCACTTGATACACAGCACCACTTCAGGCTTTTTCTTTGTAGGTGCTACCGAGGAATTGAACCCAGGGCTTCGTGCATGCAAGGCAATACTCTACCACTAAGCCAAACATGACCTCTGTTGAAATCAAATGTTCTCCTAAATCCGTAATGATGATGAGTTTACTTTTAATTACTCACAGTATTAAAGATTACAGGCCACTCAAATCCATACAACATTTTAGGAAAAAGACAGTCAAATCAACTTTGTATTCCATTCTCATACAGAAATTTCAATATATTAAAAATATTTATTTGGACCTTCAAAATGCTTTGTTTTTCCTGTTATTTGATTGGTGTTAAAGTTGCATGGTAAAGGAGTTATGTCCATAATGAGTTTTCATAATGAAAAACATGGCCACTTATCAACAGCGTACTGTAATTTGGAAGAAAAATATGAGGGAAATAATGGATAAAATGATCATACTCTAAAATAAAATTACCACTTGCTAAAAACTACAACAAAATGATCTTCCCTATTATAAGCAAGCAAGATCATGGTTGTTTTCACTGTGAGACAGATATAAAGACACTCTATTTCCAATCATCCTCTCTACATTCTGTTTGTCAATGTCTTACTTTAAGTGTTACTCCAATTAAGATATTAGTTCAGTGTAATTATTAATATCTCTGAGAAAGCCCTCCCATTTATTGCTGTAACCATTCTTTGCCACTTAAATTAATTTATGATATTGTGTATTATTTATTACAAGGTAATACTGGGAAACAGTGTGGTGACTGGCTGGGGTTGTAGCATAGTGAGAGGTGAGAGTAATTATCATCTAAATTTGCATATTCTGTTAGGTTTACATTATAGAAATCAGATCTTGAGAGCTAATATTTCAACAATGAGAAGCAATGAGTTATTAATAGACAGTCTTTGTCATTGTAGCTTATTTTGTAAGATAATGTCCAAATTCTAAAAGCAAGTGGTTCATAAATGTTCTACAAAAGTTTTAAAATTTTACAGCTTGAGTGGCTAAGGTATAGAGCTACAAGATCAATAATGTCTGTTTTGTCCAAGCAGCTCCACTACTTATGTGGCTGAATGATTATGATATTTTCTTTTGATTTTGATAAATGGAATAAACACATTCTAAACACTGATTGACTTCAGAATTAATCAGTAGGTATGCTCCATTGCAGCATCTCTTATCTATTAATTTGTGTGGAATGAAACATTATTCAAACTGAGAAAGTAAATGCTTGTATAATTCCTGCTTGCAAAAAAATTCTCTGATTTCCTACTACCACTCATCTCCATCCCAGCAGAATCGCAATCAACGTTTTATTTTCTTCTTGCCTCCCATTTCTGGAAAAGGCACTTACACTGGCAGCAATCTCAATCAATGAAGCCTATTAACCAATGCAGGTATTTTTTCAATGTGGCAAATAATTCCCGATTATTCTATTCTCTGATTTTTTAAATTACACTTCTCTTTATACATATTTAAATTATGTTGCTATTATATTAAATCCTTTTCATTCATTTCAATTTCTCTCCATCAGCTCTCTTTTTATAATTATTAAATTTACATAGGCTGGACTTTATTTTCATTTGAAATTGTCTCTTCAGGATATATTAGTTAATTGTTTCAATTTGTGTCAGCTATTTCTCCCATTTTTTAAAACTTTCCTGTATTTTCTTGCCCATGTATAAAAAGCACCATCTCTTGAGAATCCACCCAATTTTCCACTTACCATCTCAACTTGCCTTTGTATTGAAACTGTTTTCCCAAGCCATGACCATGAGGGAATTCTAAATTCCTTCTTCATGAGAACTCATAGTGAGTTATTAATTAACAACACCTAAAAAAATAAATCTCAATGTCTTGTGCAAGTAGTGAGACACTGAAGAACCTAAGAGCTACAAAAAGAAATCAACAGAACTACAAATAGTTATATTAAAGCCAGCAATGACAGGGGTGGTGGCTCAGACTTGTAATCCTAGCTACTTAGGAGGCTGAGATCTGAGGATAATGGTTCAAAGTCATTCCAGACACTAAAGTCCATGAGACTCTTATCTTCAATTAACTCCTAGAAAACCAGAAGTGGCACTGTGGCTCAAGAGGTAGGGCAGTAACCTTGAGGTGAAGATCTCAGGGACAACACCCATGTCCAGAGTTCAAGTCCCATGATGGACCCAAAGTTTTAAGAACACCAGAAATATAGAAAGTACTGTTTTAATCTAAAGCATTTAACAATATAAATAACCATAGGACAGACTGATACAATCTCAGCCCTTACAATTCATTTATTTTGAGATATTTGAAAAGTTAATTTACCTGCCAAATTCAGTTGTATAAAATGACCAGAAAAGCAATTGATGCTTACAGATTCATAACAAAGATAATGCATATAAAATGAGAAGCCAAAAAACTACATATTATAACTGCTAAGAATATTAACAATTTTCTTATTATGAATGGTATTCTGATGAGCAAAATAAGTTCTTAATATAACATGATAAATATTCAAGATTTCTCTCATGTAATCCACTATTTATTCCATTTATTTGATAAATAATGTCTGAATGCCTACTACTTTCCCAATCCTAGTACAATTAGATTTTTAGGACATTATGCTTTCTAGAGCCTCAAACTCAATGGTATGGAACATCAAACCTCACAGACTTTATAATTTAGCAGCACTAAATGAAATCAAAAGATTGTTCAAACTTAAAGTAATGGAGATCAGCATGATTTATAACAATATTAATTTTGTCATTGTAATCATGTTCTCTGCACATATTGGGGCTGCATTTTTAATGAAATCTATAATAAAAACAGGATATTCACATATTTGTTGGTAAACTTTTGAATCTAGAGCTACTATGAGGTATTTAAGTGGAGCAGCACAGAAGTAGGCAGGTACTAAATATTGCAGGAAGTAAAGATGAGGGAATCATCAAATTAATGTTAATTGAAACCATGGAAATTTATTTGAAAGAAGCTGTTCTGTGGAAGTATGAGTCAGGAAGGGCAGTGGTCACAACAAGGAATCTCCTAGACTACCAATATTGTTTTTATTGTTGAAGTAATGTATAGAGAGGTTACAGTTTATTCGTCAAGTAATAGGTTCATTACTTCTTGAACACTGATATACCTCATATTTTTCTCCCACTTTTCTTTTCCTCCCCCCTCCTTCCCTTCCTCCCTTCCTCCCAATCATCTTGTTTTTCCCTCTCCCTTCCCTATTTCAAATAAACAGATAAACTTATATATAATATACTAGGTACTAAAATCAGATACAATGACAACATGAGATAAACCATATGGGGGATAAAAAGAGAAAAATAATAACTTCAAATACTACCTTAAGAACTGTAATCACAAAGATAAACCTCTTGTTCCCATATCCTGGAGTTAGTTTCACTTAGCCTCATCCTAAATGGTCATATGTATATAGATTTTGAGCTATCACGATCCTAATCTAGGAGAACCTTGGATGTATAATAATTATTACAAATGAGGGAAACCATGGAGCCTATGTGTTTTTAGGTCTGACTTACTTCTCTTCGTATTTTTTTTCCAAGTCTAGACTGCCAATTTATAAGGACTGTAACCCCAAAAATAAGACTGAGCAAGAATGATAAAAACAAGTATATTGTTAAATAATTGAATAGAAAGATTTAAAACAGAGGTAAGGGCCAGAAGCTGATGGCTCATTCTTATAATCCTAGCTACTCCAAAGGCTGAGATCTGAGTATCAAGTTGAAAGCCAGCCCAAACAGAAAAGGCCCTTATCGCCAATTAACCACCAGAAAAATGGAAGTAGCACTGTGGCTCAAAATGTTAGAGTGGCAGTGTACTCGCCTTGAGTAACAGGACAGTGCCCAGGCCCTGAGTTCAAACACCATGAGAAACAAAATTATAGTAAAATAAAATAAAGGGAATAATCAAGGGCATACAACTGAGTTGACAGCAAGGATATATTTTATTTTATACATGTATTCACAGAAATAACTATGGTTGCTTTAGAAAAAACAGTTTCAGAGCTGATAAAGGAAAGCCTGTGAGTATGAATATCCGAATAGAAGGATGTATTCAGAGGGTATATATAAATCTTAGGAACATCTAACTGTGAATTAAGGAGGAGAGTTGTGGTATAGGGAGAAATAGACTTGGAAAAAGGGGAAATAGTATGTACTCATGAATGCTACTTTTTGACATGTTTAATGCTAAGGTAGAAATTGAGAGAGAGGAAGAAAGTTGAATGCAGAATCTATTCACTGGAACCAGGGCCCCTGAGGCATGCACAAGAATGAAATCCCGGGATGTATGAAGGAAGTGATTCATGGAGGAAGAAGAACTAATGGAAAGGAAGAATGCAAGGATTTACAGAAACTGGTAAGTGAGGAGGAAATGTAGATTCCTATTTTATAGGTGCTTTTCTTTTCTTTATAGAGCATCTGAGAAATAGGAAGAGTGAAGAGAGGTTGTTTCGTCAGAGCACAGGAAAGTGAAAAATATTGATATAAAAATGGGGATAAAGTGAGATACCTGTCTTGAAAATCACATAAAAGTTATTTCTCAGAACAGAATGCTCAGTTGCAACATTCCTCCAAAAACCTCACCTGATTCTTTGGTATGCTATCCCCTGTGATTTTAGGCATACATACATTTCAATCCTGTATACCTTCTAACATGAGAGTTAACTCCAGATGGTATGTAGTTAATTTTCCATGTCAAATTTTTAGAACAAAGTATATTACTTTACAAATCAGACCATCTTAAATATGACTGAATTGACCTGAACATACAACTCAGTTGTCAGACTCTGGTTGGGAGTTTGGCGGAAGATGGCGGCGGTTCAGTGTGAGACTTACTGAGCTCCTGCCAAGATTCATGTACTGGAAGGGCAGGAGAAAGTCCTCTCCCAGAAATTGATCCTAACTAAGCTTTAGGACCACAGAGAACTCAGGCAGAGAGGAAAAAAAGGCAAAATACCAGCATGAGAAGAGAGCATGGAGCCCTGCCAGCACGGAGCGGCAGGGGAGACAAAGGCTCTTCTGAATCAGAGCAGAGACAGGGCTTCTAGGCAGCTCAGACCCGCAGGCTGCAGACAGATCCACACAGAGCCTGCGCAAGCCCAGAGCCGACACCCGGCCGTGCACGGACCTGCCAACTTCACAGAACTGGAGAATCCAGCAATTTGTGAGTACCTCCAAGGAGAAGTTTCCACTTCTGCTCACAGGACGGCATTGAAAGGGAGCCCCTCCCCCTCCAGCTGAGAGCAGCGCCATCTTGACTGCTGGTAAAGACCCGGCCAAAGCAATTGGAGCCTGAGAAGTGTTGCTGACAGCGCTATCTTTCTAATTGGCAAAGGATCTCCCAGAGATCCCTTAGCCAGAAATCTGGCGCCAGCACTGCTGAAGTCCTTCCCCTGTGCCGACCACAGACCTGGCAAACAAAGCTGCCCGCGGATCTTTCAGCTTTGTTTTACCAAACAAGCAATCTGATCCGAAAAACCACAAAGCCAAATCACAAGAGAAAAAGACTTTGTGAAGTGTTTAGATCCCGAATTTAGTGGACACACAAGTTTCCTATCCTGCCCCCCCCCACAAAAAAAATACTGAAGATTACCCTTTTTTTTTCGTCGACCCCATTTCATTTGCATTTTTAAATGCTCTTATTTTTCTCTTTGCCATTTAACTTACACCTTTTTTTCTAATGTTATGACTCATTCCTTTTTTTTCTTTTTTTCTCCTCTCTTTTCCCGCAATCCTGTTGTCACTGTGGTTGTGCCTAGAAACACAGTGACAGCTCTGGGTACAGTCTGAATAAAATCGATATCCATATTGATACAATCACCTGCTTTTTAAACTCCTGGTTGAGCAACCATAGTATCTCTTGGGTAAGAATTCAGAACAGTGAGGAATCTCCCCCCACCTTTTCTTTTTCTTTTTCTTTTTCTTCTTCTTCTTCTTCTTCTTCTTCTTCTTCTTCTTCTTCTTCTTCTTTTTCTTCTTCTTCTTCTTTTTCTTCTTCTTCTTCTTCTTCTTTTTGTGTGTATGTGTTCTGTTTTCTTTTATTTTGTTGCTGTTTTGTTTCTTTTTTTCTTTTTAAAATTTGCATCATTGAAATCTGCTATATCTACCTCCCTCTTTTCTCTATATATTCTTATTACTCTTCTTATTTTTATAAGTTTTATCTAAGTTCATCTAAACTTTCTACACAAATACTCTGTCTATCATCTTAGGTCAGTTATCCTTACACGATATCTTTTCTTCATTACTATAATACTCTTACACTCCTGTATTATTCTTTTCCTACCTACCTTGTCGTCTTTCATATTATTTTTCTATCTGCGGTCCTCTGTTCATCCTTCAACTCTTAAAATGCATGGATCTACATTTGATGGTTGTTAAGCAATGCTGTGTATCTAGGTGTTCAATTATACTCTAGGTACAGAGGGACTTAAATACAATAGAGATTGGATTGAGGGGCTTATTGTTTTGGTCATAAATTGGTCATCTGTGATTGTATTAGATTTGTATGTAAGTGCACAAAAAGAAAGAGAGAGTGATATTGCCAATCTAAAAGTGCGAACATCTATTGTCAGCCAACTAAAAAGGTCTAGGTTGGTTGTATCTGAAAAATTATAATCTTATTTAGTATTAATCTTGCTCCCATTTTCAAATGGGCAAACAAGAAGCTCAAGAAAAATGTCAAATCAAGGAATAGCATCTCCCACCCAACATAAACAGGCAATGGAGCAGTCAGTGGCAAAACTAGAGGACAATCTTCAAAGTGCTATACAAATGCAATTGATAAACATCATTAATGAAAAGTGTGAAAACATAAAGAAAGAGATAAGGGCGGAAACAATAAGCAAGGTGATATGTGAAAAAGGAGAAGCCATAAAGGAGGCAATAATAAAGGTTTTTTCAAAGAAAAATGGATGAATTCATAGAATCCACAAACAAAAAGGTGACTGAACTCCAACAAATGTCCAAAGAGAATAAAGCTGCTGAGCTAACCACTCAAATGGAATTCAAGGAGCTAAAGAAATCAATACATGATCTAAAAGAAGAGATACAAGGCATCAAAAATGAGCAATTAGAAGCAAGGGAGATGAAGAATAAAGTAGATTGCTTTGATAGCAGGTTAGACAATGCAGAAGAGAGAATTTCCAGGGTTGAAGATAATTTAGTTGTTATAGAGAAAGAACAGAAAATAAAACAGAAAATGAGTCAATTCGACTCGAGGAAATATGAGAAACGCTTCAGGAGGTCCAAGATACAATTAGGAAGCCTAATTTAAGGCTAATTGGTATTGAGGAGGGTCTGGAGAAAGAGGTCAATGGTATTGGAAATATACTTCAGGGAATAATCTCAGAGAACTTCCCAAATATCCAGAAGGGCAGACCCATCCAGATACAAGAAGCTTTTAGAACCCCAAACAGACCTGACCAGAAAAGGACCACCCACCGCCACATTATAATCTGAACTGGGTCAATAGAGACCAAAGATAGGATCCTAAAAGCAGCCATAGGGAAGAGAACAATCACCTATAAAAGCAAACCAATCAGAATAACCCCAGATTTCTCAGCATAGACCATGCAAGCAAGAAGAGATTGGAAGGATATATGTCATGCCCTGAAGACAAATAACTACTAACCAAGAATACTGTACCCAACTAAGCTCTCATTCATAACTGAGGGAACAATAAAAACATTCCATTCCAGGGAAAACTTGGTTAAGCACCTGCAGAAAACTAAAGTTGGATCCTTCTTTGTCACCCTGCACTAGAATTAACTCCAAATGGATCAAAGATCGAGAGGTAAAAGCCAAAACACTGAAAACTTTACAAGAAGGAATCAGAGATACCCTAGGCCTACTTGGGACAGGTCGAAACTTTCTTAATAAGGACCAAGAATCACAACAAATCAGAGAAAGGCTGGATAAGTGGGACTGCATTAAACTGCAGAGCTTCTGTATGGCAAAGGACATAGCTAGTAAATTAATTAGGAAGCCTACAGAATGGGAGAAGATCTTCACCAACTATACAACAAAGGCCTCATGTCTAAAATATATCAACAGCTCAAAAAATTGAATCAATCCAAAACTAATCTCCAAAGTAACAACCATCCCATTAAAAGATGGGCCAAAGACTTAAAGAGAGTTTTCTCTGAAGAAGAAAAAAAAAAAGGCCTAATGACACATGAAGAAATGCTCAACATCTCTGGTCATAAAAGAAATGCAAATCAAAACAACTCTAAGATTCCACCTTATCGCGTGCACTTCTCGTCCAGCAAGAAAGAACGCACGACACACAGGTTACAGCTAAAGCAGGATCCTTTATTCTTCCCTCTCTTCTTTTTTCCTCTCTGAAGCCTCTCTCCTTCCTTCCTCCTCTCCTGAGACTATATACAGGCAGTGGGCCAATCAACTCATGCCAGCTCGCTCAGGCCCTCCAATCACGGCTTCACACGCTCTAGTCATGCACCCTTCATGCATCCGGCCACGCAGAGACCAGGCTTCCGTTAAAAATGGCAGCACTCCCCAAAATGGATGCCGGCCTTCATCCGGTCATGCGGCGGGCGGATGTCCCTGAGTCACGCAGCCATCAGCACTGCAGGCGGCCCCACAGTGAAAGGGGGATGCGCGCCTCCAGGTCCCACCACCACGCAGGAGGGGCCAGGTTCCCCACACCACCTCACTCCAGTTAGAATGACGAAGATCAAGAAAACTAATAACAACGGATGCTGGAAGGGATGTGGCTAGGAGGGATCACTACTACACTGTTGGTGGGAGTGCAAACTCATTCAACTACTATGGAAAGCAGCATGGCAGTTCCTCAAAAAACTAAACATAGAGCTCCCCTATGACCTGGCAATTCCCCTACTTGGCATTTACCCCATCATCGAGAAACAAGGATATACTAAATCTACCAGCACAACAATGTTCATTGTAGCACTATTTACCATAGCGAAGATATGGAACCAACCTAGATATCCCTCAGTTGATGAATGGATCAACAAGATGGGGTATTTGTACACAATGGAATTCTATGCTGCTGTCAGAAAGAACGACATTGCCCTATTTGTTAGGAAATGGAAAGACTTAGAAAAAAATCCTATTAAGTGAAGTAAGCCAGACTCAAAGGAACTTAGGCTCAATAGTTTCCCTCATTTTTCATAATCAGTAGAAACCTTGGACTCTCCTAGCAGAGATTTGCAATAGAGCAAAACCTTGATACATAAGGTTATATAGTATGACACTAAATATAAGGATCTCTAGGATATAGAAACATAAGCCATATAATGAATGATTGTTGTCCTTAAGGTACTATGTTATCTCTCATCTCTTTTGTGTCCCTTAGTTATCTCATATTGTTACAGTATCTCACTTTGTTACCTGATACATCAGATATATTTGTATTTGGTTATTTGAAATTGGATAGGGAAGGGGGGAAAACAAGATGAGGGAGGAGTGGGTTTGGGAAGGAGGGAAATGGGGACCAAGACATGTGAAAGGGTAGTAATGTATGTGAATTAATGCACCTTCTATCTGGCAATATCATGTAACACTTCTATTTATTACAATAAAAAATATATGAAAAAATGGTTACTAGCACATTTTTCCCAAATCTTTGCATTCACACTTCTAAAGTATCAAAAGAGTGGAAAGTAAAAATATTGTTCTGAAAGCTACCTACAAATTACTAGAAATAAATTGTGAGTGACTGTGATTAATATTAAAAACTACTTAAATGATAGTCTCTCCTTCCCCTCTATCCTTCTCCACTCCATGTCTTTCTTTTGTACCCTTCAGTAAAAGAAATCTTCTAGTTTGACTCTTTGACTGCCCAACTAGGATTCTCTGATATGGGTTGCTTGGCTGCATGACTAATAGAATACATAGCAGTCTGTGTGGTAACACTATTATCTCCCTTGCAGGATGGAATTTGGATAGAATTTCATGAGGTTTTCATTGCATTTCTGTTTCATTTCAGTGGATTTATAATTAAATTTAATACTTGTAACATGGTTAATACAGTCCACTGAATCTTCACTATTGTTTTGAATAGCTTTTGTCATAATTATCAATAATTTCAGACAATTTTGAAGATTAAAATTGCCCTTCAAAGTCCTTTGTACATCTTAGAAGATTATTATTATAAAGTCAAAATGTAAAAAAAAAATATTTATCAACTTTATTGAAAAGAAAGACCTGCAAAGGAACTTGTTTCTTTTGATAGGTTCTGTTACTCTAATAGTAGCCACACTACAATATAAAAATGCATCTATATTTGCCCTTAAAGTTACTATTCTTTGTGCAGTTGAATATATATATGGTTTACTTTGAAGTTTTAAAATGTGATCATAATGCAGATCAGCAGAAGATGGTGGCGGTTCAGTCTGAGTCTTTCTGAGCTCTCACCAGGATACCAGTTCTGGCATCGTAGGGTAAAGTTCATACCCAAAGATAGATCCTAAGTAAGCTTTAGCACCACAGAGATCTCAATAAGAGAGAAAAAGGGCAGAAAACCGGCACAAGCAGACAGTATGGAGCAGCACCAGCAGCAAGGAGCTACTGTGGAGACCAAGCCTCCTTTAGGCACCTGGGCACACAGCGCTTATCGACAGCCCAGACCTGCCGGCTCCAGACAGTGCCAGACAGAGCCTGGGCAAGCCCAGAGCCATCACCTGGCTGAGGCGCAGACTTTCCAGCTTCATGGAATCAGAAAATTCAGCAATTTGTGAGTACCTCCGTGGGCATTTTAAATTCTGCTCAAGAAACTGCATTGGGAAGTAATCCCCTCCCCTACCAGCCAAGAGCAGCGCCATCTTTACAGCTGGCAAAGACCCTGCCAAACCAATTGGAGCCTGAGAAGTGGTGCTGGCAGCGTCATCATTCAAAAGAACAAAGGTTTTCCCAGAGGCAGCTTACCCAGATATCTGCCCCCTGTTCCTACCCTTGGGTGGAGCCGCATTCATAGTAAATAAATCTGCTCCCAACTCCAAAGGTTTTTTTTTTTATCTGCCCAATCAAGAAAACTGATCAGAAAAACTGCAAAGGCAAATCGCAAGAGAAAAAGACTTTTTGAAGGGTTTGGATCCTGAATTTAGTGGAGACACAAATTTTGTATCCTGTCCCTGCCCCCCCCCAAACAAACTGAAGAATACCCTTTTTCTTTCTACTTTTTTTCATTTGCATTTTTATGTGTTCTTATTTTTTTTTGCCATTTTACTTCCACTTTTTTAATGTTATGATTCTTTCCGTTTGTTTCCCCCACACTTTCTTTCTGTCATTATGCTCATTCGGAGAAACAAAGTGACAGCACTGGGTACAGACTGGAAACAAATGATATTTTGATTGATACAGTTGCCTGCTTTTTACTCTATTGGTTCTTAACCCTAGTATTTCTTGTGTGGGATCTCACCCCACCATTTTTCTTGTTTTTCTTTCTTTTGTTTATTTTTATGCTTTTTAAATTTTTATCAATGAACTCTCCTATATATACCTTCCTCTTTTCTTTATATATTCTTCTTATTACTCTTCTTATGTTCGTAAGTTCTATCTTATTTCTTCCAAATTCTGTACTCAACTATTTTACCTTTATATCACCTTAGATCAGTTATCCTTATGCTATCCCTTTTCTTCATTACTATATTAATCTTACACTCCTACATTACACTTTTATTACATCCCCTCTTGTCTTTCATACTGTTTTTCTATCTCTGGTCCTCTGTTCATTCTTCAACTGTAATAATGCATGGATTTACAGTTGATGCTTGTTGAACAATACTGTATATCTAGGTGTTCAATAATACTGTAGGTCCAGAGGGACTTTAATAAAATAGAGATTGGATTGAGAGGGGAGGGTTAGTCATAAAACAATGACTTAAATTTGTCTGTAAGTGCACAAAAAGAGAGAGAGAGAGTGATACCAGTCTAAAATTGTGAATATGGTGGCTCATGCCTATAATCCTAGATATTCAGAGGCTGAGATCTGAGGATTATGGTTCAAAGTCAGCCAGCCCTAGCATTAAAGAACCCAGGCGCTTATGTCCAATTAATCATGAGAAAACTGGAAGTGGGGCTGTGGCTCAAGAGGTAGGATGTTAGGCTTAAGCTGAAGACCTCATGGACACCACCCAGGCCTAGAGTTAAAGCCCCATGACCTACAATAATAATAATAATGTTTTACAAGAAGGAATAGGAGATACACTAGGTCTCCTTGGCAAAGGTCAAAATTTTCTTAATAAGGACCCCGAAACACAACAAATCAGAGAAAGTCTGGATAAGTGGGACTGCATTAAACTGCAGAGCTTCTGTATGGCAAAGGACATAACAAGTAAATTAACTAGAAAGCCTCCAAAGTGGGAGAAGATCTTCACTAACCATTCAATGGACCAAGGCCTCATATCTAAAATATATCAACAGCTAAAAAAATTGAATCACTCCAAAACTAATCTCCAATGAAACAACCATCCCATTAAAAGATGGGCCAAAGACTTAAAGAGAGTCTTCTCTGAAGAAGACATAAGAATGGCCTAGAGATGCATGAAGAAATGCTCAACATCTCTGTCCATAAAATAAATGCAAATCAAAACAACTCTAAGTTTCCACCTCACCCCAGTTAGAATTGTCACATACAGAAAGAGTTATGTGAGGAATCAATATCTAAACGAGATGAAAACATAAAGAAGGTGATACATGAATGAGAGGAAGCCATAACGGAGGCCATAATAAAAGATTTTCAAAGAAAAATGGATGAATTCAAAGATCCACAAATAAAAAAACTGATTGAACTACAGCAAATGTCCAATGAGAGTAAAGCTGCTAAGCTAACCACTCAAATGGAAATCAAAGAGTTAAACAAGTTCATACATGATCTAAAACAAGAGTGCAAAGCATCAAAAATGAGCAATTGGAAGGTAGGGAGATGAAGAATAAAGTAGAAAGTATTGATAGAAGGTGACACAATGCAGAAGAAATAATCTCCGGGTTGAAGATAACCTAGTTGTTATAAAGAACAGGAAATGACTCAAACCAAATCTAGGAAATATGAGAGACCGCTTCAGGAGGTCCAAGCTATAATTAATAAGCCTAATTTAAGGCCAAATGGTATTGAAGAAGGCCTGGAGAAAGAGGTCAATGGTATGGGAAATATACTTCAGGGAATCATCTCAGAGAACTTCCCAAATATCCAGAAGGGCAGGTCCATCCAGATACAAGAAGCTTTCAGAAAACCAAACAGACCTGACAAGAGATGGACATCCCACTGCCACATTATAATCCATACAGGATCAACAGAGACCAAAGAAAGGATCCAAAAAGCAGCCAGGGAGAAGAGAACAATCATCAGCAAAGGAAAACCAATCAGAAAAACCACAGATTTCTCAGCAGAGACCATGCAAGCAAGAAGAGATTGGAAGGATATACGCCATGCCCTTAAGACAAATAACCACCAACCAAGAATACTGTACCCACCTAGACTCACATTTATAACTGAAGGAACAATAAAAACCTTCCATTACAAGGAAAAGTTGCAACACTACATAGCAACCAAACCAGCATTATAGATAATTCGCAAAGATGTTCTACACATTGAAAACCAACACAAATTGGATACTGACAAAGAAATGCCACCTAGCAATCATATCAGCTAAGAACCGAAAGAACTGTCAAGCCACAGGCCCTAATGAAATATTTTAAAAATGGCAGGAGCTAGTAAATATTTTTCAACCCTAACTCTCAATATCAATGGACTTATCTCTCCAATTAAATGGCAGAGATTGTCTAGTTGGATCAAAATTAAGATCCACCATTCTGCTGTCTTCAAGAGACACATCTTGTCCCCCAAAACAAACATTTTTTTGAAAGTGATAGGTTGGAATAAAGTTTATCAAGCTTACGGCCCCCATAAACAGGCTGGAGTTGCCATCCTCATATCAGATAAAGTAGACTTCAAACTAAAATTAGTGAGAAAAGACAAACACGATTCTTACGTACTAATAAAGGGATCTCTCCTCCAGAAGGACATAATCAACCTAAATATCTACACACCTAATCCCGGAGCACCAAACTTCATCAAGCAAACTTTACTTTTACTAAAACCACATATAGATTGAAACACATTGATTGTTGGTGACTCTAACACATCACTCTCACCTATGGAAAGATCAACCAGGCAAAAATGCAACAGAGAAACTCAGAATTGAACATCTGTATAGACCAACTAGATCTAACAGACATCTGCAGATTATTTCACTCAGCAACATTGCAATATACCCTTTTTTTTCAGCAGCACATGGAACATTTTCCAAAACAGACCACATTTTAGGGCATAAAAAAAACCTGTGTAGATTCAGAAACACTGAAATTGTTCCCTGCATTCTCTCAGACCACAAGGGCATCAAAGTAGAAATGAACACAAATCTCCACCAATGAAAACCGATAACTCATGGTGATTGAACAACACAGTGTTGAATCACAAATGGGTCAGAGTTCAGAACAAAAATTCAACAGTTTATGAAATTTAACAAAAAGGAGCACACAAAATACCAGCTCCTTTGGGACATGGCAAAGGCAGTACTCAGAGGAGTTGGTTCTTTGAAAAAATTGACAAAATTGACAGACCCTTAGCAAATCTTACCAATAAAAGAAAGGAGCATACTGAAATAAACAAAATCCCAGATGAGAATGGTAATATTATGACAGAATTGCCAAGATCCAGAGCATCATGAGGGAATACCTTTCAAACCTTTATGCCAACAAATTTGAGAATCTAGAAGAAATCTAATAATGACAGATGCTGGTGGGGATGTGGCCAGGAGGGATCACTACTACACTGTTCGTGGGAGTGCAAACTCATTCAACCACTATGGAAAGCAGTATGGCAGTTCATCAAAAGACCAAACATGGGTCCCCTATGACCTAGCAATTCCACATCTTGGCATTTACCCAATCATCCTGAAACAAGGACATACTAAATCCACTAGCACAACGATGTTCATTGTAGCACTATTTACCAAATAAAGATATGGGACCAACCCAGATGTCCCTCAGTTGATGAGTGAATCAACAACATGTGGTATTTATACACAGTGGAATTTTATGCTGCTGTCAGAAAGAACGACATTGCCCCATTTGTAAGGAAACAGAAAGGCTTGGAAAAAATCATGTTAAGTGAAGTAAGCCAGACTCAAACGAACATAGGCTCAATGGTTTCCCTCATTTGTTATAATCATTAGAAACCTTGGGCTCTCCTAGCAGAGATTTACAATAAAACAAAACCTAGATACATAAAGCTATATCGTATGATGCTAAATGAAAGGACCTCCAGGATATAGAAACAAAAGCCATAAAATGAGTGATTATTTTCCCTAATGTACTATGTTATCTTTCATCTCTTTTGCTGTCCCTTGGTTATCTCATATTATTATAATATTTCATCTTGTCATATATTTTATATATGCGTATTTGGTTATTTGAAATCAGATAGGGAAGGGGGAAAATAATATGAGGGGTTTGGGTCGGGGGAGGGTAATGGGTCGAATATATGGAAAAGCGTATCAATGTATGTGAATTAATGCACCTGCTATCTGGTGAATATAATGTAGCCCTTTTATTAATTACAATAAAAATATATGCAAAAAATGTGATCATAATATAGGGAAACATTTATACATAAACAAATACAGGCTAAACAAGCTTGGTGTTTGTTTTGGAACAAGAATGATATAATTTTTTTTTAATCACAGTATGTAACATCTTCTTAAAGAGCATCCAGAAACAAGGACATACTAAATCCACCAGCACAACAATGTTCATTGTTGCACTATTTACCATAGCGCTGGAACCAACCTAGATGTCTCTCAGTTGATGAGTGGATCAACAGGATGTGGTATATGTACACAATGGAATTCTATGCTGCTGTCAGAAAGAACGACATTGCCCTATTTGTTAGGAAATGGAAAGATTTAGAAAAAATCATATTAAGTGAAGTAAGCCAGACTCAAAGGAACTTAGGCTCAATGGTTTCCCTCATTTGTCATAATCAGTAGAAACCTTGGGCTCTCCTAGCAGAGATTTGCAATAGAGCAAAACCTTGATACAAAAGGCCATATCGTATGACGCTAAATGAAAGGATCTCTAGGATACAGAAACATAAGCCATATAATGAATGATTGTTGTTCTTAAGGTACTATGTTATCTCTCATCTCTTTTGCTGTCCCTTAGTTATCTCATATTGTTACAGTATCTTACTTTTTTACCTGATATATCAGATATATTTGTATTTGGTTATTTGAAATTGGATAGGGAAGGGGGAAAACAAGATGAGGGGTGGGGTGGGGTGGGAGGGAGGGAAATGGGGACCAAGACATGTGAGAGGGTATCAATGTATGTGAATTAATGCACCTTCTATCTGGCAAATATCATGTAACCCTTCTATTAATTACAATAATAAATATATGAAAAAAAGAAATTTCTGTTGCAGTTAATCATTGTAATAACAGAGAATATTTTGCCATATGACAGCCATGTTTTTGCTAATAACTTGCTATTTATAGAAAGAGAGTCTTACTGTCAGCTCACTTGGGCAAATTTAAAAGAACAGACAGCACTCATGACCACACACGACAAATAAGTTGCCATTTGCTTTAGCCTCGCTGGATGACAAAGAGGATGCTGCAGATGCAAAGAAAGATCACAACTGGAAATGGTCTCTGGGAAACACTTCATACACAAAACCACAGAGCTACACAACCCTTAACAATCTCCACAATAAGGAATACAGATTCCAACTTCCCAAAACTCCCTGTGGCATAGTTTAGATGAAGATATCGGCCCAATCTAACACAACTTTAAAAGACCTCCTTGATATCTTAATTTAGTTGTATTTTAATTTTCATATTGAAGTACCCTTACAAGTGCCCAACAGTGAATGTAGTTCTTATTTCATCATTATAGTGGTAACCCTGGCATTGCTTTTTCTTCATTTTAATTAAAACATCTTACTTCAAACTATATCCTTTGTTCATCCACAAATCTTCACAAACAGAATTCCAAGCCAGTTTTCTAGAATAAAAAAATATTGTTTAGGCCTGGAGCTTGACCTAGTGGTAGAGTGCTTGCCTAGAATGCAGGTTCAATTCCTCAGTAACACATTTATAGAAAAAGCTTGAAATGGTGCCGTAGCTCAAGGGATAAACTCTAGCCTTGAGAAAGCCCAAGGACAGCGTTCAGGCTCCAAGTTTAAGCCCCAAGCCTGGCAATACATATCTACTTAGTTTTATAACTGGCAAAGTCCTTTGTAATCACAAAATGACTTTGATCTCAATAAAAAAAAGTTTTCAATACATTGTTTGCTAATCTTTATAATATTGTTTTTTATAAAAAAAAATCTCTGGAGGAAAACTAGGTGCACGATTGTAAGTGTACTACACTTACTTTCAAATGATCTTAACTGATTGTTGGAACACATCAACTTGTTAGTTGATTCTACATCAATTACTACTATCATCAACCTAAATTCTGAGTAATTTCAACATCAACATATAAAAATGGTATACTAAATAATAGATATTAAGACCATCAATATCACCTAGAAAAAAAAAGCTCTACCCAGAAAAAGAATCAAAATTAATTTTCTTTGTGTCCTATAAATCCATATCAGATATAGCAATTCTCTGCTTCTCTCTACTAAATTTATGTTAATACAAAATAACAAAAATGAAAATACTATTTATTAATCATTTCATATGTGATGTACATTCAATCTACATAAAAATATTTCAAGACAATTTATATCTTTTTAAAGCCAAAAATTAAAATCAGAGTGTTTTTCAGTCACACAGTTACTAATAAAGATGAGAAACTAGCACTATGTGCAGAATGCCCTGCCTCAGAGATAAAATGAAATAAATATAATTTTCATATTCTCACTGTGATTGAGACTGCTGAGTTTATTTAATACCGATCTTCTCCTTTACCCCTATTAAGTGTACAATAGAGCAATTGGGTATGCTGGTAAAACACTAAATGTAACAACTTTTTTTAAAAAATACATAGAAATGGAGGGACAGAGAGTGTGCAACTGAAGCCAGGGGACTCAAAGGACACTATGCTGAAAATGAAAACTTTAGCTTGTGAATGGGGATAGGTGTGAAAAACTGGGAGAGAGCAAGGGAAGGGGTAATACTGCCTAACAAGAGATGTAGTCCTAAGATGATTTATATAACTGTAGCCCCTCTGTACATCACCTTTATAATACCAATAAAAATTTAAGTAAAATAGAAACATTTAAAACTTGTTAATGTGAATGTAAGAGAAAATTTTATGACTACAACTGTTTGTTAGCTTTCTGTGGGTCACTATTTTAAGTATAATTACTCAACCTTTACAATATTCAGAAAACTTGATACTATTGCTATCTCATTCTTAATGTAAAGAGCTTGGGGCAAAGAGAGCTAAAATAACCTACACAAAGTTACACCACTATGCTTTAAGTATGGCATATGAAAAATGCAGCAGAACAGTCTATGGCCTTTGCCCCTTGCAGCATCTCAGGCAGTTTTTGCAGAACAGGAAGAGAGATCATCCCTAAGAAGGGTGTTATTTTTTCCCATGTCAAAATTATTGTTAAGTATGATAAGTAAACTAAGTCTGAAATATTGGTCTTTCATGAACCCAAGATATTAAATCTTTTATTCTGTCCTTGTTTCATTTTAGGCCCTGCTAAGGAGAGAAGACAAATCACATTAAAATGACATATTTACTGTTCTAATTTATAATTGAGTAATATCATAAATTATACAGTTCTTGCTACCCAGCGTACAAGGGAATGTATTCTACAGATTCATCCCAAACCATATGGTGTATCTCTCCACATGGTCAGATTTTTCTCCTCATTCAAAGACCTAGTTAAAGAACAGGTAAACTGAAAATATCTGACTATAAGCAACACTGGTTTCCATTTCAATTTGGAAACATCACCTATTTCTTAGAAGGAAGAATGGCAGTGGAATGGCCAACTGCAAACATCTAAGTTTTAATTTGTGGACTCAAATGTTGGCTCTTTTATCTTTTACGTTGGTGTCCCTGGTGAACCCTAAATACTTTCAGAATCTCCTTTCAATTCTAACCTTCCAAATCATTCCTCCTTCTCCATTCCCTCTGCTACAGCTTCAACCCTTCATAAATCTGATATTGTTGTACTTACTTAGAAAGTATCTTTTCTATAGGTCTTCTTACTGCAATCCTCTCTGAAGATATCAACAGAATAATATTAAAAAAGAAAATATTTTGTTCACAGGAATAACTCCAACAAGACACCTCTCTCTCTCTCTCTCTCTCTGTCTCTCTGTCTCTGTCTCTCTCTCTCTCTCTCTCTCTCTCTCTCTCTCTCTCTCTCTCTCTCTCTCTCTCTCTCTCTCTCATCTCTCATCACTACAATTAAGTTAAAGTTTGTTGGATGTTTGCCCATGTTATTTTTACAATGTGTTTCTAATTTTCCATTATTGTTTTAAGTGTTACTGGACAAACCTTCTGTTTGTAAATTAATTGATTGCCATTCATTAATGTGTAGTAGAGCTGCCTCATTTCTTTGACTATTCTCTGTTTTCCAACTGTGCATAAAATTGTTTATTTTATACTTATTTCATAAATTATTTCAAATGCATTTTTAAATTTGGTTAGTTTACTCCATTCTCGAAGTGTTACCATAATCCCTGATTTATGACTCTACACACCTATCCTACTTCTTCAAATTAATGACAGAAGTTGTTTGCAGGTAATGTTTCTCTCTTCCCTCCACTGGTTCTCACATTTACTAGCACAATGCCTTTCACCTGTAGGAATATGTGATAAATATTAACAGAATTAAATTAAACTTTTAAATTAAACAAATACACTTGCTTTATCCTCCCGAGACTGAATTTGTAAAGAATAAAAGACTCTTTACATCTTTCCCTTCCAAAGCCAAAAATGGTAATGTGATTATAAAAAGAAAAAAAGAAAGAAGTCATTTTTAAAATATTATTGATGGTTTTGTTTTTTTTTAACGTGAAGTGTAAAGTAGTTGGGACCAGCGGAAAGCCAAAGTGGCATCAAGAATGCTATCAGCACAACCTAGCTAAATAGCTAAAATGGAAAGAAAACAATTGAAGCTGAAATCCTCCACCAAGACTTCTCTGTATTTCCCCATATTGCATGAAGTCAATAAGGAATGAAAGTAAAGGACAGTTATTAAAAAGTCTGAAAAGTAAAACAGAATATAAGACAGAGGGAAAGCTAGAAAGATTTATAGACAATAAGAAATAAAAAGCTGGCAATTGCAAGTTGGAGAGGATGACACTGAAAAAAAGACTAGTTCATGTTCCCATCAGGGATTTGCAGTTGGCATGCACAACAAGGTAGGGAGAAGACTAGATGTTTCCTGACTTGGATCAAAGGCCCGGTATCCTATTAGGCCCACTTTAGCACACATGATCAGTGGCAGAGACCAATAAGGAACACAAGTTAACATATGAACCTTCACTGAACCAATCATGTCCCAAAGGAGAATTAGTCAATCATGCAGGCCACCCCTTTGAGGGATTTAACAGAACTCCTGGGTCTGGAATCATTTTTTTTTCTTTTTGTAGCCTTGCTTTCAATATACTTATTGCTTACTAAACTTCATTAATCCTCCTGTTTACTTGGTAGAGAAACAGATCTCTACCCCAACAAAAGACTATAACGTCTTCCCTCAAGGAAGATTTTTTTTGTCAGTCCTGAGGCTTGAACTCAGGGCCTGTGCACTGTCCTCAGGCTTTCTCACAGCTAGCAATCCACAGCACCACTTTTGGCTTTTTCTGTGTATGTGGTACTGAAGAATTGAACCCAGGGCCTGGTGCATGCTAGGTGAATATTCTACCACTAGGCCACACTCCTGGTCTGAAGATAATTTTTAATTGCATTTTATTGTTGGGGTGATATATATAGGGGGTTACAGTTACATTTGTCAGGTAGTGATTGCATTACTTCGTAAACATTGATACTTCTTTATAAGTTTTTCTTCCACTTTCCTTTTCCCCACCCTCCCATAATTTTCATGTTATGTTTTCTGTATCCAAATAGCATATTTTTCAAAGCAACTGATTTTAGATTGCTGAATGGCCCTTTTGACAATATTACAAAATTCTTAACACTTATGTGAAATTAAATAATTAAAGGCACACTTCTGAAGACATGATGTAAGTTTTGGAAAGACTAGAGCAGCCACAGAATCTCTGACCTTCATGCTTACATTTCACACACACACACACACACACACACACACACACACACACACACACACACAATCAGAATTAAATAGCCACCAGCTTTTTTCCTACTAATGATATGGAAAGTAAGAAAAAGAACACATCTGCTTCTTGTTATTATTGCTCAAGACATCTAAGATGTTGAAAATTTGGAGAAAAGAGTCACGCATCTTGCCAATTTCTGTGAATGCATTAAAAAAAACCACTGGAAGATTGTCCTCTTAATTATTTGGTAATCACTATTTGTTTTGCTTTGTGAATTTCCCTCTGTAAGCATTTCAAAGTTGCCACCTCTTCTCTCCAAAAGACTCAGAAACACATATTTTCAGCCTAGGTATACTTACAGCAAATAATATATATATATATGCATTCTGATTTTATCATCTGTATTTATCCATACTGATTAATTAAATGGTTTGTACTTCACCAAAAATTCAAAAAAGAAAAGGGATTTTCTTAAGACATTTTCCCATGAAGATTAAAGTTCAGGTATTTTATGCATGTCAATCAATAATGCTTTTGGGTACCCATATTCTGTACTTTGTGTGGCATGATTATGAAATTGTGATGCTTGGCTAACAAACATATTTGAAGTTTCCAAATAAATCAAATCCAAGTGAAGAACTAGTCACATTTATTGAGCATTTGTTGTCAATATTAGCTGTCTATTAACTCTCAACAAATGAGACAGTTCTTAACCTTATATTCATTTTATAGAGACATTAAGCAATTTGTTCAAAGTTGCATAGCTAGAGATAAAGCGGGACTTAACACCAGATGTTTCAAATCCAGAGCCCAAATTCCTAAATCACTGTATATGCCACCTTTTTATTGAAGGAGTTATTCTGGGAAACAATGTAAAAAATAGCCAGAATAATCTCACCACCAGGAGATACATAATGTGTTAAATATTTCTATTTAAGAGTTCAATAAAGTAGTGTGAGTTTGCTTATATCTCTAATCACAGTTACACAGGAGGCAGAGATTGGGAAAATGTTGGTTCTATTGTAGAATGGCTTAAAAACCTGTGAGATCTCAAAAGCATTGTCTGTGTGCCAGTGGTACATACCTGTAATCTGGCTACCCTGGGAATATAAACAGAAGGATCTAAATCTAGAACTGTCTAGGCAAAAAGTGAGCCCTTTTCAAAAATAATGCAAGCAAGTAGAGTAGAAGTAATGACTCAAGTGTTAAGAGTACCTTCCCAACAAAGGTAAGGCCTTGAGTTCAAAACCACAGTACCACACACACACACACACACACACACACACACACACATATGCACATACACACACACACACACATACACACACAAACACACACACTATGTTTAATATATTGTGATTATTCATTTGGATCTGGATTCTGCTTAAGAATTATTGTGTAAAAAGCCTTGCTCAAAGCTGAAATTCACCACTTCAGGGAGATATTAGAAAGCTGTTAATAATTTTTTGAGCTTTTATTCTTCTAAAACTTGAAATAACAAGATCTTAAAATATTTAGAAGACAATTAAAGGTAATGTTTATATAAATTGCCTAAAGTAATAAATCTTAACATACAAATTCAATTCTCCATTTCAAAAATTCCCATTTTAAAATTGACTAATATCCTTCACTATACTTAACTGATGAAAGGAGTACAACATTTTTTCACTTAAATAAAAAGTGTTTTGTGAGGGTAACATAGAGAAAAAGTAAGATAAATAATTAGAAATATTCAAAACATCAAGTAGTGTATTAATCATGTTATCTTTTGTATTTATTTCTCTTCCATATTCATAAAACTCCATATTCAAGAACTGTAAGTAGGAATATAGTCTTTTATGAGTACACGGCAAATACATCCAGTATGACTTCAATTGAATGGGAAAATGAAATTATACATGACTTACTGTATGTGATGCTTGGTGATGTCAAAATGATTTGGAAACACTCATCCTTAAGAAACTCCTACAAAATGCATCTGTGGAGGAAGAGAAAAGGCCAAAAGAATAAGTAGTTGGCCATAATCACAGAACTAATCCAGACCAACACACATGTAGAGACTACGTGTTAACACATATTACAAAATATAAATTGTATATCTAGGAAAGTATAATAAGCTAATGAACTGAAGTAAAAAATACATGAACATATTCTAAATGCCAGGCTAGAGAACATTCAATACTCATATGTAAGAGATAGAAAAAGTATACATACTGACTCCTGAATTATTTAGAAATACACAGAACTCTAAGAATATTATCCCAGTACAACAGCAATTCAAAAATAGGAGACGCTTACAAGTAAACTCAGTTGGAGGTTTGAAGTGATTATCCAAATAATAAAAGTTTTGAAAATGTACTTTTGTCTGACATGTGAAGATCACTGAATTAGAAGACAATTTTGCTTGATTTATTGAGAGAATTGCACCAATTCACTTTGTAATTGCATTGCAGTTCTAATTGAAAACCACAGACTGAGAAAAATGCAGGCAAGCTGCTTGCACATCTCACAAAAATAAACAAACGGATCTATTCTCTGTTCTCCAGCAGGCAGGTGAGATTGTAAGGAGAAAGTGATTTAATCAGGCTTTATTAATTAAATTGTTTGTTTCTGAAGACGAGTATTAGAAGAGCACATTAACTCTAAAGTTCAAAATATTTCAACCTAAATGGATTCATGCTGCCAGGTATTCTGTTTCATGAAAAAACTACCAAAAGAAATCAAAATGAAATGCAACCAATCTTCTGAAAATTATATGGAACATTCTAATGTACAGTGTGCAGCTTCAAATAGGTCAGACACACTGTGGGTAACACAATGAGCAAGCTTCTTTAAAGGAACATCAATATTAAGTGACCAATAGAATTTAATTTCTGACTGGGTTATCACTGGTGTCTGGTACCTGTAATCCTACCTGTTCTGTGAGGGAGAAGCTATAGTGGTAAAGCAAGCTAGCCTTCAGCAAAAAGCTAAGGGACAGTACCAAGGCCCTGAGCTGAAACAAGCAAACAAATGAATAAAAACCTGACCAAACTTGAGCCTTGTCGACGATATCATTTATGCATAAAAAGTTATATATTTTATTTGCAAAAACCTATTATAATCAAATCAATAATTCAACATGTAGCACAAGCAGCCCAAACAGAACATGTAATTTATCTTTACCTCTGTGAATGAGGCCAAAATGTCTCTTGTCTCTACTGGCTCCTGCATGGATAGTTTTACTAATGTGACAAAGGCTATGAAGCTGAGGAATTTAGATACAGCTAACGAGCTAGAGAAAAAAGACAATGATAAATCAAGAACTTCCCAAGAAACTAAGTATTTTAACTAAACCTTGTTTTTATAAGCTTGTAACTTATAACTTAGTAGAAGATATGCATTCATCTTAACATATAATTAGTTAACAGAATGAATAGATTTATTTCTTCATATTCATAAGGTATATACCCATTCTCACAGATTATTGCTCTGAGATGACACTAATTACACAACTCTTAATATGATCTCAACAGGAGAAAATTGATCGCAGTTTCACAACCAATATTTCTCACCAGAGCCCCATCTTCCAACACCTGATAGCCCTTATGTGGCAGGAAAGATAGAGGCTGCCAATTGGGACATAAAATACATAATCTGATGCATAACATAATTCATAGAATTAGAAAATGTCCTGAAATTTAAATGTAAATAGATTAAAATTGCCAAATAGTTAAAAAATAATTGGCCAAACTAAGTGAGGAGGCATTATTATATAGCGCAAAGCTATAATAATTAAAAGACCATGGTAATAACATACAAACTGATAAGTGGACGAATAAAACACAACAGAAAACCTAGAAGCAAACCTACACATCTAAAGTCAGCTCTTTCTGAGAAAAAACAGAAGGCAGTGTGGAAAAGAAAGTCTTTCAATAAAAGATAATGAGAAATGTGAGTACTGACAATCAGTAGAATGAAATCTAGATCCTATCTCTTGCTAGTTAAAAAATTCAACTCATAATGGATTAAATGCTTAAATGTAAAATGTGAAGCAGGACTTCTAGAAGAAAAAATAAATACTTTAGCACATTACTCTTTGCAAAGGTTTATTGTACAAAAAAATGTAGGTAGTAAAAGCAAAACTAGGCAAATGAAACCACTTGCAACTAAGTATCTTCAGCACATCAAAGGGGAAAAAATAATCAACATAGTGAAGAGTTACTCTATATAAATAGAGAAAATATTTGCGAAGTACACATCACACAAAGAACCAGTAGTCAGAACATAAGAACTTCAAAACCTTGAAGGAAAAGTTTTTTATTGTAATATATACAGAGATTAAAGATATATTTACCAGATAGTAGGTGCATTACTTCTTACACATTGATACCCCTTCCCATGTTTTTGTCTTCATTACCCTCCTCTCACCCCCTACAAATCATCTTGTTTCCCCCCTTCCTTTCCTATGAAGGAAAAGATTTTTTAAATCAGAAAGTGGAATTGACATGCCCTTGTACAACTATTCAAAAACTAGTAATTTTAAAAATGGATAAAAATAAAGTGAGCAGTAGACATAACTACATTTCTCAAAAGCCATGCATATACCATATGAATAATGTTCATATAGAATGCACATGAATAATGTTCAATTTCATTGATCATATCACACTTACAATGAGCTATCACCTCACTCCAGCAAGAACAGATATCATCACCTCTTATGAAGATCACTAGAATATGCAAGCCTATGCAGAAAGGGAATCCATCCCTGCTCTGTTGAAATGTAAATGTGTACCACCATCACAAAAGTTGCTGAAAAAATTTAATAAGAGAACTATCATAAAATTCAGAAATTCCACCACTGGATATATATATATTTCACGGAAATAAAATACATGTTGATCTAAGGACTATTCACACTAGCCAATAAGCACAAAGTTGATAGTATGACAATTCCCAGTAAAGATAAAGACTGAAACTCAGAGCATCCCCCATAAATATGTACAAGTTTTATATTTTATATACCAGGTTATAAATATATTTAAACTAAGAAATAGGACCTAGTAATGCTTAGTTTGTCAGACATCATGGCCTAAAAATATCAAACAATATTTCAATATCAAGGAACTTCTCCTAAATATTTTCATGCTGGCTTCCTTTGAAAGAAGACTAGAATTTGTGAGGCTAGGCTCAAAGGGCACATACATGGAGCACAGAAAAGCTTGCCCTTCTCACACCAATATTTTTTGTGCTCACTCTGTTGTTACTTTCCCACAGAGGTATGTTGTCCCATCCCAAGCCTTCTTTTCCTACTATTTAGCATCACACCTGTTGATGTGAAATAGCTCACATCACTGCCTAAGAAACCCGTTAAAATAACCAGTATATTGCCGTGTAAAGTTTATTATATTTTCACAATCAGGTGCCATTAATTAGTTGTCTTATTTTAATCTACATATTGGTTTTTTTAGAGTTCATAGGTTTGAATAGCTTTCCACTTACAGTAGTATATTCAGTATTTTAAGGAAGAAGTTACAAACACAATGATTAGTATATCATCAAGAGAATTAGTTATCTCAATGATGTTACATTTATTGTACATAGGTCTTTCTAGAAATGGCTGTTGGGTAAGTGGATATGTCATAATTAAACTGTTACAATGATGAAGGAAATAATCTTCAATTAATTAAATAAACTTAATCAAGGATACAGTGGACACTACAGGTGATGGTATGCAACAAACAAATTCTGGTTGTATGATAGCCTATTGCAAAACTCTTTGAACAGAAATATGTTTTATAGAATGCTTGAATAATTGAGACCTATGCAGGTGAAGTGGCTCACACATGTAATTCTAGCCACTCAAGAGGCTGAGATCTGAGGATCAAGGTTCAAAGCCAACCCAGGCACAAAAAGAACTGAGATTCATCTCCAATTAACCTCTAGAAAATGGGAAGTGGGGCTTGGCTCAAGGGTAAGTCTGCAGGCTTGAGCTGAAGAGCTCAGGAACAAAACCCAGGCCAAGTTCAAGCCCCATTGCAGGCCCAAATGATAGGAGCCACATGAATCCAAAATTCTCCATTTGTATTCTGATAATAAAATATGTGATCAATAATAACAAAACCACAGAAATCAGAAATACAGCATAACTCGAAGTGAAGTTGTAAAACAATAAAAATTTTGGGTTATTATTAAACAGAATATTAAGAATCAACTTCTAGCAGAATTATCTTCCAACTCCCATTACAGATATTCCAGAGATTCTGGTGGCCCCAGGAAATTAATTAGGGTAAAGTCATTATGAAAATTTTGATAACAAAGACATGAGTAACATATAAAAGAAAAGAAAAGAAAAGCCCTTCCTTTGAGTAGAATGCATTCTCAAAAGCATAAAATAGTTTAGTGCAGTTATGAAAATCATCCTCAAGCACTGAGGCAAGAAAATAAAATCAAATAAAACTGTGAGCTGGGTGTGTAAATCAGGCTTGAAATATAGCTACTAGAGAGGTAGAAATCCGGAGGAACACAATTCAAGGACAGTTGTGAAGACAAAAAGATAGTGAGATGCCAATCAACAAATAAATCAATTACGGTGGTATGTGTCTGCAATCCCAGAAGGCCACAGTTTGAACATATAGGAAAGTCAGGAGCTTCTACTTAGCAAATAACTAAAGCAAAAATGAGCTGGGGGCATAGCTTAAGTGAAAGCATACATGTTTGCATATCACATGTGAAGCCCTGATAGCAAAGCTTGATACCCACCAAATAAAAATAAAGAAAAGATACTGTAACAATATGAGACTAACCATCCCATTATTCCTTCAAGAGCTGCACATTAGAATTTTTCCACTCTTCACAACGGTCTTTATAAAATCCACAGTGTTGTTCTACAAAAAAATAAATAAAGAAAGAAAGAAAGAAAAGAAAGAAAGAAAAGAAATACCTGTGGACTAGCACTGATGGGTCAAAGTATCATAACAAACTAGATAGTTCCATAGTCTAGACGTACCCTTCCACAAATTAGTTATTAAGTACATGCATAAAATAGCAGCTTTCAGTGGAGAACTTTGGCAGAGATTGCCTTAACTAATTGATGAAGAAGAGTACCATCAATAATGGGGCAAGTATGCATGACCCACTTGAGAGAAATTAAACATCACTTTTGTGGTGTGCCTGCCAAGAAAGGATAACCTGAATTAATCATTGAGAAACATCGCCAAACCCAACTTGAGCATTTTGTGCAAAATATCTGGCCTGAAGCATTTGAATGTCAACGCAATAAAAGACTAAGGAAACATGTGAGACTCAAAGAAATCTAAAATACATGAGAACCACATCCACCTGCAGATCTAGACACACTGTGAGGATATAATAGTTCTGAGACAGTACCAAATTTCTTAATTTTCATAATTCTCAGATTATGCAAAATAAGTCCTCATTCTTAGCAAACATAAAATATTTCAGTAGAAGAAACATGATTGACTGCAATTTGTTCTCAAATAATTCAGTCAAAACAGTGTGTGTGGGGATGTAAAATGGAAAAGAGATGAGAGACAATCAGGGAGAGAGAAAGGGAAAAGAAAAGAAGGAAGAAGAGAAGGAAAAGGAGAAGAAAGGGGGACTGAAAAATTAAACAAAAGGATAAATGTGAGCTACTAGTGAATCTAATCATTGACTATTCAGGGATCTTAAACACAATTCTTTCAACATTTTCTTTTTTTTTACAATGATCACATGAATGGAAAAATAATTTACATTATTACTAAAATAACTACTAAGAAGAGTAATTTCATTATGCAAAAGTATAATTTTTTATTTTTTTTATTTTTTAACCTCCTACACAGCATGTCATGTCCGTTTAATTCTCTTAGATTTTACAGAATTAGTTTTTCTTACTGGTATTGCTCTTCATTTCATGAAGCCTTAAATTAGGGCTTGAATCACATGACAACCTGCTTGCACCTAAAGGAAAACACAATTTTTTTTTTCTGTTTAGGTAAAACAAAAATCTGGAGCAAAAACGTCCCTATCCAGAATAACTATAGGGGGAGTATCAGTGGTAAAGGATGTTGTGCTAGGAAAAAGAACAAAAAAGGCACACACCAATCACCTCCATTTTCCCAAGATTAAATGATTATAGCACTGATATGAAAAATTTATGACTTGAATTGAGAGATGTAAAAACAGATCCAAATATTGAAATAAAGGTTTGGAAATATTTTTTAAAAAAATAATCTTCTACTTTCCGTGCCCATGAATTTAACCATTCCATGACCTTACATAAATGGGAGCACACAGTATTTGTCCTTTTGTGACTGCTTATTCCACTTCACCCAGAGTTCTCAATGTTCAAATCACATTTTAGCATGTGTTGAAGAACTATTTCTCACAATATAATCAGGAGAGCATATTCGACCATCTCAAGTACAAAAACATTTCACCAAAGACTTGAACAAAAAGAAAAGCGGAGAATCTATCACAGTCTGAAGGAAACCAAAGGGTCATGATGACTAAATGCAACTTAACGTGGTAAACTGGATCTTGGAATAGAAAAAGGACAATAGTGTTGGTCAATAGTGTTATGTCAACACTGATTTCTTAGTTTTGACAATTCTCATGATTATAAAAAAAATGCTTCTATTTGGGGAATGTGGACAAAGGGTAAATGGAAACTGCCATTTTACAACTCTTTTCTCTATATAAAACCATTTCAAAGTAAAGCTTTCTTTCTTTTTTTTTTTCTGTGCTAAGTTTGAATCCAGGATCTCATGCATGTGAGTCAAATACTTTAAACTGGGTTACAGCCTCAGACTCAAAGTAAAATACTTTTAAAAATTATACTTTTGCATAATGAAAGCAGTGAAGCCGGCGGCCAGGGCACATGATCCGGGACCGGCTTGGTCGCTTGGTGGCTCGAATTTGTCTGTCCTTCCAAGGGTGCCATCATGGCAGATGCGGCCAGTCAAGTGCTCCTGGGCTCCGGTCTCACCATCCTGTTCCAGCCGTTCATGTATGTGAAAGTGCTCATCCAGCTCAGCACACTGCAAGCATCGACAGGAAGCGTGGCTTGTTCACAGGCTTAACTCCAAGACTATGTTCAGGAGTCCTTGGAACTGTGGTCCATAGCCAAGTTTTACAGCACTATCAGGACAAACCTGAGGATTCAGGAATTGGAAGTTTCCATAGAGAAGCCTCATATTCCTTTGACCGAGTTATCAAAGAGACAACTCGAGAGATAATCGCTAGTTCTGCTGCTACCCTCATTACACATCCCGTCCACATGTTCACTCTGAGATCTATGAAACAATTCATTGGCAGAGAATCCAAGTACTGTGGACTTTGTGACTCCATAGTAAATATCTATGGGGAAGAGGGATTGCTGGGATTTTTTTCGGGTCTCATTCCTTGTTTCCTAGGTGATATTTTCTATTTTTTATTGAATTTATTGACATTGATTTTTACATCATATTTCAAATGACATGTTTAACAAACTAGTATTCAAGAAGATAATCTCTGTATACAATCACTGGCACTTAGATTTTAGAACATAATTAAAATTAGGTTGAGGGCTTGTATGTCATAGATACATATTAATCTACGTAATGAAACATTATGTCTATAGAGTCATAAATTTTTTCATATATTTTTGTTGTAATTAATAGAAGGGTTACATTATATTCACCAGACACAATGTGCATTACTTCACAAACATTGATATCCTTTCTCATGTCTTGGCCCTCATTTCCCTCCCCCTACCTCCACCCATCATTTTCCCCCCTTCCCTATCCTATTTCAAATAACCAAATACACATATATACACAATACCAATATTTTCTTAATAAAAAACAATAGAAAGAAACAAAAATTAACACACATTTTATTTTCACCTAGACATTTTGAACTCATAAAACAGAGGCATACTTAGGTCAATGGATTTTGTTAAATCATACACACACACACACACACACACACACACACACACACACACACACCCAGCCTCATCAACAATGATGCTGAAAAAACTGCCCTATCTACATAAAAAAGAATGAAAGTAGACTCAGATCTCTTCCAAACATAAATCAACTTCCAAATTGTTGAAAGATGTTGATTTAAGACCTAAAACTGTGTCTGAGACCACTACAGGAAAACTCTGGAAAATACAGACACAGTTGACAATTTCTTAATAAGACCAATCACACAGGAAATAAGAGCAAGAATGGCCAAAAGGGGATTAAATGATTTAAAAATTTTGTACATCTAAAGAAACAATCACCAGAATTAAGGGACACTTTTAATTCCCAAAGTGATATATTTTCATATATAACTCTCTTGTCTTTCCTTCTAGACTACTATCTAGACTATTTAAAGAACTATACAATGCCACCTTTTATTATTAGATTCACATTTTAAGTGTCAATTTATTTGTGTGTCACTGATTAATATTCTATTGCTATGGTATAGCAATATTTACTTGCTCTTCAAAATATAAAGTTTCATGCAAAATTGTCTACAAAATTAAAAGAGTGCAGACTCTTTGCATATATGTCTTTTGCCTCAACATGAATGTACCCTTTGGATGAAATGTACAGAAGTGACATTGCTGAGTATGGTTAAATAGCATGGGGCTATTAAAACCTGATAAACTATATTGTATTAAACCTAACTCTGATACCTATGATTGCCTATCTGATGATCAGGTTATAATCAGATTAAAATCTACAGACAGTGACAAAGTAGATGTCATGGCAGAACTCTTGTTGCTGTGTATGCTGTGGTCTGGCTGGCCCTAGCTCTTCTTGCTTTCACATGCCTTCAACAGACTTATGTACATTCTTGGTATTGCATATGGTATAGTGAATAAACAGTAAATTCTTAAAAACAATTTTAGGGAAAGGCATGGATGCAAAGAAGCTTTAGTAAAACAATTATTCATTGTGGGAAGAGATAACATTTTTTTTTATTTTACAAGGCTACAATAAGAAGTAAGGAAAGAAAATACACACATTTGACACATTACAATGTTATGACTGATGACATACGAAAAGACTGATTGTCACATGACAAAAATTATTGGATTCCCCTGAATAATACTAGGAGCTAAGACAGGGCCTATTCCTAACTTGTAGTAAAAGTATACCAAGATGTCTTAGCAGTAAAGTGGCATTTTAATAAATGATTCTCTTCAGTCTTCAGCTTTTTTAGCCCACTATTCTTTCCTCCCATATAACTTAAGATTCCTGTAAACATCCATGCATACTATTTTTCTCATCTATAGATTCCATTATTCAAACTTAAATTCTGATAATTAATACAAATATCACTCAAGTTAAGTACCTAATAAACACTGTTGAAGTCCTACTTTGCCCTAAAAGGTAACTAATGCTCTGGCAAATGACAACTCAGAGAAGTGACAAAAACTAAACTTTACTAAAATAAATATAAATGAACCCTGCGATGTTCGCCTATTAAATCCTATCATTATCAGAGAATAAAATTAGATTAACTGGGAGTTACTTATTTCCCTAAATCCTGTCAATTATAAACCTATTTTTCCATTCTCTTTGAGGAATATAGAAATTAATTGTCTCTGATTCATTCATGTTTTTAAAGATATCAATACTAATTATCAGTAGATACCACACTGCTTAGAGTCATTGCTAATATGTCCTACCTTCCTCCAGGGGTTTGCAATTTGCCCTTCAGGAACTCCTCACATACTTCTTATTTCAAATATGACTTGGTAATGGTTTTATAATAATTTCAACCAGTAATGTCACAAATCATATCTTTTGTTGTACATAAATATCTAAATGTAATATCCTTAAGTCCATGAGTCAAATTATACCCGTGCAATTCCATATCTAGTCGATACATCATGGTTTAGTGTTATATTGTTACAGCGCCTAACTGAAGATATTTTATCTATCCTTTATTCACTCATTTGCAGAGCAACCAAAGCCTTTGATCATAACTCATGTGGGTTGTTATTCACTTCTGTATTATTCCATTGTACATTTAGTCAAATGCTCAAAACGTGTGTTCAAACATTTGCCAGTCTTCTTCATCGCCTTCCTCATTTTCCTGAGGGGAAAAAAATCAATATGTATTATTCTGTATATCCCTCCACCCACCTCTCAGCAAGCTATGTACATGTTGCAATTGTTACTTCATAACCTCATAGTCCCTTAGAAATTTTCCCATTACCCTGTGTATCCCTATTTCACCTTTTCCATAAAGCTATTCAAACTATAAGGAAGATAAGTAAATATTCATATTCACAACTTCTTCCAAGTCATTTGTAATGCCTATAATCATAAACTTATAAAAACAACTATAGTGTCTACAATTAAGGACCAGCCAACAAAATTTTGAGTTAAGATAAATGGTAATGTAATTACACAAAAATCATTCAGAAATCTTGAGTATGCATATATAAAATAATAATAAAATAACATGAATAATAAAGTTCCAATTGTGTAAATTATATATATGTTGCTAATAATTTATCAGATCTTTTGTTTTATACCCTGTAATGCTCTCATGACTTGGCGTATATTTGTCGACTTAATCTTGATAATATAAAATTAAATACATCATTTAAACTCTAAAAATATATAAATTATATGTGTGTGTAAATTCAAATTTTCAGCAAGATATAAGAACATATGGGAAGTGAAGTGCATACTTGGCCTGGATTTCACGATCACCAAGTAGGTTTGTATTTAGGAGCTCAAGCCTGAGATAATGATGTGCATTCTTTGTATCGTCATTCCAGTTCTGCTCTGGATCCTTAAAAAATTTCTGGACCCAAACTTGTACCCTCTGGTTTCCCCTTTTGTTGCCTGTATATAGCCTTACAAAGCTGTACAAGAGACCAGCTATAAAATAAAAGCACAGTAGGCTGCAAGGCTACAGACACAAATGGACTGCCACAAAAGGACCAACAGAAATCTCTGATAAAAAGCCTAATGTGATATTCCCCAAAGGACGTTAGTTGTTTGAAAAATGGGCCTGATGATATGAAGTAACTTGTTTGTAGTAGTCTCTGACCTTTCTCTGAGACCAGAATTCAGTTTAGATATTTACCTGGTACTAATCAGGAAATATATGGTATTTAAATTTAAAATGAACTTGTTTTTAATGACATCATTCTGGAGTTCCTTGTCCATTGAGATAGTGCTCATTCCTTTATTACTGTTTTAATAATAGGAATAAGTAGTAGATTTGTGCCAGTAGATCCTCTACTTAAAATCTTTGGGCCTTTAGCATTTGTTCAAATGAATTTGCCATTTTTTTTGTAACTCAAATTATTCTAATTTGAATAGTTTTACTGTACAATGATAGTGATGTGAAAATATTCAGTACATCACTTCATAAGAGTCATAACTGCAGAACATGGAAAATATGGAACTAGGATAAAATATCTTGATAAATGAAATATCATTTCCATATACATTTAACATATAAATTATAATCCTGTTGCATTCTTTCTGTTCCTACAAATGCATTAAACAGTCTATTAAAAAACATGTTACCTATGCAATATGAATGTAATTTTGTATCATTTGATTTATACGTAACATGTTTTACATAAAAATTAATTTTACTTTTATATTTTCAGAAATTTCAAGATATTCTAAAGAACATGCAATAATATAATTAAAAAACAAAACATTCAATAAGTTATAATAAAAATAGCATTAATTTTAAAATTAAAAAAACAAAAGAAACAAAGTATGAATATAATCTTCAATTGGATGACTATACATCAACCCACATTTAAGAACAAGACCAGTATTGATCATATTAGACCATAAATAGACAATAAGACATTTTTAAATGTAAAATATATTTCTATGTATACAGCAAGATCTGATAGTTGCCCCCATTCCCAATATGTCATTTCTCCAACATTTGGTGCTATCAGACTTTTACGATTTGGGTTGTGTGTTTTCTGAAATATGGATGTAATGTCTAGAACTTGAAGGCTCTTTTAAATATATGAGTGCAGAAGGCCAACAAGGATCCAGGATTCCTGGCACATCCTAGAATCAGGCTGGCAGGGAGGCTAAAACTTAAGACCTCATAGTTTTGAGAGAAAAATAAAATACTTACTGTTAAAGCCATCCTAGGTATCCATAAAATATGATTACTATCTGATACATGGTATCTCATCAAAGTCAAGTAAGAATGAAGAAAAATTTTAACTTTCTAACTTAATGATTTTGACTAGGATATTTAATAAAATATTAGGATTCACATATCAAATCACATTTAAAATAAAGACTACAAAACAAAAATAATTAGCACTTGAAAAATTAGGAAATTTTAAAGTAACAGAAATTTATACTCTATAGAATATGATATTTGATAGTTTAATTATATAAAGGCTTTTTAAATTGTTTTGCATTGGATTTTAGTTTTATTTTAAATAAAAATATATAGTTTGAACTGAAGTGAGAGATATTATCCCATATACTTATTAGGAGGATCTAGGATCTGAGGATTGTTTAGATAATATTTTATAAAAGGAAAAGGTAAAGACCTTTGTGAATATATTCACTTACTGTTTTGAATGTTCATATTACCTTTAGTTAGTTGTACAATGGCATTGCCATTCACCAAGTAGTTTATGAATACAAAGCATCTTGATCAATGTCACCCCTTTCACCCACCCCTTTCAACCCACCCCTTTTCTAAGTTCTCTTAATTTTAGGTTGGTATTGAAGTTTTGGTCCCTTAGCAAAGCAGTTTATGTGTAACAGTGCATCCTGACCTGTGTTACAGCTTCAACATCTTCATCCCCCTTTAACTCACCCCTTTCCTTATATTTCTCTATTCTGTGGTATATACAAAGAACTCTTGCCTGCATTTCCCCGTCTTCCCTCTTAATTCTTCTTTCCTTCTGCTTTAGGCCTCACCTTCCACTCTTGCAAGTACCTGATACTTATTTCCTGGTAGTTTGTGTGTGTGTATGCGTGTGGTGGTGGGGATTCGCCAGTCCTAGGGCTTGAACTCAGGGCATGAACACTGTCCCTGGGCTTTCTTCAAGGCTAGAACTCTGCCACTGAAGTCACAGCACCACTTTCAGCTTTTCTATGTATGTAGTACCAAGGAATTGAACCAGGGTCATTGTGCATGCTAGGCAAATATTCTACCAGTAGGCCAAACTCCCAGCCCCGGTTTGTTGGGTTTTGATATGTCTTTTTTTTTTTTTTTTGTCAGTCATGGGACTTGAATTCTAGGCCTGGGCACTGTACCTGACCTCTTCAGTTCAAGGCTAACTCTCTAGCATATGAGCCACAATGCTACTTCCAGTTTTCTGGTGGTTAACTGGACATGAGAGTCTCACAGACTTTCATGCCCAGGCTGCTTTTGAATCACAATCCTCCTGAGTAGCTAGGATTACAGACATGAGCCACCAATGCCTTGCTTGACATAGCTTTTTGCAAGAATTTAAACCTAAACTTTTAACTGAAGCCTTTCAAATAACAGGGTCCAACTAGAACTCTACGTTATGAAGCTCAGAGGAGTTGAATAGCTTTACAGCATTGTCTTAGATCTATGATTTTGATAGATACATGATTATTATCTTTGCAAAATATTATACTTTTCCTCTAGCCTCATCAAATTCCAGCAAAAAATACGAGAAGCATCACAAAGATTCATTCAATAGAGCATCTTTAAATTCATAGCTCTTTATCCTACTGAATCAATACATAACAATTTTTCAAGACATTTATTGAATGGACTTTGGTAGGTCTCAGGGGATAGATGAGAAATGGAATACCTCCACAGTAAATGAGCTCATAATCCAACATAGGAGATATGGGAAGCTACAAGCATGACACCACCTGCCAGAGTAGGAGGGATGGGAACAGAGTGCTGGAAGTGTGGAGAAATCATGGTTATTCTTTTGCCTTGGAAGTATTCTTTTAAAAAGAATGTGCCCACTTCAGCCAATTCTGGAAATGAAGAGACAGGTAATTGTAGGTTGAAAAGTAAAATAAGCAAAGAAGCAGGACACTGGTGACATGGCAAAGTAGCCCAGAAGTAACTCAGTGGATCTGAAAAACAGTTTAGGGATGGGTAGAAGGTAAGCCATGAAGGTGAAAGGAAATTTTGAATTGATTTCTGTGGGGAGACTTTGAATGACAAGCTAAAGACTTTGAAATTTAACCTGTAGGAATTCGAAACCCTCTTAAGGGCTAAATACTCAGAATTATGTTTTGAGATACTTCTACTGATAATATAAACTATGTAGTGTGAGATGACAGGAGAGTCAGAAGACTTGATGAACACCACAAGGACACTGTTGTTTCCAATATTCAATGAATTTGACAATAAATGCATCAAGTTCACGATTGCTGATGGGCTGACAATGGAAGTTACAATACAAAATATCACATGGAAGACATGCTTACAGCATGGGAAGGAAGTTTCTCTAATCCCACTGAAAGAACCAAATAGAAATTTGACTGACCTAAATCTTTTTTAGTTTGCATCCTTTTCCAAAATTGCCTGTACTGCTCTGGAAAGCCCAGGGGCCCTATCTCTGATTATGCAATCTAATTAAGTGCATGTGGTAAGGACTTAATTGTGTAAGACACTTTGCTAAGTAAAGTACAAAAAGAACCCCATTTGACTGCTTTGAATTTCACAGTCTACAAATGGCAGGTTGACATAGATATGCACCTATAATTGACATAAAATGATTCAAGCAACAGAAATAGATAAATATCTATGTTGACATATAATAATTCATACGTTTCAATAAGCACAAAAACTCATTGATTAGTTCCTTATGAGGGAAAAAAATTAATAAATAGATGCCAGTAAACAGATCTTACTCCTGACACTTTCTCAATAAGAAGCCAAAGCCCTGTCCACTTCAGGTGTAACATCACTAAATAACAAGGTCAGCCAGGTAGTGTGAAGTAGCACATAAGCCAGAAATGCACTGGGTTTGACGGTAGGAGAAGCAAGTCAGTAAGAACACAGCATCAATCTACAGATGCTTGATCCTACAGATGCTTGGTGTGACATTCCAACCAAGCAGTTGGCCTTCAGGAGAACCTAAGCCTGAGTATCAGGGAAAAAAAAGGCCTACCTTCATAATTTCTTTTTTTAAAAATTTGTAAATAATGACTCTTCATGTACCTTCCAAAAGGGCACATGTGCCAAGGGGATGGGAGAGCTCTGTGAAGAAGGAAGAGGTGGAAGGGCAGTGTCATGGGAGAAGGCAAAATGTTCTCATCTAAGAGTTTCAGTGGCCTCATGCATAATCTCAAATGAATGTTTCATTTTAAACAGAAACTGTTCCTGGGGAAATATAACGCTTTCACATAGATATACCTCTGGCATCAGAGGGGCTCTTTCTCTCCACTCCCTCCATCTCTCTTTTTACCTTCCTTCCTTCCCTCTTTTGATCTTTCTTTTTTTAATTGTATTTTATTTTTGAGAAAATGTATAGAAGAGTTATAGATACATTCATCAGGTAGTGAGTACATTACTTCTCTAACCTTGATACCCTTCTCCTGTTTTTGTTCCCTTTCCCGCCCTCCCCTTCCCAGTCATCATACCAAACAAAACAGAGATGAATCTGGATTGAGAAAGTATCACATGGAAAAGTTTTAAGGAGGGGTACAGTGTGAATTTTTTCACTAAGACCAAGTATAGAGTGTGTGAGATCAGAATTCTAAAGTCCTCTGAATGACTGGCTTGATGGCAATCAGCCAAGCATGTCATCAGAGCAGAATTCTAGACACTAAAGAGCCTCCCTGCCCTTGAAAGCTCTGCACAGTGGCAACTGAGCACAGGCAACACACATCTGTCTATAAGATACAGCTACGAATAACAAGATAGGAAGAGACTACAGAGAGAGGAAAACCAGAAATTTTCAAAGTAACAATGTGCAGTAACGGATCCATGATATACAAAAAAAAAAAATTAATGTTCTCTTCAAAGAGAAAGAAGGTCTTCCTACCTGATTATGATGAGAGAAGCAAGTCCCTCTATCATACAATGGCTTGAGCTTAAAAAAAAAAATGTAGCTGTGGGTTGAAGCTGTTCCTTTCTGAATAATGACAGAGTCAGGAATAAGAAAACCATGGGTATAATACTATGAGATTTCCTTAAGCATGAGATTTGACAGAAAGCAAGGAGAAATACAGACACAGGGAAAAAGACTGGGAGGAGAGCACCCCCATGATGTTAGAATTGCAAAACCGTTGGGTAATTGCATGCTTTGTGAGTGAACCCATTCCTGAAAACCCATTTGTAAGGATGTGTCCATAATGAAATTTGGAGAGTTCCTGATCTTGCATTTACATAGTGCCTTAATCTAAGTGGATCCCCAAATCCCTGGCCAGATTTCTTAACTGAATTTGTATAGTGTCCTCTTAAGCAGGAATCATTTCATGCACCAGTGAAGTGCAGTTACTTTTAGTAAAAGGACAATATTTTAGTGATTCACAATTTAATATTTCCCATTATTATAGAATACAGTCCCTTAAGCAAAGAAAAGTGTACAGATCTTCAGAAAATTATGACAAATGCATATAATATGATTGAAATTACTGATTAAAAATATTCCATGTGGGCCGGGAGTTTGGCCTAGTAGTAGACTGCTTGCCTAGCATGCATGAAGACCCAGGTTCGATTCCTAGGCACCACATACATAGAAAAAAAAATCCAGAAGTGATGCTAAAGCTCAAGTGGTAGAGCTCTAGCCTTGAGAAAGTCCAAGGACAGTGCTCAGGCCCTGAGCTCAAGCCCAGGACTAGCAAAAAAAAAATATTCCATGACAAGTAATAAAAATATGTATGATTTTAAAAAACATAGATTTTTAAAATCTTAAAAACAGAAAATAACAAAACATTTAAAATGTTATTATAGATGGATTGATGGGTTTGTAGGGGAACAGAGGATAAAGAAAGGCTTTGAGATTGGCTAAAATCTCAAAATTACAGATGGAATTGACAAAATAGATATTACTGGGCTGAAGGGTAAACTAGTGGAGGATCACTCCTCTCATACATGTGAAAAACAGTAATTCAATTCGAGTACCACAGAAAAATAAGAAAATGAAAAGATTTTCTATTTATATAAGATTATATATTTATATATGTACATATAGTTATAAATTAAGGAATAGTTAGCTTAAATGATTTCAGAGAACAAGGAAACACACAAACACACACACACACACACACACACACACACACACACACAGATGTGTACACACCCAGTGCTATCAGCCCTTCTGTATACTAAGAATGTGCTTTTAATTTAGTACTTGTCAAAAATACATTGTAAAACTAATCATATTGTTAAATATCTGTATATAGATTTTCTATTTGTAACAATGGGGAATATTTTGGGTGAGTGATTAAACTTAAAAGGACTTGGTATTAAGTTACAAGGATCTGCACAGAAGTAAGCCTAAAAGGTTAATTATCAGTGGACTCTCACATTATAAAGTAATTTCATGTTGGATAATATTGTGGTAGAAAAATGCAAGGGTATAAGAAAATGAATCAATTGTCTATCTATGTTATAATGTAATTTTCACTGAAATGGTAACCTCATTCAAGTGCCTATACACAGCTAGAGTTATTACTTCAGTTTTACATATTGCAAAATTATTTAAGCTTATAATAAAACTTCTTCCTTAATCACTTTTAAAATATATAAATTTAGGGACCGGGAATTTGGTCTAGTCGTAGAATGCTTGCCTAGCATGCACAAAGACCTGGGTTCAATTTCTCGATACTACATACATAGGAAAAAGCTAGAAGTGGTGCTGTGGCTCAAGTGGTAGAGCTCTAGCCTTGAGAAAGTACAAGGATTGTACCCTGGCTTTGAGTTCAAGCCCACGACTTGCAAAAATTTAACATAAATTACAAGATGAGTAAATGCCAAGTAGTGGAATTGCTGGGTCGTAGGGGAGTTCTGTGTTCAGTCTTTTGAGGAACTGCCATACTGCTTTCGAAGGACATAGTAAATCCACTAGCACAATGATGTTCATTGCAGCACTATTGACCATAGCAAAGACATGGAACCAACCCAGATGCCCCTCAGTTGATGAGTGGATCAACAAGATGTGGTATTTATACACAATGGAATTCTATGCTGCTGTCAGAAAGAATGACATCGCCCCATTTGTAAGGAAATGGAAAGACTTAGAAAAAATCATATTAAGTGAAGTAAGCCAGACTCAAAGGAACATAGGCTCAATGGTCTCTCTCATCCGTCATAATCAGTAGAAACCTTGGGCTCTCCTACCAGCGATTTGCAATAGAGCAAAACCTAGTTACATAAGGCCATACAGTATGAGGCTAAATGAAAGGACCTCTAGTATATAGAAATAAAAGCCATATAATGAGTGATTGTTGTCCTCTTTTGCTGTCCCTTGGTTATCTCATATTGTTACAGTATTTCACTTTGTTATCTGATATACTGGATATTGTGTATTTTGTTATTTGGAATTGGATAGGGAAGGGGGAAAACAAGATGAGGGGTTGGGGGAAGGGAAATGGGGACCAAGACCTGAGAAAGGGTGCCAATGTATGTGAAGTAATGCACCTTCTATCTTACAAATATAATGTAACCCTTCTATTAATTACAATAAAAAATTGCAATTACAAAAATATATGTGAAAAAATTGAAAGATGATAGGCCACAAGAACACAATCAAAATGCAAGCTTGAAGAACAGCATTCTTTCCAGGCAACCAAAGAAAAGTGTTGGAATTACAATAGGAAAATTATTAACTGGTCATTTAAATAGCTTCATTATGCACAACACAAAAAGATTTTTAAGCACAGATTAACAAATGTACTTTTTTTTCTACCAATAACATCCAGTGATATTTTTAAAAATGTTCACATAATGTGATGGAATTTAGTTTTCTACCTGTTTGTTTTCAAAGAAAAACTTCTTGCACTTTAGAGTATGTTTTGGGAGTTGAGGAAGTTGTAAATTATATTAAAAAATTAGTTCTGGTACATTTTGGCATTCTGCAAATGATTTAGAAATAAATCAGCAACAGCATGAAACATCATTAGATCCCCACCAGCAGTTTATTAATTTATGTATAATTATCATTTGCACAAATTATTGTGAAGGAAATGACAAACTGCTCAAAACAACATGTTCTCATACAACAGGAAAAGAGGATTTGAATTCAAATATTTCTAAATGGAGAATCAATAATAATTTGTTATTTCAAATTATGTTTTTTTTAAAAACTAAAGAGATTTCCAATTAAGCACTTACAAGTATGATTAAAAACAAGTTAATCACACAGAGAAAATAGAACCTATCTTAAAAAATGAAATATATTTCACACAGAGATGAGATGACAATATGTTCTTAAAGTTTTCATCTTTTCATATTCACACACAGTATTTATATTTTAATTTCTCTAAGGAATCATTTCTCAGTAATTCCCTATAAACAAAGGGGAGGGAAGAAGAAGGGATAGCAGTTCTATAACTTAACTGCTAAAGCTTAATAAAATTGCCAGTGATAATGAAATTTCACAAGTGTTGGAATTTTCCTAATGAAGTCAAGATGCTTTATAACACTATTTATAACACGGAAGTCCTGTTTTGCCAAGTTACATTTCAAAAACATTGTGTACAATGTGAAAAGTACTTTAAAATTCATTGTAACAGCCCACTACCTGATGAATGTAACTATAACCCCTCTATACATAATTCCAACAATAAAATACATTTTAAAAAATCATTGTTAGGAGCTGGGAGTTTGGCCTAGTGGTTAAAGTGCTTGCCTAGCATGTATGAAGACCCAGGATCAATTCCTCAGTACCACATACATAGAAAAAAGCTGGAAGTGGTGCTGAGGCTCAAGTGGTAGAGCTCTAGCCTTGAGAAAGTCCAAGGACAGTGCTCAGGCCCTGAGCTAAAGCCCTAGACTGGCAAAAAAAAATTCATTGTAACATAAATATACCATTATTTTCACATATTAATTTCATTCTTCAATAAGATTTCCAAATATTTTATTAATACAGTCTTACTGTTTCTCTGTACTTTGACTTCAATGTTATATTTATTTCCTATTTATATACTGTCACCCACCCAATCTTCAGTTACTTTGTACAGTTACTCCTCCAGGTCTGAGACTTTTTCTTTTTTGGGATGGGGTGGAGGGGGGCTCTACCATTGGAGCCACAGCAACACTTCCACTTTTTCTGTGTATGTGGTACCAAGGAATCCAACCCAGGTCTTCGTCCATGTTAGGAAAGCACTCTACCACTAGGATACGCTGCCAGTCCTTAAGACTTAGTTAACCAGGACAGATTTGCTAGCAACTTGTCACACAATATTAGTAGAGGACAAAGTCACTAACAATACCTAGCATGTATTGAACACTTGCTGTATACCACCACAATAATCAATACATTGCATGCACTGTCATTTCAATATTCATGTGATTACAGTTACCAAATGGGTGAAAATCAGTATCTCACAGTGTTGAAAGAATTAAATGAATTAATATTATTTAAAGTAGTTAAAAGAGATTTTCATGAAGAATAAGAGACAGATTGCTTTGTTGGCTTTTATAATTATTAATTTCCTACCGCCATTTTGAATATTAATTAACTGGAACTAGATATGCAACTCAGTAGGTAACATTTGCCTAGTATGTTCAAGGCTGTAGATTTGATCCCCAGCACCATATAAAATTAAATTAAAGAAAATATGAAGCAACTAAATTCCATATAGGCTGTGTAACTGTTTTCTGTCATATCGTATACTTCTTGTTTCCAACTATATTTGTGTGCTGTTAGGTGTCACAAGCTTGGGTCTTTATATGTAGCATTTATCATCCTTTCCTACCTTTATTCCTAATGTATTTCTTAGAATCAAGGGATAATTAATAAGCTGAAAGAAGATACAGTTACTACGCTGAAAATCTCTAATTACCAAGAACCTAACTTTAGTAGGATACTTGCTTTATCAAATCATGTGAAATAAGACAACAAAGCTGCTCTAAGTGCATTCCAACTCACTTCCAACAAACTAATCTTCCAGAAAATGGAAATAGACGGTCAATGAAGAAAGACTGTGTGAATCTATCTTTAGGAACCAGGTAGATAGGACTAAAACATTTTCCTATTTCAAAATCCACCAATCTTCCATACCAAACATAAGTTTTAACACAAAATTATATTAAAGGTAAATTTTGTTTTCAGTGTTTTCATACCTTTATGTGTCATGCATTTCCTGTTATGTCCCCCCACCCTCTGTATGTCAGTGTCTCTCTCTCCTGCTCTCCCAACATTTTAATCTATCTACAGAAAGTTAACTAACTCTATGTATACCAAGACACACCGATTATTTTGCTGAACTGATGTTTATAGGCAAAAGCTGCACACATGGATATACACACATGCACTTATATACACACACAAATTCTTCCAACAATCAGATGGTCAGCTGTTTCTTGTGGTATCCACCTGTGTTTTCACATTCATTAGAAATAGCTAGCATCTCCAAAGCAACTATTTTGAATCAGCTACAAAATTAAGCCACTGGCTCAAATGATAAGGAACAGTAAAATTTAACAGCAGTTGCCAATCTAACATGACAATAGCTTCACATCTTGCAATGGGGAAAAGCGCATCCTTCAAGTCTTCTGTGAATATGAAAGGACATCAGGCAATCACAGTAACTGGTATAATTTAATAACACAGACAAGGATAAAATTTTTGTCTATCTGGAAAGCACTAAAAATTTTCTTTAAAATGATTGTGCAATGCATTGAAAATGTTCTGTAAATGAACTTGTAAAGAATTAGCTGGAAGTGCTTTGCATTTACATAAGCAAAAAGTGGTACTACTTTTAAATATAAGAAAATATGGCATTAAAGAATTAAAATGTCTATCACAACAGAACAATGTTAGAAGTGATTATATAAATTAAACACTAAAGATGCGTGACTCATATGTGAGCTACAAGGCAAGGAACAAATTTTTTGTTTTGCCAGTCCTGGGCTTGAGCTCAAGGTCTGTGTGCTGCCCTTGGACTTTCTCAAGGCTAGAGCTCTACCACTTGAGCCTCAGCACCACTTTCGGCTTTTTTCTATGTATGTGGTACCAAGGAATCGAACCTGGGTCTTCATGCATGCTAGGCAAGCACTCCAGCACTAGGCCAAACTCCTGGCCCAGGAACAAAAATTTCAAAGGAATCTGCAGATCCTTGTTCAAGAAGAGAGCAATCACCTTTGTTTTAACAAAGGACTAGAACAGTCAACAATTCTGAATTGGTATTGAAGTCATCATGCCTAACAAGTTATGATACAATTTATCCTAAATTAAAATGTTGGGGATAGAGTTGAAAAATAAATACATATTCAACATAAAATGACACTAGGCTTTGTCGTATTTTAAATATAAGGAAATCAGGACAAACAGAACATATGACATGCTACAGAATTCATTAATATCTTTATGAGAACAAAATCCAATTCTGTTCTCTTAGCCTGATGAGAGAATATTTTAGGGGATGATGGTTACCTTTTTTTTTAATAATAAATGTCCTTGTGTTGGACTTTTTCCATATCCAATGCCCCCATTAACTGCCATCTCTCCCCAGGTAGAATCATTTTTGCTCATTAGCTCCACGAGGAAACCTTCCAGATTGTCATCATGGAAGGCAGTGAATTAAAAGAGAGTGATTAGTCCCTGAGGAAATCTGGAATATGCAAACTTACCAAAGAACAATTACATTTTTATAAAAGAAGGGACAATGTAAACCTGGACCAAAATCTGAACCAAAATTATTTTAAGCCTTATCTCAATTTTCTCAGCATACTTATGACTTCTTCATACCCTTTTTCCTATTGGTCATTATTCACACTACTGGTTATCTTTGTAAGTTTCAAGTGTATATTTTTTCTATTTCTCATACTAGCCTGAGGTACTATCTCATGGGTTAAATTTTGTACTGTGCTCATATACAAGTCCCTATCCCTATTGACTGAGAGGCAGGAGAATCTTACAGTTCTAGGCCAGCAGGAATTGTATTTGGGAGAATCTTAGCTCAAAAATCAAGTCAGGCATGGCTCACAGCACCTGAAATCTGAAATCACAGCTAGCTAACTTCAGGGTAGACATAAGAAGTTTATAGTCTGAGGCCAGGATCTAAGACCCTACAAGAAGAATAATTTTTTGCCACTTCTGGGCTTGAGCTTAGGGCCTGAGCACTATCCTTGGGCTTTCTCAAGGCTAGAACTCTACCACTTGAGCTACAGCAGCACTTCTGGCTTTTTTCTATGTATGTGGTACCAAGGAATCGAACCCCAGTCTTCATGCAAACACTCTAACATTAGGCCAAACTCCTGGCCCAGAAGAATAAAATTTTAAAAGGAAAATTGAAATGAAAAGAGCTGAAGGGATGGCTCAAGTGTTAGACCATATGCCTAGAAAGCATAAAGCTCTGAGCTCAAATCAAAGTGCAAAACTGAGTGGCTGGGAAGGTGTCTTAGTGGTAGATTGCTTGCCTAGCATACATGAAACCCTGGGTTTAATTTCTCAGTACCACATAAACAGAAAAAGCTGGAAGTGGTGCTGTGGTTCAAGTGGTAGAGTGCTAGCCTTGAGCACAGAGCGGTTCAGGGATAGAGCCCAGGCCCTGAGTTAAAGTTCCATGACTGGCAAACAACAAAGTTTACTATAAATAAAAGTAAACACTAACTACCCTTACTTTCTCTTGTAGCCAACTCACAAATTATACCACCTATGTGTTTACTGTGATCTTCTAGGGCTGAAAATGTTTTAATTTCATTCAACAGTCAGGATTAATCTACACTTATCTAAAGCATGATTGAAAGTCAATCAAATGTTTAAAATTAGTAAGTGTATTTGTATTTAATTAGCACTGTTAATTTCAAAGCCAACCAACATAGTACAGCTATTTCTCTTATACAGTCCTTAGTTTGTACTAGATTTCTACCACTTTTTTACTACTTTTTTTTTTTTACTATTTTTTTTTCCTTTCCAATACCCCTTCAATATTAAACATTCTCAATGCATCACTTTTGTCCTAGGCTCTTCCATCAGTTAAAGCCTTCCTTATACTTACCTTGGATTGAAACAATAAAATTATTTACTTACTTATTGGGATTGTGTCACAGCTATCCTGCAATGTTTCTTCCACTGAGCAAAAGCCCCAATCCCCAGCAGTCTTACTTGTTTGTTGTTTTTGTTTTTGTTTTTGTTTTCTTTCGTATCTTTTACAATCCTTTAATTACTGCCTTGTAAAGTTACATATTTACCACTGGTTTTCATTTGCCTTGATCTCCCTTTAAAAATTGTTTATATTGTTGGCTTCTGCTAATATAATTTTCATAAATTGCTTTTTCAGTGTCTAGCTATAGATTCCCAGCTGCTGTTTTGTATCTAAAAAAGAGAATGTTAGGTATTCTGTACTTGCATGAGTTTTGTTGTCTGAAAGTTTCCCATTTTGAGATATGCAAAAAACTAGGGGCCGAGAGTTTGGCCTAGTGATAGAGTTCTTGCCTCGCATGCACGAAGACCCAGGTTCAATTCCTCAGCACCACATACATACATAGAAAAGAGCTGGAAGTGATGCTGTGGCTCAAGTGGTAAAGCTCTAGCCTTGAGAAAAGTCTAAGGACAGTGCTCAGGTCTGGCCAAAAAAAAAGAAAAAAAAGCTAGTCGTTAGACTTAAAGACTAAATACCAAAATAAATAGGGCTGTCTCCCATTTCCCTGTTTTCCTTGACATTTCAAGCTATTTCATTAGTATATATTAAGATGGTCTGGTGGACCAAAGAAGAAAATTTGCTGCAGGAATGTTTACAGAAGAAACATAATTGGTGAACAGAAAGCTGGCAGTTCCTTCCATTCATGCATAATTTTTTTTTTTTTGCCACAGCATCTCAGGTCTGGTCTGTTTTCCTTGGCACTATTGAGCCTTCAGTCTTCGAGGGCATGTTCAGGGGAAAGCAGTCCATGCTTGACTTCAAACTGTTCTTCATATATTCTAGACCGTTTCCTCTGGCTTGCTATACTCCATCAAATTTGTTACCATTTCATCTTTTTAATCCCCTAATTCAATGTTTAATTTAATGAGTTTTAGAAAGTACAGATAGCCTCAATTTTCCTCTAAAATAGATACTTGCCTATTGAAAAGCACCTCTATTAACCCTCAAAGTACCTACAATGAAAAAAAAAAACTTGGAAGAAATAAAATCGCACTGTTGCTTATCACTGTAGTCAAATTGCAATAATGTTCAGAATGATACAAAGACGGCTCTCTGTGGAAATAAATGCAAATTTCCCATCTGCAATGATCTTAAGATACACAGGGTAAAAGTGGCTTTTACTGATTTCGTATTTCTGAAATGCCTTCTACTCTGTCCTTTTGTGGGGAATGAGACAATTGAAATTCTCCAAAGAAAAAAGGAGATTCATTGAAGTTCCAAATTACTTAATGAGATAGTAGCAAATTCCTTACACTGGTGGAGTTTATTTTTTCTCTACTAAAGGAATGGAAATTATTCATACGTGTTATTTAACTTGAATTGTAAATTCATATACATAATAGGAATTTGTGCATTGTAGAAGCAAAATGAGCCTATTGTTGTCTGTAGCAGCAAATGAAGTGTCTCAAAACTAGTCATTCAGTGTGTTAATTCAGCTGCAGCATCCAATTACCTACAATTCATCTCAATTTAGTGTACAACAAGAAAAATCTTCTAAAAGTCTATGGCTACATGCTTATGCTAGCTTACTAAGTAAGGGAAATACTATGTAAGAGTGTAAGAACCATAGAACATAAATTTTTAAAATTGTTCATTACTATCAATCAACATCATCATAAAATTTTGACATTAAAGTCAATAATTTAGAGTTAGTAATAAAATATATACTGGTTGCTTGAGAAGAAAAAAACGGATCCCAAAACAAGAAGGCTGTATATCAAATGAAATTGACATGCCCTCAGATAGCACAGACTTCCTTTAGAGCCATGGGCCTGCCAAATGCCAACTGACCACAGAGCCCAAGCACAGCACACAGTGCTAAAAGTAGAAAAAGGTAATGAGATGTGAATTTAGGATCTCCAGCCTCCTGCTAAATGACCCAAATGCAAGAACTAAAGCATCTGTCTCTTACCTAGAGAGACTAAATGATAAACTGTTTCATATTTGGATAGTGTAGTTCTAATGAAAGAACAAATTAAGATGTAGAGGAGAGTATTGATATATGATCATATAGGATGAGACTAAATGAAAGGATCTCTAGGATATGGAAACAAGAGCTTTATCTTGTGTGATGGTTGTTCTTAATGTACTACGTTATTTCTCTTCTCCTTTGTTGCCCTTTGGTTAATCCCATATTATTACTGTATCTAACTTTGTTACTTGGCATATTGTATATACATGTTTTTGTTTATTTGAAATAGGAAGGGAAAGGGGGAAAACAAAGATGATTGGGAGGGTGAGGAGGGAAATGGGGACAAAAAGATGAGAAGGGGTATTAATGTGGGAGAAGTAATGCACCTACTATCAGGCAGATGTAACTGTAACCCCCCTATACATTACCTCAACAATAAAATATAAAATTAAAAAAATTAAAAGAAGAAAGAGTATTGAGAATAGAGAGAAATTAAAATGGAAGAAAAGAGAAAGGAAAAGCTATGGAGAAAAGAACACTAAATTAATCATAGCAGTACTTACATAAAAATATAGAAGCATATTCAAAATATACTTAATAAAGGTGAGAGCTAAATCATCATTAGTGACAGTCTTGTTTCTAATATTTTCAAAAGTGATATATTGTAACATCTGAGAATGTACTAAAAGTGAGTGAAAAAGCATGAGCCTATGGATTTCTTTTATGAAATAGAATTTGCTATGAAAAAAAGAAAAGATTGGGACCAGCAGTTTGGCCTAATGTTAGAGTGCTTGCCTAGCATGCATGAAGACCTGGGTTCAATTCCTCAGTACATAGAAAAAATTCCTCACATACATAGAAAAAAGCCAGAAGTGGTGCTGTAGCTCAAGTGCTATAGCTCTAGCCTTGAGAAAAAAAAAAAAAAAAACAGAGACAGAGCTCATGCCCTGAGCCCAAGCTCCGGACTTGAAAAAAGAAAAAGAAAACATGGCAGAAGCCTTGAAATTAGTAGTCAAAAATCCTATAAGCTCTCATCTCAATTCATTTCTAGAATTTGAGAATTGTATTTTTTCTAAAACAAGTAAGTAAAGGGATTCATTATTGGGGGAACAGAATTAAAATAACCTACAGGATCTAGCAAAAACATTTGCTAAGATGATATTTACTTTTAAAAATAACATGCATTAGAGTTCAAGCCCATGACTGAAAAAAAAATATCATGCATGGGGGCCTAGAAATTTAGCCTAGTGGTAGAGTGCTTGCCTAACAAAGGCCTTGGGTCAATTCCTCCCTACCACATACACAGAAAATGCTGGAAGTGGTGCTGTGGCTAAAGTGGTAGAGTGATAGCCTGAATAAAAGTGCTCAAGGACACTGCCCAGTCTCTGAGTTCAAGCCCCAGGACTGGCAAAAAAAAAAGTGTCATGCATGTTTGAAACTATTTAGTGCAATTAACAAAATGACAAATACAGAAAGTCTGTCATAATCAACCAGATCACCAAAACACACAAAAGAAAGACAAAATGTACCTGTTTCACTGAAGCTTAGTATATCAATTCTTCACATGTTATAGATAGGTACAAATTATTTCAGATATTCTATCATGTAAAGAAGCTTGTGGAAATATTGCTCAAGAAAAGAAATATAGAAATTTCAGTAGTTTCTAATCCCTTAAATACATGTGAATATTTTAATGTATTTTAAAATTTTTACTAGGAGTATTACAGGAAGACAAGCTATTTCTTTTTAAGTCCAGTTATGAATAAATAACTTAGTTATATTTATTCCTTACAAAGATTAAAACAGGGAGTAAACTGATGCTGAGAGTTAAAAAGTTCTTGAAACATGCTCTTTTTATAATGGCCCAGCATTCATTCCTTGTCCCAGAACACAGGATGGCTGTGTCTTTGTGGAAGGATCTGTAGTTTGTAAAAGATTTTATTCATATCTGCAGACATCAATGCCTATTAAAGCAATTGCTAGCATCTCTCCTAGGTCCAAATTTTATTAGGGGGGCTCACAACTAGAACAACAATGGGAGAAAATATAAATCCTATGGCTCATCAAGTCACAGTTGTGAGACCTAACTGGAACTGTGGTGTATGGGTGCATGGGGAAGTAAACAGACTATCACAGTGGTTCAAATTAAGAAGTGTTTCCAAGAACAGTCTACAGAATGAAATTTTATGTGATCAAATTTTTGTTGGGTGACTAAAGCCATTACATTAGAAAAACAATTGCAATGCAGTAAAATGTTCAAGGAGCTAAATTCATTCTATTTGAAGAACTATTTTTTTGAAAATCAGTTTTCTGCATTAGTTGGTGTTAAAATGTCCACTCTTATAAAATTACAGTAAGTAGAATATTTAATCATTCTTATTGTGTAAAAGAAAATGTTCAAATGAAAGCCAGTACTTTTTTTTCCACTACTGGAAATGTCAGATTATGAACTGTTACAATATTGGGTTAAGAAACAGAAATAATGAGTGCCTTCCTTAGGCCTAACACATATGGACTATGTTATTGTGAGTATGTAAGCCCTCATTCACTAGTCACTCATTGAGTAAAATAATCTCATGTGTTATTCATATGGTTATTGCAAGGATAAAACATGGTAGGATCTTTATCTACCATAGTATAAGTGCAAAGAAAGCACACGAACACTATGTCTATATAAAGTCTGATTAATATAGCCAATCTAATTATCTCACACAATAATATAATCACAGATATATCCATGTTATGGCAAAATAGTTACTATACTTCCTATATTCTCTGAAGCTATCTTGGGCAAACTAACCTCTAACATGGAACTATTTTAAACACTTGGTGCTTTTAATCTCATTTCTGTTGCAGTATGAACTTTAGTGGATTATAATTAGGCAGAATTAAAAGAAAGTAAAATAGTTTATAAAAATTATACTCCAATGGCCATTTGAATGCAGTTGGGTCAGTTGAAGAAACACATTTCTCCTTCCTTTAATTTACAATTGAAAACAATCAGTAGTAGGAACTTTTAAAAGTTAAGAACTTAAATAAACTAAAATACACTAAATAAATGCTAAGATATCCTAAGGAAATATATACTAAGGAAAGAAAATAGCCAAAGATACATTTAGGAATATTAAAGCAAAATTGTCAGAATCATGGTGATGCCACATGTAATCAAGGCAAGGCTACTTAAGTGCCTTGTTATAAACATATTACACTGAAAACATAGACATAGGCCCAAATCTGCATAGAGAAGAAACAAATATCAAAGAATAAAGTTTAATTTATACTTTTCTCAAAAATAATTGCCTATAAGGCTTCAAATGGGTAACCAATCATTGGTGAATTGATGTGTATATTAATTTACACAAATGTCCTTGAATTTTCTAAGTACTACATTTTAAATCAGAAAGGTAGATTAAAAAAAAAAAACAGGTGTTGTAGTTATGAGTTACAATTCCCAATTAAATAGCATGTCTTATCAGAAGACTTTTAAATAAAAGTATAATTTTAAAGTGATTTGTCAGAGAATAAACTTTAATATATCTGCTTGTCCTGGGGCTTGAACTCCAGGCCTCACAATTTTCCTTTGCTTTTTGTGCTCAAGGCTGATGCTTCACCACTTTAACCACCCTCCCACTTTCAGGTTTTTGCTGGTCATTTATAGAGTCTTAGGTATTTTTCTGCCCATGCAAACTTCCAAACAGGATCCTCAGATCTCAGCCTCCTTGGTAGCCAGGATTGCAGGTATGAGCACCTAGTGCTAGCCTATCTCTTTAATATAATTTTGGCTCCAAATTTATGCATGGTAGTGGTGGTTGTGATGGTGATGATGATAGTGATGATTAAATGTCTGTCTCTGTGTATATGTTCATGCATGTTCATGCCTGTGTGTAGAATCTGACTGGGGAGAGAGTTTGAAAAAAACACAAAGAAATTATCAGAGTCAATATGAGCACATATATGGGTCTCAGGATTTCACTGTGTTTATTCTAAGAACAAAAGCCTAAGGAAGGATTAACAACCAAAATCCAGTTTCAATCCTTTGATGCTACTATCTTTTGGCCACCCAGATGTCAACCAATGGTCTCGTTAGGCAACATTGCATTTAATATGACTAAGTGTTTCTACTTATGCATACAAAAACTCAAGCAATGTGAAGTATTAAAAGTAACACTGAACACTGCACTGTTTATTACAAAAGGTATCATTTTCAAGTACGCTCTCTAAGGCAAATTCATTAACATACACAAGCACAGAAACTTTATATTCATTTATCAGAAATTAGTATCAATATCATTTATTTTATATGATAAACATTACTTCTGTTTTTGCTCTCAGTGGTTTTCCTTACTGTTCTTATTACTCAGAAACAATGGCATCCTCTCTAACTTGCCAACAGAAAGAATTAAACTATCTACTTGTTTGTTATCTCATTGCCTTTCAAAAATTAACAGTTTTCTTCAGCTCATAACAATCACTACGTGGAAATACTCCTGCTACAACTACTATTTGATGTTATAGTCAAGGTTTTCATGCCCTGATGGCTCAAGCTTCTAATCCTAGCTACTCAGGTGGCTGGGATCTGAGGTGCATGGTTAAAAACTAGCCTGAACAAAAAAATCCATGAGATCCTTATTACCCACTAAACAATTGGAAGTAGAGCTCTGCCTCAAAGTGATAGAATGCTGCTAGCTTTCAGTGGGAAAAGTAACAACTCAGAAATAGCACTCAGGCCCTGAGTTCAAGCCATAGGCTTTGGGACAGCACCGACCGAGGCACTGAGTTCAAGGCACAGGACCAATCAAAAAAAACTCAGACATATGATTGAAAAGTATTTCATCTTGAGATTTCTGTTTAACTGAAGCGGAAGCTCATGAAATTAAATAGTTAAATGTGTAAGTTTAAATATTAAAAAATAAAAGAACAGCATATCAACCAATATCAGAAAATATATTTTCATTATCCTTCTTAAATTTAAATGAAAAACTGGGTTGGGGAAAATACCAATGAATGTAAAAGCAATATTCTAAAGCAAAACTGCCTCAAACAGGCTCCAGCACCACACTCATGGTAAATCACAGCTGTTTGAAAGGTGACTAGCAAATCACCTTAAGAGGAACACAGCAGCCTATGGATTACTAATAGCGCTGGAACAAGAGTTATTACCTTCCCAAGGACTTTGGCCAATTCTCATCTGCATGTGGTAACACACTTCTCAATTGTATATTTGAAACAGGGAACCTATCAATTATTTAGAGTAACTGATTCTGCTTACAGATCAATTTATGTCCCCTAAATAATATAAGCTGACATATCTGTTCTTTGCAATAAGAGAGAACTTTACACATATTCAAAACACACATCTCTTTTGCTGTCCCTTGGTTATCTCATATTGTTACAGTATTTGGTTATTTGAAATCAGATAGGGATGGAGGAAAACAAGATGAGGGGAGGGGATGGGGGGAGGAAAATGGGGACCAAGACATGAGAGGGGTATCAATGTATGTTAGGTAATGCACCCTATATCTGGTGAATATAAAATAATCTTTTTTACTTAAAAAATATATGGGAAAAACACACACACACACATACATATACGCATGCATGGCAGTATTCATTTGAAATGTTAAGTATCAGATATGATTACTTCTAGTTTTGGAGGTTTAGAGATTCCACCAAAACGACCTTCTAAACTCATTTCCTTTAAGAACGTCAGAGAGGTTCAAGACTTAGAGCTGAGAGCCAAAACAAGCAATGTGGTGAGTTATAAACAGACAGTCCATGTTTCTGTACCCCTCCCAGAGTTTTCATCTCCCACCACAGAGGATTACCTGAAACAGCTTCTACTATGGAGGTTCCTAAACACAGCTGTATGACTTGAAAGCCTGTAATCAGCTGCATGCTAATCAATGAACCCAAAAATTTTCATTAAGCTTTTACGTAGCTTTCCTACACTGCCTTAGAATCTGCATCATGGAGACAGACAGCATCTAGTTCCACTCTAGACTTTCTAATCCAGAATCAATCTACAGTAACAGGATGAACAGGGCAGAAATTGTGAATTAAAAGCATTTATTTAAGTAAGCTGGCACAGACAGAAATTCTCAGTAGAATTGAAGGTGGACAGAGACAAAGGAAGAGATTAAATCCTGGTTTGTGACAAGTAGTATTTAGAAATGTACATACTTTTATGCTTAAAGCTTGCCTTAGACAGAAAATTCTCCAAATCTACTTATTTCTTAAGTCAAGCAAGCAGAGTTTCAATGTTAAAGTTCCAAGTATACAAGAAAGAAGGAAGAATTTGTAGTGATCAGGGAAATGGAAAGGTTAGTAATGCAGTCCAAAAGTCAAGGAATGAAAGGAAAGACTGTAACATAAAGAGAAAGATCTCTGAAGTTCAAAGTGCATCACTAAGAGGACAACTTTACTTTTCAATGGTCTCAAGCCTGCAGCTTTCTTTAACACTAGAGGGCAGGAATGCAAAAATGCAGGGGAAAGGTAGTAGGTGTGTGTGTGTGTGTGTGTGTGTGTGTGTGTGTGTGTGTGTGTGTGTGTGTGTGTGTGTGTTTAACAGACAGAATAAGCAAAGCTAGATTTCAGGTAAAGCTAAAACGCTAAAGCCACCTAGGAAACCAGAAATTTCAGCGGGCTGAGGTATGTAGGTTGTCTTCACCCTTGCAAATAAAATCTGTATGGTATTTCGGGATGAGTGAGCATGATCCTTCCTGGGACCTGCTCTCTTCAGAAGTAAATGCGAGGCAGTTCCAGGCAGGCATGCATCCTCTGTCCCCAAATCTTCTCTCTGCCACTACTAATACCTTTGTTTCGTAAATGCTGCCACCTCACAATTCCTATTCCCTCAACCTCGATGCTCCCGTGGAAAGCACAGCTTTCCTTGAACAGACCAGCAGGCTAGGGTTCCAGAAGCAGAGTCCTCGTACTTGGAGGTGGGGAGACTGCTATAATGCCCTCAGCTTTTCCCCTTCAGCCCCATGTGTTCAGCTATACAACAGCCCAGACAAGTGCAGACTGTCTCCATCCCAGAGTCCCCGCCAAAGCGCGGAGGTCTTTGCCCCAGGAGATGACCAGAGGATAAGCCAGAGCAGGCAGGGCGTGCTCCTCTGGTGCGGTTCCTGGAGATTAGGGGGTTGGTGGCAGAGAAGCCCGGGCAGGCATATGACAGGAGGCGGCAGAGACAGGTCAGGAGGAGAAATAGGAGGAGATGAAACAAACAGGAGAGACTAGTAGAAGAGTAGAATAACAGTGACATCCCAGGAAAGAGAAAGAAAAGAGCAAGCGATGCAAGGGCACGGAAAGACTGGGAGACCACCTACAGAAACGGAATCAGAGACCGACAGAAGCACGCAGGATGCGGTTGAGGCAATGACAGGAAGAGCGAGGAGAAGAAAGCACATGTGAAGAGGTGGAGGGGGGAAATCCCACCAAGTGTGCCCCGTGCCAGGCATCGCCGCCCAGAACGGCCAGCAGCGGGTAGGAGAAAGTTGCCCAGTCGGGGAGGCCGAGCCACCCTCAGGGCTGAGCATCCCTCACTACTGCTCCCCCTCCCCGGGAAACAGATGGAGACCAGGGTGCCCCAGCTCTGGAGGTGGCGGACAACGCTGAGTTAGGGCTGGGAGATGGCAGAAAGTTCCGCGCCTGGCTCTCCTTCTCCTCGGAGCCCCGGGTAGAAGCCGGCGCCCCTTCTGCCCGCCCCGTGCGCCCGCGCCCCGGGCCCCCGCGCGGGGCTCAGCGCGCCCCACACTCGCTGCGGGACTTTTGAGGCGCCTAGCCCGGGACACTGCCTCCAGCCCCAAGGATGCCCGTCCCGAGCGATGCCCAGCCAGAATGAAACCGCTCCAGAGCGACACAGACCTGACGTGGCAGCCGAAGATCCCTGGAAGAGAGCGGAGCGGTCCGGAACCAGCCGCGGATCCAGCCGCGCGGGGGGCCGGCCGCCAGCTGAGCCGCCCCAGAGTCGACTAGCCGGGCCCCGGCTCACCTGAAACCCGCGCCCGCGCGCCACAGCTCCTCACCGCGCCACCCGGGCTCTTGCTCGCGCCTCCCCTTCTCACACTTCCCCGTGGGCGCAGCGAGCCGCCTCCGGCCTCGGCCAACCCGGGAGAAGCACCCTCATACCGCGGCGGCTGGCTGGGAGGCGCGGCGGCGAGCGCGGCCACCGAGGGCGCCCGGGCCGAGGAGGCGCCAGGGAACCGAGCGAGCGCGCCCGGCACGCTGTCAGTCCCGCGCCGCCGCCGCCACCGCCGCCGCCGCCGCCGCCGCCCGGTCACTTCGCCCCGGCCCCCGCCCCCCTCCCGCCCCAACCCGCCGCCTCCCTCCCCTCCCTCCTCCCGCCTCCTCGCGCGTCCCCGCCCCTTCAGCAGCCCTCAGCCCCGAGGCCCTCTCACTGGGCTAGCATCGTTTACGTAACCAGCACCCCCAGGTCCCCCTCCCGCCCGGCCAGCTCCTGCTCCTCCCCGGGCCAGGCCACGCTCCGAGGAGCAGCTGCCGCTCAGGCAGTGCGCATAAGTCCCGCGATACTTGGCAGGCACAGCCCCTAGGGGCGACTGTAGGGTGGGCTCCTAACCCTGGAGAGCGCCTGGAGACCCTCCACCACCGCGGGCCAACCCGCAGTGCCAGCGCCTACGTGGAGGCACACGGGGCGCAGGGCGCCAGCCGGCCTCTGAGAAGGGAGTTAGAGGGTCAGGCATTGTCCTCGGGGAAAGTTCAGCCACCCCAGCCTTGACGCTGGCTCTCCAGTGGAGAAGAACTTGGGGTGTGTGTGTGTGTGTGTGTGTGTGTGTGTGTGTGTGTGTGTGTGTGTGTGTGTGTGTGTGTGTGTGTGTGTGTGTGTGTGTGTGTCGGGGGCGGGGGGCGGATATAGGGTAATCCCATGCCGAAAAAGACAGTTTGTTCTCTTGGTTCATCCACCCTGACAGGATCTCCCGTGTTTTCTTTGGCAAGCCTTTGCACTACAGGAGAGAAGGGGACTCTGAGCTCTCCGGTGGGATATCAGTTTTTAGTAGAGGGTAAGGGAAAAAGTAGGTGTAGTTAACACATTTTTACACACACACACACACATGCACACGCACACCCCACTAAGCGGATTGGTAAGTTAATGTGCCGTGTTGCAGGAAATCCATGGTACTAAGTGGTATTAAAATATATACGTAGGGATTTTAGGACAGTGTTTGACAAAAGGCACAGATTTAAGACTTAGGGATTATTAGCATCTAGAAGACTTGGAACAGATCCCCGAAATCACGTGGGAGGAGGATTCTAGGAAATTGGGATTGCTACATTCCACTGCCTATTGGATCACTTTGACTTTGCTTCTCCTGTTTATAAGAAGGAATGACAAAAATTTCCTCTCCCAATGTCTGTTAAGTATCTTCTGGTTTGTTTGACACAGACGGGGGAGGGAGGAAGAGAAGATACAACAATTTTTTTACTCCAAAAATATACTGAGTATGTTATACAAGCATAGCACGTTTGGTTTTTTTGTTATTATACTAACAAAAAGGCAATTCCTAGAGCTATTGTCTTTATGCATCATCTCATGAGTGGATTATCTATTTAAATTGCTGTAATTACTACTCTTGATGTCTCCTCCAACATTGTCCACATCAACTATGGAACATTAGTAGGATAGAGTAACTGAGACAAACCAGTAAAGCTAGTCTGAGGAGGCTGTGGCAGAAAGATAGCTTGAGGCCAGGAGTTCAAAACCAGCCTGGGCAACAGAAAGACTGTCTCAATACACCGTAACTGTAGAACATCTACAGCAGAGGTTCATGTGTGGCAGCACAAGGTCCCCTAATGCCAAGGACTCCCTAGAATCTGTAACTTCTGGTTCTGCCCTCAAGTCACTTACCTCTGCATGGCACCTTGAGAAACATTAAGGACCAACAGTGACTTCCTAGGGATATGTGTCTTTGGGAAACATATGTCCCCACATTAGTCATGGCTATATTAAAAAAGAAACAATACATTTTATGCCTTTGTAGTAATATTTAACTTAGGCAAGAATCATAAATCTAGTTGGCAAGAGTTATAGATGTAACTGGGTTTTTATGTAAGCCCAAAGGGTCTCCATATATATTAGCTTTGACCGCATAATATAGCAACTCAAAATGTGCTGTCCTAAAACAATAAAGTCAGTGGGTTGTCAGGGAAATTGTCTGCCTTGGATGGTTCAGTTTAGTTAATTTGTAGCTTCACAAGAGTTGTACTAAAAAGGAGAATGTCCACAGACACACTAGAAATCAAGCTTATAAATTACTATATATTCTTAATTATAAAAGAATAGAAGAAAATCACATTAGTAGATAAGTCTGGTGAACAACACAGTTAAAATCACAAATAATGAGACTAAGTTACATTGATGTGCCTACAATTTAATTTACAGAGCCCTATACAATATTATTTCTTTAGTGTTCCAGACCAAAATGAAATGTACAACTTAATGTAATCATGAGTAAGCAAAGACCAACCCCAATTAAAGAAAATCTGACAAAAATGAATTGGCTATACTTTTGAAACTGTCATTTTGATGGAAGCCAATGAAATTCTGTTCCAGAATAAAGAAGACTAAAATGATAGGTCTACTACATCCAACATATTATCTGAATTGGGCATCAGATTGGGGAAATCTATTTATAAAGGACATTACTGGGACATTTGGCAAAATATTAATAAAATGTGCAATAATGACCTATGTCTTTAACATGCATTTAATTAGCTAGGTGTGCAATAACACACCTATAATCTCAGCAAGCAAGAAAGGCTTAACCAGGGGATGACAAGAGGAAGGTCAACCTGAACTATCTATCTATCTATTTTTTATTTATGATCAATTGTAGCTAGTATGTTAATATTAAATATTTTAATGATGACAAATTTAGTATATTACATATGCTGCACTGTAGATAAGAAATTCTTCATCTTCAAACATACGGCAAAATATTTGAGGGTAAAAGGGCAAATAGCGAATTTTCAACACATGACTCAAAATATCTATAGATAGAATAATAATTCAAAAGCGAGAATCTATTACTGTCAGGAAATTTTGATGAAGATTTAGATTCTTTGTAGTAATTTTGTCACATTTCTTTAAGTTTGAAGTTATGTTTTTAAAACTGGGCAGGATAATATCTATATTTCTCACAGGAAGATTAAATATCAAATTTTATGTGAATGAGTAATAGGAAGTCATACAGTAGGTTTTAAAGTACAAAACCAGGTAATTATCTGTGACTAAAGAGGAGCTACTGCAAAGTATTTAAAGGAATGGGATAATCAATATTACACAAGTAATCGATAATATTGTATACAATGTCTTATATAGAGAATATAAGAGATATAACGTTAGGAGTTTAGCAACTACAACTGATCTTCGGTTGATCAAGACCTCATGTAACCAAGATAATAAAAGCCGAGATGTATATATGTTGCTGTAATTAAATGGTAAGTTTTGCAAATTATTAAGAATTAAGGAGAAGTAAAAACGTACATCACTTTAATAAAGCTAAATTGAATGAACATGAAAATGGAGACATGATTACCACAAAGAATAGAAATCATTTTAGATTGCAAAATAAAAATTAATAGCATTTCTAATGCTAATGTTTCAATGACTTCTCAATGCTTTTAAGTAATTACCAAATATCTTTAACATACTTTACAATAACTAATACAATCTAGTGCCTTGATTATTGCTTAATATCTGTAATGAACTAAGTATTGGATGGGAGTTGAAGATCAAACAGAAAAAAGAAGTATAACATTCATGGAATTTAGAGTCTGAACATCTATCTGGTGTATAGTCATGATTGCTTACAAAAGAGCAATTATTTGCTAGGCACTGGAAATGCACCAGTGAATAAAAAGGCAGACCCTGGTTTCTGATGTGCTCCTTAGTGAGGAACACCTTACACAAACATACCATGATGTATGATAGAATAGTATGATTTAGAAGAAAATTGAGAACAGGTCAGGAGTTGAACTTTCCAACCATTGCCTCACAAATGGATTGCAAATATGTCATGATATTTTGATCATCTCATTCATCCTCAGGGACAAGTAGTGTGGACTCAAGCTGCTGGTACCTAGACAGGGAGCTCTTGGTTTTGAGAATGCTGGGCTCATCTACAAGAAAGATCTGAGCTTGCATTTCAAGGTGTAGACTATTTTGAGTAGGGAAATAAAGAGATTGAACTAGTAAGTGTCCAGGTAGAAAGAAAATATTCTAGTGATACAAACGTCAGATAATTGTATCCTATATGTCATATAGTGGCACCATATTCACTATAGGTCACTTCTAAAAATGCTTTAACATTGTTCACATTGTTATTATTATTCTAAATATTCTGATAAACATTTTGAAATTGTGTATAGCCCAACATATCCTATCTCTCTGCTATATCTCTTGTCAGTAATTTAATAAGGTGAGTTTTTAAACAATCATTACATTGATATAATCACATAATCTCAATTTTTTCTCTTTGAATAAAGCCCCCCCCCCTCTCTCTCTCTCTCTCTCTCTCTCTCTCTCTCTCTCTTTCCTTTTCCATTCCCAGGACTTGAACTCAGGACCAGGGCACTTTCCTTGAGTTTTCTTAATATTAGTGTTGTACCACTCGAGCCACAGCACAACTTCTGGCTTTTTCTGTGTATGTGATACCAATGAATTGAACTCAGGGCTTCAAGCACACTGCCAATAGGCCACACTCTCAGACCCAAGCCTATATTCTTTACATGCTGGCAAGTTTATTTTTTCGAGAATTGTATGATTGATTTCTAATGTCTCCATTATATCAGAGGATACAGGACCAAAAAAAAGAGTGAATCTCCTTATATAAGAATGGGATTATTAGCTACTCAGGAAGCTGAGATCTGTGGATCATGGTTCAGAAGCAAATAGGGCATTAAAGTCCATGAGACCTTTATCTCCAATTAGCCACCAGGAAACCAAAAGTGGCACTGTGGTTCTAGTGGTAGAATGCTACCTTTGAGCTGAAGATCTCAGGGACAGCGCTCAAGCTCAAAGTTCAAGCTCTAGGACTCAATTCCACTACTTGGCATTTACCCAATCATCCAGAAACAAAGACATACGAAATCCACCAACACAACAATGTTCATTGCAGCACTATTTACCATAGCAAAGATATGGAACCAACCTAGATGTCCCTCAGTTGATGAGTGGATCAACAAGATGTGGTATTTGTACACAATGGAATTCTATGCTGCTGTCAGAAAGAATGACATCACACCATTTGTTAGGAAATGGAAAGACTTAGAAAAGATCATATTAAGTGAAGTAAGCCAGACTCAAAGGAACTTAGGCTCAATGGTTTCCCTCATTTGTCATAATCAGTAAAAACCTTGTGCTCTCATAGCAGAGATTTGCAATAGAGCAAAACCTTGATACAAAAGGCCATATAGTAGGAAGCTAAATGAAAGGATCTCTAGGATATAGAAACATAAGCCATATAATGAATGATTGTTGTTCTTAAGGTACTATGTTATCTCTCATCTCTTTTGCTGTCCCTTGGTTATCTCATATTGTTACAGTATCTCACTTTGTTACCTGATATATCAGATATATTTGTATTTGGTTATTTGAAATTGGGAATTAATGCACCATCTATCTGGCAAATATCATGTAACCCTTCTATTAATTACAATAAAAATATATGAAAAAAAGAATGGGGTTATTGTACTTTCAATTACAATGAAACATAGTGTTTTTTTGTTGGATAAATACATTAAACTAAGTAGCCAATAGTTAACCGTTAAGTCTTCATTGTAAATCTTTCTTATCCTGGCCTTCCCCATCCACATTACATCTTTCCTACTTGTATTTTGAATTCTTCACTGGGCAGTAATCACTAGTGTAAAACAACCAGAGAAAATATAATTTCTAGCCCAAGATGCTCATTCAGCACCATGGACAGAGGTAAATGACTGTTACCCCAAATGATCACACCAGCCTGATTATACTTTAATTTCCAGGTACAGAAAATAGAGAGGACACTATTAAGTTAATGGCTATATTAATATGAAAGATTTGAGTAAATAAAAAATGCAAATAAATTATAAGTTTTATTTAAAGAAATGCAGTTTTGCTATCACTTAACCTTGTCTACATCCATAATGTATTGGATTGAATTTTATCTGTATTTTTATTTTATTTAATTAATGTTATCTGGTTGTACATCAAGATTAATTTAACTCTGAATATTGATATTTGACTGAGAGAATTGTTATTAGGAAAATATGTATTTTTCATTGTTATATATTTCCAGTTGTTCACATATCTGATGTTTACATACATGCAGATGTGCTTCTGGATTCAACACCCTTCCAAGGTCAGTTTTTTAAATTCTTGCAACAATAAAATATTATCAAACTGATTTCTGGAATGAAAGTTGTTCAGTTTTTCCTATTCTTCCAAATTAATTGGATTATTCTTACCTTTACAAATCACTGTACCAATTTCCACACAATGACTTGTTTCATTTTGTTTGAGTTATGATGAAAGAATAAATAAGTTGGTAGAGGATTGATACCTCTAGTGTCAACATTATTAAGATGCTGTATGATTCTGTTTATCAGCTTAAATTTCTTTTGAATATATTTGAAATTGTTTTAGTACAGGTCCTGAATAATTTTTGTATTCCAAATTTTGAAAATATCACAAATTTTATTTTTATATTTGTTGATTATTTCTGATAAATAATGATAAATTACATACATAATTAACATATATTTTACATTCATCAACACAGTACTTTATTTAGCAATGTAGTTACAAATAATGCACCTGCAACTACTTTCGGTTTTCCAGGTTACTAAGTATGTAAGCAAATATCACAATTGTATTTTTTTCCAGTACTTACATTTTTATAGCTTTATTGAGGCATAATTAGGAGACTCTGAACTTCACAGATAAAAAGCATGTAACTTAATGAATTTTGGCATATGTACACACTCTTTAAGCTCTCGCTACAATGAATAATGAATGGATCCACCAGCCCACAAAATTTCATCTTGTTTTAAATCACTCCCTCATGATCTTCCCAACAAACCCATTCCCATTTCTAGATAATCATTATTCTACTTGCAGTCACTAAAGATAATCTATGCTTGCTCTAATTTTATGAAAGTGAATCCCACAGATTATATTTTTATCTAGTTTACTTTTCTCAGTATAATTGTTTTGATATTTATCCATTATATTTTGTGTAACAATAGCACATTGCTATGATCAATTCATCATATCTATACTATCAATCCATTGTTCTGTCCATATTTTTCATCCACCAGATGTTGTATACTTTTAGCAGTGTGAAGTATAGTAAAAATACTGCTGTTTCATGTGGTGGTTGACAAATCATATTAAAGTCAAATTGGTCAAACATGTTCTCCAATATTTTATATACTTACTGATTTCCTATACACATGTAGTATTAAATTATTAAGATTGCATAGTTAAAAATAGCCAACTAATTTTAAACTTGTCTATTTCAGTTCTGTGCACTTTTGCTTTATATATTTTGAGCCTTTCTGTAACAAATACAGAAGTCTAAAGTAGTTATGCAGATCCTCCTAATAAAGCTGAACCTTTATTAATAAGAAATTCCCTTATAATTCTTGCAAACATTGATGAATGGTAATATACTTTGCTAGTGTTTCACTATAACTATTGAAATATTCTTATGAACAATAGTACTTTAAACATACCATATTCATTTTGTTTTGCATTTATTTCATTTGTCATTTCTTTTTCTTCTATATCTGCTAATATTAAATGGATACTTTACTGTTTGAAGCTATGTAATTTCTTTTGTGTTATCATATGTTGTATTCAATCATGTGTCTATTGATGAAAGTTGTTTCAGACTTTCACTATCATAAGCAATGATAGAATTAGTAGTCTTATACATACATTAGAAGTATGATATATTTTCAGTTGTCCTTCATAGATTCAATCTCACTACCAGACACAAGCATTTCTCTTCATTGCTCAAAAGACAGATCTCAGAAGACACGACTTGATTGTCTGGAAAGGAGAAATATTTGAGAGCCTGCACATGCGCTGAGAAGATAGGGTGGGGGCCTGGTGCTTCTGCTTTGTTTTGAATGTGCCCTGCATGGATTAGTGTCCTCACTGTGGAAGCAGTGACAGATGGTGATGATTTGAAAGATGGTGAACTTACAGAACAAGCCCTGCCCTTGCTCATGCTCTGGTGACCTCTCTTGCTGTGTGATCTTTTCCTTTCACACATGTTCCCAGCATTAGGCCATCCTCTATAATGTAACATGGCAGGCAGGAGGGACGATGTCCTTACAGAGCTGGTGCTATATCATGTGTATATAAAGTCTCCAAAAGAGTGAACTAAATGAATTTTATTTATTCTCATGTGCTTTGTTATATTATTGGAAATTGATTGATCATTATTGATTAATTTTTAGCAGCTTGCTGATTATATATGTCTATATAGACATGGTATTTTACTTTATCTTACTTGAGTTTCAAAGAAATTCTTGAATCTTTGGATTTACATGAATTGTAAATATGTGGAGACATACTTATCACAGTGGCTTCAGATATTGTTTTTGTCTATTATATTCTACTATATTTCTGGAAGCCCCCAAACACCAATGCTTCATCCTTTTAATTGCCTTTTGTATTATTTGTGCACTATTCATTGTGTTTCCTCTCTGTTCTCCATACAGATAAGTACTATTGAAGTATTTTTTCCATTTCACTAATATTTTGTTTGGCTTTATTTAGATTTAATCTTAATATTTTTGCTAAATAGTTAAGGAAAGCTACTTAAGTGTATTTAGTTTCATATATCCCAGTTTCTTAGTTGTAATTTTGTCCTGTTGTATATTATGTTGGATATATGAATCTTGGTAATTTTGAAGTATATGATAACTCTAATATCTGGATTATGAGGTGTTATGTTGATTTTCCCATTTTCTCTTATTCTTCTTAAATATTTGCCCTTTTATGGTATGTTGAGTTTTTTTTATAAATCGTGTCTGTTAAAAATGAAATGCTATATGAGTGATTGTTGTCCTTAATGTACTATGTTATCTCTCATCTCTTTTGCTGTCCCTTGGTTATCTCACATTATTACAATATTTCACCTTGTTATCTGATATATTGTATATATGTGTATTTGGTTATTTGAAATCGGATAGGGAAGAGGGGAAAACAAGATGAGGGGAGGGGTTGAGGGAGGGAAGTGGGGACCAAGACTTGAGAAATGTTATCAATGTATGTGAAGTAATGCACCTTCTATCTGGTGAATATAATGTAACCCTTCTATTAATTACAATAAAAAATGGTAACTAATCACAAATTAAAAATATATATATAAAAGAAATGACAAAAAATGAAATGCTAACTGAGTATCTGGTAGATGTAATTTTTATAAATAAACATATACTTTGTGATGTAATTATTTATTACAATTTTATAATACAATAAATATATACTATGTGTCATATATGACTCATATATATAATATAAAGAGCAGATAGATAGATAGATAGATAGATAGATAGATAGATAGATAGATAGATATAGATAGGTAGATAGATAGATAGATAGATAGATAGATAGATAGATAGATAGATAGATAGACAGACAGATAGATAGAGGCAGAGAAGGCTTTCTGAGGAGCAATTTGAGTAGAAAAGCTTGAGTAGCAATAGTTCAGTACTTCATGCAGTTTGAGTTCAAGGGATTTTGAAGTTATTGTTCAGTCCCTGTAACAGGTTCCTAAATTAACATCTCTAGTATTATCTAAGTTGTTTGATATTCCCTAATCTCTAATATTTTTCTCCTCAGCCCAGGAAGCTGTCAAAATTTTCTGCCCTTGGTTATCTAATATTGTTACAGTATCTTACCTTGTTACCTGATATATTGTATATATGTTTGTTTGTTTACTTGAAATAAGATAGGGAAGGGGGAGAAAACAAAATGAGGGGAGAGATGGGGGAGGAAAATGGTGACAAAAACATGAGAAAGGGTAGTAAAGCACCTTCTATCTGGCAAATATAATGTAACCCTTCTATTAATTACAATAAAAATATATTAAAGAAAAAATATTATTGAAGACTTACATAACCTCAAATGAACATTGGCATCAAAAAAATATTTTAAGGGGTATCAATGCTCAAGAAGTAATGTACAAACTCCCCAACAAATGTAACTGTAACCACTCTATACATCACCCTGACAAGAAAATAAAATTTTAAAAAAGAAAAAAAATTTCTGCTCAATTTTTTATACATCAAATGCCTCCTTTTGTTAAGCACCTCATTCTCCGCAGTTCTGTGTGACATGCTTGGAAATTATATATATATATACATATTTTTTCCAACGGAAAAAGACTAAAAGTATCAGGTTTATTTCTATTTAAATCCTTCATTCTCTGGTTATCTTGCCAGTATTCTGCTAGTAGGAGCAGAGTTTGCATTTGATTTTGTTTTCCCATATATAATAGGTTTTTGGTAGAATTATTACAAAATAAGCTCTTCTATCATAGGGTCTTTTTGCATCCACCTACCTTTCTCCTTCATACCCACTGAATTTTCTTTTCATAGGGAACTGCATTCCTGAAGCTTTCAATACTGCTTCATTTGTGTTCCACTGATTAACAAGCTTAAACCCTAACCCTGAAGTATGCCAATAATAGAACTCAGAAATATAAACAGTTTGTTTAGTAAACTTTCTTATGAGTGCTGATTTGCACATTTTGGGTCTCAAATGGTTATTGTTCTAGACATATCTTAAACTGTTTAGTCAACAACGTCCTTGTAATCATTCAGATTTTATGGCATAAACTTGAAGCCCAACCATAACACAGATGGCACAATGCTATTCTCACAACATAGGTACTTTGTGCAATGTTAACTATTGGAGAAAGACAAACTGCGTGCTTCAAGAAAAACTCTAGCTTTGGGGTGAGATGAATATATGCTTGCATCCTGCTTTGATTGCAACTATGTGGCATAGGATTTTACTTAAGCCTCAATATTTATGTATTGTGATTGTTTTATAGGTTTAATTGAATATAAAGGCTGTAACTCAAAGTTCAATTGAACTAACATATTCTATTAATATTTGTCACCAATTTGTGATCTTTGTGTGTAAAGTTTGTATTCAATGTAGAAATTAAAATAATTTATAATACTTAAGTTTAAAATATGAAAAAAGTAGATTACTTAAAATTGAACAACTAGATGTTTTAAAGAAGACACTGTGTTCACACATTAAATAAAATGAATACACTGCAAAAACAAAGTTCAAAAATAGTATTCTCCCGTAGAAAGAAAAAGGAAAAAATGTTAAATAGGTAAACTTATTAAAGAACTTATCACCTTAAAAATTAGGTTGCTAGCCAGGCACGGTAGCTTATGCCTGCAATCCTAGCTACTCAGGAGGCTGAGATCTGAGGATCACAGTTCAAAGACAACCTGGGGAACTAAAGCATGTGAGACTCTTATCTCTAATTAACCACTAGAAAACTGGAAGTGGCCTTGTGGCTCAAGGAGTAGGGATGTAGCCCTGAGCTGAAGAGTTCCAGGACAGCTCCTAGGCCCAGCCTGCTAAAGTGAGGTAATAATATCACATAACTATCTAAATATTAGGAGTGTGTGAAAGTCATTTTTAAGATAAGCCAACTCATACCTGTAATCCTATCCACTCAGAGGTAGAGATTGGGAGAACTGTGATTTTTAGCCATCCTGGGCCAAAAGTTAATGAAACTGCATCTCACATTTGAAAAGCTGGGCATAAGAATACACCCTTGAAATTCCAGCTAATTGAGAGGCACCTGTAGGAGTATTACAGGCCCAGGGCAGGCTGCAAGACCCTACACAAAACACAGCTTTGTGTAGAAATAAAGAAAGGTTGGGGAAATCACTCAAGTAGTATAATGCCTGCATTACAAGCCAAGGCTCTAAATTCAAATTTCAGTATGATCAAAGGAGGAAAGAGGAGGTGGAGAATGGGGATAAAGAGGAGGAGGAGGACAAGGATAAAGAGGAGGAGGAGGAGAAAGAGGAAGAGAAGGAGGAGGAGGAAGAAGAGGAGGAGGAGGGGGAGCTGGATGTAAAAGGAAAAGGGGAGAAAACAAAAAGGAGAAAGCAGAACAAGGGTGAAAAGGAATGAGGAGAAGGAAGGGAAAAGAAGTAAGGTAAAGAAAACTATCAACAAAATTCCATTTTTCATATGTAGAAATATTTATGGGGAAAAATTGTGCTTCTCTAATGTTAGCATATTCATAATGAAAAATAATATGAATGTTCCTTTTAAAACCAGAACAATTCCTACCATGTGATACTGTAATTCCACTATGGCTATATATCTAAAAACTTGGAATCAATTTTTATCAATACTCCTGCATTAATTAGAACATTATTCAAAGTATCCAAGTCAGAAAAACCTCTTCAGTTTCATTGTGAATGCCTGTGACTCTTCACAATGCATGCGTGTGACTATTCACTCACACGTGAATGAATTTGATAGAATTTTATTCAGCTTTAAAAATAATGGGAATCCTTTCACTAACAATAATGTAAATAAACATAATTGGTATTATGTAAAATGAAATAGGTTAGATAGATGGATGTATACACATGATCTTGGTTATATGTGAAACCTCAAAAACTTGTATTTATACAGAAATAGAATGGTGGCTGCCATGGACTTGCAGATGGTGGAAATGGAAGGATTTCTTTCAAAAACACTCACCTTCAGTTCTAAGACAAATAGCTCTGAAAGTCTAAGTAAAACATGGTAAAAATATTAAACATGCTATATATTTCAGATGTGCTTTGCTAATCAAGCAATCTTAAGGTCTCACTGAAAAATGCTATCTGTAGAATGTATGAAGTGATGAGCAGGTTACTGAGCTTGATTGCAGTAGCATTTCATATCATATGTGCATAGAATCATAAAATCTGGATGTATATCTTTAATGATACTACTTTCCTTTATCTTACCATATCAATATTCTCTTCATATGGTTTTCCCTTCAACTGACTCATTGCATTGAGCCATAATGAAAATTTTACATTTTTTCCTTGTGCCAAAATTGTATCAAATCTAGTTAGTTTTGAATCAATAAATATCTCTGTTTTATTGAACAATTAACTTTTATTTTATAAAATTTGATTTTCTTTATATAAAATATGAGGGTATATGCATCTATACACACATGAGTGGATGTTCATATAGCACATATACACACATATACATACATATGCAACAGGAATGCATGTAAACATACACAGATATGTAGACATACGTGCAAAATTACATACCTGCGTATCTATTCTCCTACATGCACAATAAACATGTACATGTATCAGTGTGCCTATATGTACACACTATATACACAAATATACCAATATTCATGACTTACATAGACACATAAATACTATCAGTTTTCATAATACAATGAATACAATGAAGGGGAAATATTAAGGAAGTAATAATTATCATTTTTATTATTGTGATTGATCACTGGACTTGAACTTTGGGCCTCGGCATTGTCACTGAACTTTTCAGCTCAAGGCTACTGCCCTACACCTTGAGCCATAGCACCACTTCTGGTTTTCTGGAGGTTAATTGGAGATAAGACTCTCAAGGACTTTAGAGCCATCACACCCAGATTAAAAAAGTATTAAATCTCTTAAAAATAGTACAAGGGAGGAAAATGATGGGAAAATTGCCTAGGGGATAAAATAATCAAAGTCAAGGTAAAATAAGGGATGACTGAAAGAATGCTTGCCTTTGTAAAATGGATTCTTTCATGTCTGCAATCTTTTTCTTATAGTGGATTTTTTTATTAAAGAATTTATTAACGTGGATTTTCACATCATATTTTAAATGACAAGTTTAACAAACAAGTGTTCAAGAAGGGAATCTCTATAATCACTGGGAATTAGTATTTAGAACTTAATCAAAATTAGGCTAAGAGTTTGTATGTCATAGAAACATAATTTGTGAAATAAAACATTACATCTATGGAGTCACAGGTTTTATGTCTATATAGTTATGTTTATATTTCCATTACCATGTCCATAGCATTGGGTATGCAGATATTGAGTCCTTGCTGTTGTACTCTTTGGATTTAATAGCCACATATTAATGATGCCATGTGCCTTTTGTTCCTTAGGTCTTGACTTGTCTCAACATGATTCGCTCTAGATTCATCCACTTCCTTGCAAATGCCATTATTTTATCTTGTCTGTTGACTATGTACAATTCCATTGTGTAGATATTCCATATTTTCTGTATCCATTCATCTGCAGTAGGGCATCTGCATTGTTTCCATTGCCTGGCTATTGTGAATAGTGCAGAGATAAACATAGATGAGCAGTTGTCCTTATCATATCTTGGGTAATGCTGTTCAGGGTAGATGCCCAGAAGTGGTATGGCAGGATCGTAGGGAAGGTCTATTTTCAGTTCTTTAAGAAACCTCCACACGGCTTTCCAGAGTGGCTAAACTAGTCTGCATTCCCACCAGCAGTGTAGTAGGGTTCCTTTTTCTCCACAACCCCGCCACCAGTTGTCATTGTCTGAGTTCAAAATCTTGGCCATTCTTGTTGGGGTAAGGTGGTATCTTAGGGTTGTTTTTATTTGCATTTCCTTTATGACCATAGATGATGAACATTTTCTCATATGCTTTTCTGCCATTTTAATCTCTTCTTCTGATAAGTCTCTCTTTAGTTCCCTTGCCCATTTAGTGAATGGTTTGTTGGGTTTGGGGGAATTAGTTTCTTGAGTTCCCTGTAGATACTGGATAGTAAGCATTTGTCAGATGTATTATTGGTAAATATCTTTTCCCAGGTGGTTGTCTGTTTCTCTACTTTTATGGCTATGCTTTTGTCTGTGCAGAAACTTTTTATTTTTAGGTAGTCCCTTTTATCGAGTTTCTCTCCAATCTGTTGTGACCCTGGGATCCTGTTCAGGAATCTTTTGCCTGTATCTATGAGTTCCAGTGTCTCTCCTACTTTATCATGTAGCAGTTTCACAGTTTCCGGTCTGACGTTGAGGTCTTTGATCCACTTTGAGTTAATGCTTGTGCATGGCAAAAGGCTAGGGTCAATTTTTAGTTTTCTGCATGTGGCTGCCCAGTTTTGCCAGCACCAATTATTGAATAGACTGTGTTTGTTCCACTGTATATCTTTGGCTCCTTTGTCAAATACAAGTTGCCTATGGGTATGTGGTTCTATTTCTGGGTATTCTAGTCTGTTCCACTGATCTTCTGGTCTATTTTTGTGCCAATACCAAGCAGTTTTTCTTATTATGGCTCTATAGTAGAGTTTGAAGTCTGGTATTGTAATACTACCAGCTCTTTTTGCCTAGAATTGTTTTGGCTATTCTAGGTCTTTTCTTGTTCCATATGATACTTTGGATTATATATTCTATTTCAGTAAAGGATGTCTTTGGGATTTTGATGGGGATTGCATTGAATTTGTATATCAATTTTGTCAGTATAGCCATTTTCACTATGTTGGTTCACCCTAGCCATGAGCAAGGGATGTCTTTCCATTTCCTAGTGTCCTCTTTAATTTCTTTTGTTAGGCTTTGATAGTTTTCATTGAATAATTCCTTTACATCTTTAGTTATGTATATTCCTAAGTATTTTATTCTTTTGGGGGCTATTGCAAATGGGATCATTTTCTTGATTTGGCCTTCTGTTTGTGTATTGTTGGTGTACAAGAAGGCTACTGACTTCTGAAGGTTAATTTTATCCTGCCACTTTGTTAAAGTAGTTTATTAGTTCTAGAAGTTTTGGAGTGGATTTTGTTGGGTCACTGAAGTAGAGGATCATGTCATTTGCGAATAGGGATAGTTTAATTTCTTCCTTCCCTATGTGGATCCCTTTGATGTCCTTTTCTTGCCTTATTGCTCTGCCTAAGGGTTCCAGCACTATATTGAAGAGGAGTGGAGAGAGTGGCTATCCCAGTCTAGTTCCTGGTTTTAAGGTGAATGGTTCCAGTCTTTCACCATTTAGTATAATACTGGCTGTAGGTTTTTCATATATGGCTTTCAGTATTTTGAGGAATGTACCTCTTATTCCTATTTTTTCTAGTGCTTTCAGCATGAATGGATGTTGTATTCTGTCAAATGCCTCCTCTGCATCCAGAGATATTATCATATGATTCTTATCCTTAGCTCTATTAATGTGGTGTGTTACATTGATTGATTTGCGAATGTTAATCCAGCCTTGCATCTGTGGGATGAAGCCTACTTGATCATAGTGTATGATTTTTTTAATTTCTGGATTCTGTTTGCTAGTATTTTATTGAGGAGTTTTGCATCTGTGTTCATTAGAGAGATAGGTCTGTGGTTTTCTTTTTTTGTTGGGTCTTTCCCTGATTGGGGATAAGAGTAATATTAGCTTCATAAAATGAGTTTGGTATTGATCCTTCTGTTTCTATTTCTCAGAAGAGTTTCAAGAGTATGGGTGTTATTTCATCTTTAAACGTCTTATAGAATTCCTCAGTGAAACCATCTGGACCTGGGCTCTTTTTGGTTGGCATTTCCCTGATTGCTTCCACAATTTCATTGTAAGAGATTGGTTTGTTCAATTTGTTTACCTCATCGTTGTTCAGTGTGTGTAGCCTATATTTATTTAAGAAATCATCCATTTCTACTAGATTTTCTTGTTTCTTTGAATATATGCCCTGGTAGTACTTATTCATTATGGACTGGATTTCTTGGGAATCAGTTGTGATTGTTCCCATGGCATCTCTAATCTTGTTTATTTGAGTCTCCCCTCTCCTTTTTTTGATGAATCTTGTCAGGGGTCTGTCTGTTTTGTTGACTCTTTCAAAGAACCAACTTTTTGATTTATCAATTTTGTGTATAATAGATCTTATTTCAATCTCTGATATTTCTGATTTTATTTTTGTTATTTCTGTCTTTCTAGTTGTTTTAGAATTAACTTTTTCTTGCTCCTCTAGGTGTTTCAGGTTTTTTTAGGTTATTTATGTGCTCTTCTTCTGAGGCAAAAACTAAACAAAATCCTAAAAAAGAGGCAACTCTAGGAGTAGGTTCTCTTTTTCTGTCTCATAGACTAAACGATACTCTTAGAGTGTCTATATCCTTGTATTCGTATATCTTTGCTGCACTTCTCTTGATTGACTTACTGCCAATTCACTGTCTCTGCTTACTCATACTTTACAGTAGCCCAAATATTTAACTTACACATTTGTTTATTCATTTTTAAAGACAAATATTTACTTGGCAGAGACTATGTTCTGCATAGAGACAACTGTCTTACCATGGCTCCAACTCTGCCTCATTTTCTGCCAGTTCTTTTCCCTACTATTACACCTGTTATATAATGTAAGCCAAATGTTGCCTCTGTGTTTCCAAATTTCATTTTCCCAAATTAAGAACTACTGTGCATTATACTGTGCATTATAGAAGTTGTGAATGTAGCTCACTGATGATTTTAAGCTTTCTGATGCTTTAAGCATGCATACAGTTGCCCATGGGGTTTGAAAAAAATTGAGGAAATTCTCATCATTCCGAAGTTAGACATCTTCTAATAAAAGCAAAATCTTAACTTCAGTCATCCTTTGAGCAAAATAAATGAAACAAAGCAAACAAAAACTCAACATAGCCAGGCACCAGTCACTCACACTTATATTCTTCGCTATTCATTAGGGTGAGATCTGAGGATTGTGGATTGGATTGAATCCAGCCCGGTCCATACAGGTTATGAAATGTTTCTCTCCAATTAACCACCAGAAAGCATAAGTGGAAATGTGGCTCAAGTGGTAGAATGTTAATCCAAAGGAATAAAGGTTAGGAATAGCACTTAGGTAATGAATTCAGGCCCCAGGACCAATACACACACACACACACACACACACACACACACACACAGGTTCTGGCAAAAATTGAAATTTTTTCCTCAATGATTACTTGAGATTAATAGCTTCAACCCCGGAGATATCACAAGTGAACATCATGCCACAGTCTCTTACACTAAGATTCAGATTCTTTGGATTTTTATTGTTATTTTGTTCACTAGAATACTTGAGAAGATAAGAAGCAGAAAATGAGCTAAGATTCTTTTTAGGTTGTCCTAAACAATATTTTTTCACTCGTTGAACATAAACATAAATCAAAATACACTTACTATTTAATATAATAAATCAAAATATGCTGAACTCATCAACCATCTTAGATTAGCCACACAACATTCTGGGGAATGTTGGTTATTTACTCTGGATGTGCACATTGATGCAACAGGTTATTGACTGACTCTGCCCAGCACTCGAGGGTGTTAACTGGCATATGATAGCTAGCTCCAACAGGGAACTGTTAAAGAAAGAAACATCTACAGGATTTGGTCTGGCTGCATTTGTTATTTTACATTGTCTTCCTGGCCTTTGACAGTTCAGCAGTTTGCAAATGCTAAACTTTCTCATCATATACTGTGATCAGTAGTTTTCTGAAACCTTTAACCATCTAGTAGTATGCTCAGAAAAGAACACATGAAAACAGAGAACTTGGGAAACCAGCTCAAGAGATCTCATCATATTTTGAGAGCTTCTAAAACCTAAGTCCTCCAAAATGTTTCTCCATAGAGACTTGTTTCTATTTTCTCTGACTCCACTCTTTTCAAATAGGATTGTTAAACTATAGCCTCTGACCCCACTGGCACCTGCTACTTCTTTTTATAAATAATGTATCATTGAAACACAGCCACAGCCACTTTTCCACTAATGTCTGGCTGCTTTTGTCCCATAAAGGCAGAATTAAGCAGCTGAAAACTGTTCTTTAAAAAACAAAAAAGTCACTGAATTGTAACACTTCACAAAGAGTTTGCCTATCTCAGTTCTCAGGCACAACATAGCTAGATATCCAAAATGCATGGCAAAATGGCCTTTCTAGTACTAATTTTCCTTCTACCTAATCTAAATTCTTGTACTTTAGCTTAATTTAATTCTTTTATCTTACCTTGGGTAAAGTGAATAACTACAGCATAATGTCATCAGTAAGTGTTTATTCACTCTGAAATATGTTACCAAGCAATCAGCTCTTCCATTCTGCAATGAAAACCTCCAACTTTTATTTAATGTTAATTATACTCCCTAGATAAGCATTTTAGTCAAAATGAAGACCTTTCAAAACTGCATAGCCAAGTCTCTAAACAACTTAAATCCTGTAATAACTCTATTTATTTTCACATTTGTTTTGATCATGGGAAAATTGACCTATCAAAACTCCCATTCTCAAAAACTGAAATTTTCTTTTCCTTCACGGATCATATCACCAAACATTTGCAGCTTACTGAGAATAATATTTCTTTTACTAATGATTGCATCACATAGTAAAATTCACTATGATCTCTCCACCTTTACTTCTCTCCATTATTCCCTTCACCATTTCTTTCTAATGAGTCTGTATTGAAGTATAAACCTTCACTCAGTTGATAAAAATATTCATGTATTAATAGGACAGGTAATTTCTATCTATGCTAGCCACACCAACTTTTAAATTGCACTCTATTAGAAACATCTCCAATGATATATTGCCCTCCCCAAAATATATAGTTCTCATATCAACTTCAGAACAAGTAGTTAAAATGAATATGGAAATGGAAAATTTTCATTTATTCCAGAAATAAACAGATAGAAAAAATATGTTAGAAAGCAACCTCCATGCATACAATCAACAAAATATATAGCACTTCATAATTAACCCAAAAGTCATGTAAATGTAGAACTATAACCATAAAATTCAGTTAAGAGGCTTAAAAGAAATTAATAAGTAGGGAGAAGTTACTAATCAGAGTTATTTGGGGGAAGAGAGGGAGAGCCTAGTCAGAATAAAATGTACAAAGATATTAACTGGATGAGTAAAATGGTATAAAGAATATTACCTAGACTCCTTGAGAGGGCCATAGCAGAAACACTGATAGGTGGAAAGTGGGATAAATACTTTAAAGTTTGATTAAGCTATATGGGTCGATTATGTCCTGTCCAAAATTCAGGGTTTGTCAATATGGAAGTGTTAAGATGTGGGTTTTTAAGGGGCCGTGAGGTTGAGGAGATCGGGTCATGAAGGGCTTTGCACACTGGAAGTACTTAGGATCCTATATGAATGAATGGGTGGTGGAATTCCCTTTTCCTTTTTCCCTTCTGTGCCGTGTGCCCCGGATAGAAATACATCCATTCTCTCCAGAGCACACATCACCAAGGAGCTATTTGGAAGCAGAAGAGTCTTATCAGACAACTGGGTTTTCAGTGGACTACACTTGCATTGCTCAGTTTCCCGAAATGTGTGAAATAAATTTCTGTATTCTATAAAAATAATTTATCGCCGGGTGCATAGCTCACGCCTGTAATCCTAGCTGCTCAGGAAGCTGAGATCTGAGGATGGCGGCTCAAAGTCAGCCCGTGGGGTAAAGAACCTGAGACTCTTATCTCCAATTAATCACCAGAAAATGGGAAGTGGGTCTGTGGCTCCAGGGGTAGAACTGTCACCTTAAGCTGAAGAGCTCAAGGACAATGCCCAGGCCCTGGGGGAGGGCAGTAGCCTTGAGCTGAATTGCTCAGGGGACAGGGCCCAAGTCCGGAGTTCATGCTCCATAACAGATAAAATAATATAAAAAATAAAAATAAATAAATGAAAGTAGAAATAACTTATCCTCTCTCAGGTATTTTGGAGCAACATCAACAAACTAAGGAAAGGTCCCAAAGAACTGCTACTCTGAACCTGTGACAGGAGTCCCTGACAATTGGCGTTGAGTCTCAGGGAGCACGATGAAGCTGATTCCATGAATTGGAAAAAAGAATATGCAAAGTGGACTGTTGCTTCTACAGTAAGTAGTTGCTGTTACTAAAGGCAAGATGTGTTGCTAGGGAGACTCTCAAGAACAAGAAGCAAATATTGAGAACACAAATGTAGAAAAGAAAAAAGCAGTCTCTGACCCCACTCCTTGCCTAGCAACCTCCCCCTAGTACAGCTCTTATGGCAGACCCTGAGGCAGAGCAGTTAGGAAATGTGTGTAGATTTCCAGCCCTGGCATCATAAAGCAGGATATAGAACAGTAGGACTGATATTGCCAGACAATAGCATAGCACATGGTACAGCAGATGTTCATTTTCCTAAGGTATATTACAGACAGAAATGAATAGAGATATCAGAACAATGAAATACAAAATACTTTAAATTTTAACTGTAATTTACATAAACAAAAATTCAGTCAACAAACATACTGGAAAATTTAGAAAAACAAGGGAAGGGGTGGGTTGGGAGGGATGGGTCAGAATATTGAAAGTGGTGATATTTATTAATCACTCCTCTTATAAATGCCAATCCTTTTATAAAACTCCTTAAAGATAACAAATATAATGAAAGGGACTTACCATTATAAATACGAAAATGAATGATAAAAAGAATATGCAATCCACAGGAGGAATATGTTAAATTATTGAATAATAGATTGCTCTATAAAAATAGTGTTATTAGAAATATTACACGTCCTTCCTTCCCTTCCTCCCTCCTATTCTTTCTTTCTTTCCTTCCTTCCTTCCTTTCTTTCTTTCTTTCTTTCTTTCTTTCTTTCTTTCTTTCTTTCTTTCTTTCTTTCTTTCTTCTGTTCTTTCTTCCTGTCTTTCTTCTCTCTCCCTTTCTCTCTTTCTGCCTTTCTCCCTTCAGGGAGATATAATTCCTCTTGGGCTACACCTCTAACACTATTGTTTGTACTTTTTTTCTAAGGTAGAGTCTCTAATGTTTAACAGGCCTGGCCTTTAATATGTGATCTTCTTGTCTACATCTCCTAGTTACTTGGGATAATAGGTATGTGCCATCACATCCTTTAAATTTGAGATATTTCCATGTAACATAGCATTTCAAACAAAATTGTCCCTATTCAGTCAGAGTTTTGAGCTTTTAACATGACACCAGGAGAGAGAGAGAGAAATGAAGTCAGTCAAAGAGAGACAGAAACAGAGAAGCAAAGACAGAAAACCAAGTAAAAATATTGAAATACTTTGCTCTACTAACTTCAGTGTCGGAAAATATATAAACATAGAAAACATTGAAGAAAGACTTAACTAGCTAATTTGTAAATTATAACCCTGTAAAGAAAATCATTAAACCAGAAATGAAAAGGATAACTATACCCAGAATAATTTTGTTAATCTCTACAAAAACGCATAATTCATATTAGCCAAAATATGATACAAGTAAATAGTAAATGCAATCATCTCTCTGTAGAAATATGACTAAGGAATTTAAACAAATATGGGAGAAATATGAGAAAGTAAGATGAAGTGAAAATTGTACACATTGTGGCAAAGATGAAACAATATAACACTGGCATTCCTAAAGCCTTCTCTCACTCAGAAGTTAGTAGCAAACTAGTTAACTTTTAAGAAGGCAATAGTATGTGTTGTAGAATCCTGAATAAAGTTCCCAGATCTAGAAGTCTAACACAGGAAAATGAACTCAGGAAAGTTTTGGTAAGGGAATACGAGAGAACGTTCTTCCACAATATCTTAACAATGATTAAAATTAATTAAATGAATATTAATGAAGTCATGGTAGAAACCTCTGAAGAAATATTAGACACAATAAGAAGTAATGTTCTGAGCTGGGCATGGTGACTCATGCCTGTACTCCTAGCTATTCAGGAGACTGAGATTTGAGGATCGTGGTTCAGAATCAGCCTGGGCACTAAAGTCTATCTTACTCTGATCTCCAGTTAACCACTAGAAAACTGGAAATGCCACTGTGGCTGAAGGGGCATAGCCTTGAGCTGAAGAAACGAGGGACAATGCCCAGGTCCTGGAGAAGGGCTATAGCCTTGAGCTGAAGAGTTCAGAGACTGTGCCCAGGTCCAGAGTTCAAGCCCCAAAGAAGTTCCAGGAGAGTTCCCAGGCAATGAGTTCAAGCCCCAGGAACAGCCCAGATGAAGCAAGCAAGAACAAAGGAAGAAAGGGAAGGGGAAAGGGAAGGAGGGAAGGAGGGAGAAGGGGACGGAGGGAGGGGGGAGGGAGGGAGAAAAATAGTGTTCTAATTATATTTGATAAATTAACTTTACCAAAATGTGTTAAGTATAAAAAGCAAAAACAAAACAGTGTTTGAGGATAATCTTAAATCATACATTCTAAATCATGAAAGTTAAGTATTCTTAACTAAAGTTGTATCCTTTTATGCGATCCTGCACCAGAATTCTTAATGAATGTTGAGCTAAAAGCAGATACCCTGAAAACTTTACAGGAAGGAATAGGAGATACACTAGGACTCCTTAGCACAGGTCGAAACGTGCTTAATAAAGCTCTAGAAACACAACAAATAAAGGAAAGGTTGGGCAAATGGGACTGCATTAAACTGCAGAGCTTCTGTATGGCAAAGGACATAGCTAGCAAGTTAAATAGCCCACAGAGTGGGAGAAGATCTTCATTAACCATACAACAGACAAGGGCCTCATATTTAACACATACTTACATATCAAAAAATTGAATCTCTCAAAAACAAAACCCCAAAGTAACAGCCATCCTATTAAAAGGTTGGCCAAAGACTTAAAAAGAGACTTCTCTGAAGAGGAAATACGAATGATCTATAGACATATGAAGAAATGCTTGACATCTGTGGTCATAAAAGAAATGTAAATCAAAACAACTTTGAGATTCCACTTTACTCCAGTTAGAATGGCCATTATCAAGAAATCTTCTAACAACAGATATTGGTTAGGATGTGGCCAGGACAGATCACTACTAAACTGTTGGTGAATGTGTAAACCTGTTCAACCACTCTGGAAAGCAGTATGGTGATTCCTTAAAGGACTAAACTTAGAGCTCTCCTATGAATAAGCAATCTCATTCCTTGGCACTTACCCAAATGTCCAGAAACAAGGACATACTAAATTCACTATCATCTTTAACAAGTAAATGAGACTTATCAGATATTCACTATGAAATTCAATTTCCTATGCTGAGTAATGGATTAAGCAGCTCTTATATGTATATAATCTCTAGCTTAATTTTCTAATCTCTTCTGTGAGCTTGAGATATAAACAGTTAACTGTTCTCAGAATGTAACCTGAGATAATCCAACTAGAGCTTATAAAGGGAACATTTCCAGAAATGAACATATTTGTCCCTTCTTCACATTCCTATTTCCTGGACTATCTCCATCAGTTGCCTTCCCCTGTTTCTCTAGACCATATCTAAATGAATCCTGGAAAAATGTACTTTTCTCTATCCCAATACTGTCCTCATACTAACCAGTTCTTACTAAATCCAATGCTACTGTGTCATTTTCAGGTCTTGGCAGCTGCCATGGTCTCAGGAAATGTCCGTCTGCTTCTTCTTTGATTACTTTCTTGTTTAACTATATGTTTATCAAAAAATAATTTCAATAGCCATATAACAATATTATACAGGCGATGCCATTTACCAGTTTAAACCTTTCTAAAGATTTCTGTCTCTTTTAGTTTGAATTTCACCAGGAATTATATATGGGTCTTAACAAAGATTAAAGTTCAAAGAATTTATTTGGCAGATGATTCTAAGGCACACCCATAGCAAACAGAAAGTAAGAAAAAAAAAGACCTCCCTGGGACTGGGATTATGGCCTAGTGGTAGAGCGTTATCCTTGAGAAAGCTCAAGTACAGTGCCCAGGCTCTCAGTTCAAGCCCCAGGACTTGAAAAAATAAATATAAGTGACACATAAGCAAGTAAGCCACCATTGTGACCTAGAGGAAATGAATTCTATAACAATTCTAGAAGCCAATAAAGAACATGTGCCTTAGTTTAGTAGCAAAGGAGCAAGCACATATTCAGGCTGATCCTTAAAGGGAAGGAGGTGTTTAGGATACTAATGCATTGATTCCAAAGCAGTCTTTGCTTCTACTTTCTTTTTTCAAATTTTATTTTATTGTGTGGGTGATATACAGAGGGTTACAGTTACATTCATCAGATAGTAGTACTTCTTGAACATTGTTACCTCTTCCCATGATTTTTCTCTCTCTGTTTCTATCCTTTCCCGCTCCTCCCCCTTCCTGCCCACCATATAGGCAAAGAATTGCAGATCGTAGACATTGGCATTGGGAAGAAAGGCCAGTATTCCTAGAAATGGAAAAGAGAAAGGCATCAAGGACAGGTTATTGAATGCTAAGTTAATCTTTTATACAACTCTGAGATATTCTTTAATAGTCATTGTATATGTGTAAACACTAAGAAAAGCCATTCTGAAATTTATTCTATATTTCCAAGCCTAGAATTTATGTATAGCATATCCTCCTTTACTATTGCTTCTATATTCCCTTTGAGAATGGCCACATATTTGCTAGTTTACTTCAGGATTATTCATTGTGTGTATTACCAATATTTTGGATCAGATATTTCTTTACTATGGAGAGTATCCTGTGCCTTGTAGGGTGCTAAACCTTAGCCTCAATATATTAAGGTAGTATCTTGCCTCCAACCAGTTGTGATTACAAATCATACACCAGATATTGCAATGTATCCTGATGGAAAGGGATTGATTTTTTTTTCTTGTGGAGAAACACTTGCTTAAGTAGATATCCTTTTGGGTCAAATATTGTCTTCTTTTCTTAGAGATCTGAATCTCTAGTTACTGTGCCTTTGTCAGGTTGTTGTCATTATAATAGCCCAATCATAGTTGTCAATGGACACAAAAGGAACAAAAGAAATTTCAGTGAGTACCCCTGAGTTCTAGTCATAATTGTGTCCACCTCTATTATACAGCATGAAAGTAATTTTTTTTCTTACCAGAGAAGTGATTATATTGTCAGCACTTCTTCTGACATGTGATATCTATAAATGATCAATTGGTGATTATAGCTTCAAAGTTAGTGGGACCTGACCTGTGTTTCTTGCTTTTGTGTCAGGTTCCACTATGCTATGCCAAGATATCTAGTATAAAAAGACTCCAAAGTCTAGTGGAAAAACACTGTAAATCCTCAGTGGGTCATTGTGAGTGACAGTGAAATGTTCATCCTAAATCCACACTTTTGTCCTGTGCAGAATTGTTCTGCTTTTTGATACCAGCACCATATATACAGCTATTAGCTGAAAGTTTCTACTGTATCTTTAAAAAAATTAACAAATTTGTGCAAGATTGTCATCTCTTTTAGAAGCTATCCATGTTACTTTGCGCTCACTGAGTAACAAATCTCCACATATATGTTTAAGAAAATGCTCATTAATTAGTTCATAATACTTTAGGTCAGAATTTAGCATTGATAATTCCAAGCAGCAGATTTTAGGACAAGAGGTGAAGATCTGACTTGCAATAATATCTTATATTTAATAATTTTATTATTAATTAAGTAGTAATCCAATGCAGTCATAGATGAGTAATGGGTTAACTGACAGACATGGTAAATAAAAGGTGCCTACTCTCATCCCCAACTTCCATCTATAAACTCTGATTGGCCTGGGCTATATTAGTGGAATTACAGGAAAATAAACACAAGGGCACATTCTGAGAGGTTGACAATGAGAAATTTGTACTAAAGTAAGGAGTGTGAGTAACAGGATGGCTGGAATCTGGAGATAGATAAACACAGAAACTCTTCTGGTCTTTTGACAGGATAACTGCAAGAGCTCAAGCATACATATGCATACATCTGAACTTGTGCATGCCTGCACACACACACACACACACACACTCACAAACAGGGTTTTATACTGGTTTTATTCAAGCAGACAAGTCTTCAGCCACTCATGGCCCCATAGGGCTCTACACTTCCCACATAGAAAAATTTGCATAGACTTATCAACTGGCTGAGTGGTACTGAGTAGTTAGTTGCCTAACATGCAAAGGGTCCCAGGTTCTAATCCTAGCACTGCAAGACAGAAAGAAAGAACAAGAAATCAAGATTGATTGGACTGAATCCTAGGTATAAGCCAGGAAATAAAAAAAACTCTATTTCCAAGATAATTCGGTTCACCATATGACTGTGAAGCTCTGATTTCCCTTCTTGTTGCTAGCTCTTAAAGGATTAAGCCATTAAATTCACATTCCCACAATGTCACATGATTTGAAATATTAATTACACGTATAAAATCCTTTCACTGTAGTACCTAGACCAATTTTTGGTTGAATGATGTGGGAAATCTGTATATATAGCAGAAGATTGGTGTCTGTGTCCTATCATTCCACTCTTTTCTTCACAATGTACTAGCAGAAGCGATAGATTACATGGTCATTTCTGACTCCAACTTAACAAATTTTCTCCATAACTTTGTGAGTGCTTGTAGGGGCACTGTTGGCATGGAAACTAAACTTGTACCAGTAACATCTATCAATCTAATGACAAACTGGTGTGTATGTAAAGTTGGCACAGGCCTCGTATAATAAACTTTTTCAGAGTTTCAGCTCTTCATCTCCAGGAAAGGGGACTCAGGAGCTTCCTCTGAGGCAGGCCAGAGGCAGGGTAGATCATTTGTCAGCAACAGCTGTACTGGCCTTAAATCCATGTGTTTTCACCATTCTTTTTCTCCCCAAAGAATTCCTTTTGGATCCCATTACTACAGCAATATGGTGGTTTGAGGAAGAAGCTGGCTTCCCTCCATGGAATAATAGTCATATCCACCTGTGTATTCAGTGTGATAGTTACTCTGAATGGTCATTAATGGAAGGCTAAGTGATCCACATACTCTGTCTTTATTCTCATAGATCCATGTACGTTCTTTTAAAAAATTGTTGTTGTAAAGCTGATGTACAGAGGGGTTATGATTATGTAAATCAGATAAAGAGTACATTTCTTTTGTAACCATGTCACCCCTTCTCTCACTCTCTGTTTTTCCCTCGCATCCACACCCACAAGTTGTATAATTCATTTTCAACCTAGTGTCTATTGAGTGCCACTGTTGCATTTGTCTACCCTTTGTCCCACCATTTCTGTGCCTTATCTTTACCATTCTAAAGACATATAAATAAACAGACTGAAGGAAATGAAAACACAGAAACATAGAAGAAAATCTCTTGCTCACATGTCTTAGAATTTATTTCCAAAAATATTACTTTATATGGACAGATACACATAGCTTTTGCACCTGTGTGATACTCTCCCAAGAATATCATCCATTGTTCTCACTATGTGAATGCCTAGAGACCTGCATCTACATATTTCTTTCTCAGACATTGTTAAAACCCAGTAAGGAAGACTTAATTCAGGACCAATGAGCTATCTAAAAAAATCCAATGCAACCGAGTCTTACACTCGGAAGAGAAACAATATAAACCCTATATAACATGATCTATGATGGTGGGGCTGGGGAGTATGGAGGAAAAGAGAAATTAACTCTGATAGTGAGGTTGATTAAACATCAAGACCAAGCTTGTCTAACTGAGATGTGTCATGGAAAAGGCTTAGAACACTGACTAAAATTTCTCCAAGAAAAGAAGTTTGTCCATGAATCAATCCACTTTCAGAACTTCCTATGTTTTCCCCAATATACATCCCATCAAACCTACATGGAACCTTACTGAGGTATAGTCATTGGTGCAACAGATATTGAAAGCCCAGAGCTGTTTGCATAGGGTCCAACCTAACTGCAGAACTTCTTTATTATTACCTGTCCTGCCAAATTTTATAACCCGATAAACTAAAGTAACTAGATTTTGATAGATATTTGGATGCATAGAACTTTTCTAGCTCATGGTCAAGTATTAAATCAGGGTCCAATTCCATCCTAGGACATGCTTTTTGAACAGTAAGCACTTGCCTTCTGCAAAATATGTGAGGAGAGAGTCTAAGATCACCCATGGAAAGCTATAAAAAGTCTAGGTAAATTTGGACCAGCTGGCCTATAGTAGTACTTTCTCAATATTGTAGACTTTTCCAAGTCCTCTTTTCAGAAGAAATAACAAGATAAAGGTTTATTCTATTTAATACTCAATAATTGATAAACCAATCAATCAATAAATTCTGAAAACCACTATATCCCACCTCACTCTCCCTGTTTCCATTTTTCACATCTTCCTCTCTCAATTATTTCATTCATTTGTTACACGGAGGTGCATATTTGTCTTCTTTGCTACAGAAATGAAAATAGATAAGAATTCACAATTCAAATACAGGCTCTAACCTAAGTGAGGGAGAATAATGTGATAATGAATCCAACAAGAAGTCATATGTGTGTAAAAAGTTGATAAGAAAATGAAGAATATAAAGAACAAAAAGATAAGATGAAAGGGAAAATCATTGTGAACTTTCTCATACATTTTAATCTCACAGCCATATCACCAAATAAGATAACACAAAACCTGTATAAAGAGTGGTCTAGATAATTTTGTAAGGGGAAGAAAGTGAAGAGCATCTTTTAAAGACAACATTGCTATGAGATATCACCATTTACATAAGATAAGAAAGGGAACATTGTGTGTACCTAGGGAAAGCAGAATGTGTGTGTAAAGGGAAATTGTCAGTGAGCTCAAGACAATATGAGAGTTGGAGAAGCAATAGTTCTACTTGTCCTCTATGTCACCTGAACAAAGCAGAGAAGGGAGAATATTAAAAGGAAAAGAAGGAAAATGAGGAAGGGAGGGAAAGACCACAGCTAAGTATTATTGTCATTTTTTCCAATTTTTCAGGGTTGCAACATATATAAAGTAAATATGGGTTAAATGGCATAACTTTTCTAATTATGAAGGAATATATAGATAACTATTTTTAATGATAAGTAAAGTATTCCTATTCTGTCTATCCTAACACTAGTATCTTTAGATGTTATAGCTTCTTTCCTCTTTTCCTCATGGACGGCAATTATTATACTATTCTTTATGAAACAGACTGAGGAAATAAAAGAAACCCAGGAATAACTGAAAGCTGATATAAAGTGTTCATATTTTTTCATATATTTTCATTGTAATTAATAGAATGGTTACATTCTGTTTGCCAGATAGAAGGTGCATTAATTCACATACATTGATACCCTTTCTCATGTCTTGGTCCCCATTACCCTCCAACCCACCCCCACACCTCATCCTGTTTTCCCCCCTTCCCTATCCAATTTCAAATAACCTAATACAAATATATTCAGTATATCAGATAACAAAGTGAGATACTGTAACAATATGAGATAACCAAGGCACAGCAAAAGAGATGAGAGATAACATAGTACATTAAGGACAACAATCACTCATTATATGGCTTTTGTTTCTGTATCCTAGAGGTCCTGTCATTTAGCAACGTACTATATGGACCTATGCATCTAGGTTTTGCTCTATTGCAAATCTCTGCTATGAGAGCACAAGGTTTCTATTGATTATGACAAATGAGGGAAAACATTGAGCCATTGTTCCTTTGACTCTGGCTTATTTCACTGAATGTGATTTTTCTAAGTCTTTCCATTTCCTAACAAATGGGGCGATGTCATTCTTTCTGACAGCAGCATAGAATTCCATTGTGTACCAATACCACATCTTGTTGATCCACTCATCAACTGAGGGACATCTGGGTTGGTTCCATATCTTTGCTATGGTAAATAGTGCTGCAATGAACATTGTTGTGCTGGTGGATTTAGTATGTCCTTCTTTCTGGACACTTGGGTAAATGCTAAGTAGTGGAATTGCTGGATCATAGGGGAGCTCTATGTTTAGTCTTTTGAAGAACTGCCATACTGCTTTCCATAGTGGTTGAACAAGTTTGCATTCCCACCAAAAGTGTAGTAGTGATCCCTCCTGGCCACATCCTCTGCAGCATCTGTTGTTATTAGATTTCTTGACCCTGGCCATTCTAACTGGAGTGAGGTGGAATCTTAGAGTTGTTTTGATTTCCATTTCTTTTATGATCAGAGATGTTGAGCATTTCTTCATATGTCTACAGGCAATTTTTCTTTCTTCATCAGAGAAGACTCTCTTTAAGACTTTGGCCCATCTTTTAATGGGATGGTTGTTACTTTGGAGATTAGTTTTGGAGTGATTCAGTTTTTTGAGTTGTTGAAATATTTTAAATATGAGGCTTTTGTCTGTTGTATGCTTGGTGAAGATCTTCTCCCATTCTGTAGGCTTCCTAATTATGTTACTAGCTATGTCCTTTGCCATACAAAAGCTCTGCAGTTTAATGCAGTCCCACTTATCCAGCCTTTCTCTGATTTGTTGTGATTCTTGGTCCTTATTAAGAAAGTTTCAACCTGTGCCAAGAAGGCCTAGTGTATCTCCAATTCCTTCTTGTAAAGTTTTCAGTGTGTTGGCTTTTACCTCGAGGTCTTTCATCCATTTGGAGTTAATTCTAGTGCAGGGTGACAAAGAAGGATCCAACTTTAGTTTTCTGCAGGTGCTTAACCAGTTCTGCCAATACCACTTGTTGACGAGGCTTTCTGTCTTCCATTCTATTTTTTTGGCTTCCTTGTCAAAGATTAGGTGGCCATACGTCTGTGATTTAAAATCTGGGTCCTGAGTTCCATTCCATTGTTCTTCAGGCCTGTTCTTGTGCCCGTACCAAGCTGTTTTGATACTTATAGCTCTGTCATAGAGTCTAAAGTTTGGTATTGAAATTCCTCCTGAGCTGTTCTTTCTGCTAAGAAGTGTTTTTGCTATACGGGGTCTTTTATTATTCCATATGAAATTTTGGATTGCCTCTTTTATTTCTTTAAAGAATGGCATTGGGATATTGATGGGAATTGCGTTGAATTTGTAGATAGCCCTTGGCAAGATTGCCATTTTCATGATGTTGATTCTTCCAATCCACGAGCATGGGAGGTTTTTCCATTTCCTCCGTTCTGCTTTAATTTTCTTTTTCAGGGTTTTAAAGTTTTCATCAAAAAAATCCTTTACATTCTTAGTTAAACTAATTCCTAGGTACTTTATTTTCTTTGAGGCTATTGCAAAAGGAGTTGCTTTCCTGATTATTGCCTCATTCCTCTCACTGTTGACATACAGGAAGGCAGTTGATTTTTGAGAGTTAATTTTATACCCTACTACCCTTCCAAAGATTTGAATCATCTCAAGGAGCTTGGGAGTGGAGTCTATTGGATTCTTTAAATACAGAATCTTGTCATCTGCAAAGAGGGAAAGTTTTACTTCCTCTTTCCCTATTTGGAACGCCAAATGCTGTCTTCTTGCCTTATTACACTAGCTAGAAATTCTAGTACTATGTTAAAGAGGAGTGGAGAGAGTGGGCATCCTTGTCTTGTTCCTGATTTTAGAGGGAATGGCTTTAGCTTTTAGCCATTAAGTATAATACTAGCTGTGGGGTTGTCGTACACAGCCTTTATTATACTGAGGAATGTTCCATGGATTCCTAGTTTCTCCAGAGCTTTTAACATAAAGGGGTGCTGGATCATGTCAAATGCCTTTTCTGCATCTATTGAGACAATCATGTGATTTTTGTCCTTGTTCCTGTTAATGTGTTGAATTATATTAATTGATTTGCGTATGTTGAACCAGCTTTGCCTCCCTGTGATGAATCCAGTTTGATCATAGTGTATAATTTTTTGATGAGTTGTTGTAGAAGGTTGGCCAGTATTTTATTGAGAAGTTTTGCATCGACGTTCATCAAAGAAATGGGTCTATAGTTCTCTTTCTTTGATGAATCTCTGTTTGGTTTGGGGATGAGGGTTATACTGGCTTCATAGAATAAATTTGGTAAAGAGCCTTCATTTTCAATTTTGTTGAAGAGCTTGAGGAGTATTGGTGTGAGCTCTGCTTTGAAGATCTTATAGAATTCAGCTGTGAATCCATCTGGCCCTGGGCTTTTCTTAGGTGGAAGGTCTCTTATTGCCATTTCTAATTCAGTGCTTGAAATAGGCCTGTTTAGTTGGGTTAGTTCTTCTTGGTTCAGTGTGGCTATGTTAATTTTAGCTAGGAATTTATCCATGTCTTCTAGATTCTCAAATTTGTTGGCGTAAAGTTTTGAGAATATTCCCTCAGGATGCTCTGGATCTTGGTCATTTCTGTCGTGATATTACCATTTTCGTCTGTGCTCTCTTCTTTTTTTGGTAAGATTTGCTAAGGGCTTGTCAATTTTGTTAATTTTTTCAAAGAGCCAACTCCTTGTTTTGTTGATTCTTTCTATAGTTTTTTTGGATTCCAATTCATTTAACTCTTCTTTGATTTTAATAAATTGCTTCCTTCTACTGGGAATAGGGTTGGTTTGTTGCCCTTTTTCCAGGAGCTTAAGGTAACACATTAAATTGTTGGTTTGAGATTTTTCCAATTTGTTATTGTAGACACTCAGAGCTATAAATTTTCCTCTGAATACTGCCTTTGCTGTGTCCCAAAGAAGCTGGTATTTTGTGTGCTCCTTTTTGTTAAATTTCATAAATTGTTGTATTTCTGTTTTGATCTCGTCGTTGAACTGTTGGTGATTCAACAATATTTTGTTCAATCTCCATGAGTTACAGGGTTTTCATTGGTGGTGATGGGTGTTCAGTTCCAATTTGATGCCCCTGTGGTCTGAGAGAGTACAGGGAATAATTTCTATGTTTCTGAATCTTAACAGTTTTATTTTATGCTTTAAAATGTGGTCTATTTTGGAAACTGTTCCATGTGCTGCTGAAAAAAAAACGTATATTGTGTTGTTGCTGGATGGAATAATCTGCAGATGTCTGTTAGATCAAGTTGGTCTATACAGTTGTTCAATTCTACGGTTTCTCCGTTGAGTTTTTGCCTGGTTGATCTGTCCATAGGTGAGAGTGGTGTATTAAAGTCACCAACAATCACTGTGTTTCTATCTATGTATGGTTTCAGTGAAAGTAAAGTTTTCTTGATGAAGTTCTGAGCTTCGGGATTAGGTGTGTAGATATTTAGTATGGTTATATCCTCCTGGAGGAAAGATCCCTTTAGTAGTATGTAGTAACCTTCTTTGTCTTTTCTCACTAATTTTAGTTTGAAGTCTATTTTCTCTGATATGACGATGGCAACTCCAGTCTGTTTATGGGGGCCGTTAGCTTGATAAAGTTTATTCCAACCTCTCACTTTCAAAAATATTTGATTTTGGGGGGTAAGATGAGTGTCTTGAAGACAGCAGAACAATGGATCTTGCTTTTTGATCCAACTAGATAGTGTATGTCATTTAATTGTAGAGTTAATTTCATTAATATTGAGAGCCAGGATTGAGAAATATTTATTAGTTCCTGCCATTTTTGCAAGCTTTCGTTAGGGCCTGTGTCTTGCCAGTTCTGGTGGTACTTAGATGGTATGAGTTTTAAGTGCCATGTCTTTCTCTGTATTACATTTGTATTTGTTTTCTATGTGTAGAGCATCTTGGAGAATTTTCTGTAATGTTGGTTTGTTGCTACATAATGTTGCAGCTTTTCCCTGGAATGGAATGTTTTTATTGTTCCCTCATTTATGAATGACAGCTTAGCGGGGTACAGTATTCTTGGTTGGTAGTTATTTGACTTAAGTGTGTGACATATATCCTTCCAATCTCTTCTTGCTTGCATGATCTCTGCTGAGATATCTGGGGTTATTCAGACTGGTTTGCCTTTATAGATAATGTTCTCTTCTCCCTGACTGCTTTTAGGATCCTTTCTTTGGTCTCTATTGATCCAGTTTGGATTATAATGTGGCAGTGGGTGGTCCTTTTCTGGTCAGGTCTGTTTGGGGTTCTAAAAGCTTCTTGTATCTGGATGGGCCTGCCCTTCTGGATATTTGGGAAGTTCTCTGAGATGATTCCCTGAAGAATATTTCCAATACCATTGACCTCTTTCTCCATACCCTCCTCAATACCAATTAGCCTTAAATTAGGCTTCCTAATTCCTCGAGTTGAATTGACTCATTTTCTGTTCTTTCTCTATAACAACTAAATTATCTTCAACCCCAGAAATTCTCTCTTCTGCATTGTCTAACCTGCTATCAAAGCTATCTACTTTATTCTTCATCTCCCTTGCTTCTAATTTCTCATTTTTGATGCCTTGCATCTCTTGTTTTAGATCATGTATTCATTTTTTTAACTCCTTGATTTCCATTTGAGTGGTTAACTCAGCAGCTTTATTCTCTTTAGACATTTGTTGGAGTTCAGTCCCCTTTTTTGTGGATTCTATGAATTCATCCATTTTTCTTTGAAAAACCTTTATTATGGCCTCCTTTATGGCTTCCCCTTTTTCACATATTACCTTGTGTATGGTTTCCTCTTGTTTAGCTATGGCTTCCTCCCTTATCTCTTTCTTTATGTTTTCACACTTTTCATTAATGATGTTTATCAATTGCATTTTTATAGTCCTTGGAAGATTGACCTCTAGATTTGCCACTGACTGCTCCATTGCCTGTTTATGTTCCGCGAGCAGGAATGGAAACTTCTCCTTGGAGTTACTCACAAATTGCTGGATTCTCCAGTTCCGTTAAGCTGGCAGGTCCGTTCATGGCCTGATGTAGGCTCTGGGCTCGTGCAGAGTCTGTGTGGTTCTGTCTGCAGCTGGCAGGTCTGTGCCACCTTGAAGCTCTATCTGCTCCATGGCTGGTGGGGCTCCACGCTGTCTTCTCGTGCAGGTATTCTGCCTTTTTCCTCTCTGACTGAGATCTCTGTGGCACTAAAGCTTACTTAGGATCAATTTTTCTTAAAGAACTGTCCCCTACACTGCCAGAACTTGTATCTTGTCTGGAGCTCAGAATGACTCACACTGAACCGCCACCATCTTCCACCGATCTAATTGTTTATATTTTTGTATCACATACCTACTGGAATTATTCCACAGACAAAATGTCCACTATGGGTTTCCTCTGAATATTCTCTGGATTATTATGTAGGCTACAATTTCAAGCACCATCATTTGAGAATACATTGAGGTATATTCCTACAATGAAATAATTTACCCATTCTATTTTCAAATTGTATTTACAAAATGAAAAAGCAATATGTATGTACAAGTAAAACGAATGAATATATCAATACATACATTGAGTGACAAAAAGTCAACAATATAAAAATGTTCATGTTGCCTGCATAATTTCATTTATGAAAAATTCAATAAGTGTATTGATTTTTTAATGATAAAAGACACAATTTTGCTCATTTCTTGAAGGAGGTGGCACAGATTAGATGGGTCACAAAGAAATCTTATGGAGATTGCTCTAGCTGGAGGATAAAAGGCTATAGACACATTGCAGTGAATTCTTAAACATCATAATTAAGGGTAATATATATTATACACTTTATTATACTTATATTGTACTTCAATTTTAAAAGAAGTCAGTATTGGAAAAATGTATTGCTTCTATTGAAAAAGTGCTAAGTTTTCAAAATCCTGGTGTGAGTACTTCAAAAGAAAGACTGTTGTCCCCAAGAGCAGCTGAGCCTTAAAAATAAAAAGAGGCTTGTGTAGCTGACAATTGGAAGAGGCATTCTGCATATATTAAGACATCACAGACAGAGAAAACAAATAGTGGTTTCAATTATGAGCTCTAAATAAAGAGCCACACGGGTAGAAGCTTCAAATTGTAGGCTTGGCTTGCAATTTATCTACTTCTCACATGGGCATCTCTGCATTGTAAGTTCCAGCAACAGTACTAGCAGAGATTTATTTGCTGAACAATGGTGAGTAATTCTTTCAATAAATTCAGGAGGCCAATAAGAAAATATATGTAAAAAGTAATTACCAGGGCCGAGTAGGATACAAATACATAGATAAAAGCAATGAAGTCAGATAATTGCTATGATTACTCTTTAAATTTGATTTGTCCTCTCAGCAGCCAGTGAACAGAGGTAAAGCTAATCAGTTTTTTAAAACTGTATGGGGAAGAAAGTGTGGAGGATCTTTTAAAGACAACATTCCTATGAGATATCATCATTTACATAAGAAAGGGAACATTGTGTGTCATAGAAGACAAATAACAGTGACTCAAGGGAAATAAAAGTTTGTCTAAAATTGAATTTATGCTGAAGTCCACACTTAGGGATAAGTGCTTCATCCAACAAAATAGTAAAATAGAAAAGGTCATTGGATTGAAATTAAAAGAAAATTATAAATTTGATCACATACTCAAACTTTAAGAAAGTAGTTAGTTCCACCTTTTTTGAACCTGGGTATTCTGATTTTAACTTAATAATGAAAACAATAATATTTATAACTTCCACAAATATGCTTTCTACGTATTACATACTGAAAATTCAATTCTTACTACCATCTGACTAATTTATTTGAATGTACCAATTTTGAAATTGGAGGACAGAAGACAGAAAGGATAAATGGTTCCAAATCACTTACAGAGTAAACAATGATACTATTTGTAAGTTGATTTCGCTCAGTGGTTCTGTGGATCACTTTTGGTATTTGGTAAGTCTATCTGGAAATTAGCTGATTTAAAATAAATTCTGCCATTAAAGCATTTTGTATTTACACATAATCTAAACATTATACTAGATAGATTGAAGTTCACAAAAAATATTCCTGATATTTCATCTTGAATGAATAAAAAATCATTGCTCTCTAAATCTAAATGGTCAAACATATAAAGATGTCTTTCTACAAGCCTATTCTTTCTTGTACTTCTTCAAGCTTTGCTGATATCCAGAAACAAGTTATGCCCTTCTAATTCTTTTTTCACCTTTAACTTTTTGGTTACTACTAATTGGTATAGTAGATTCAGTTAAAGATAACAAAGTTATCTGCAAGAACAATATAAAATTAAAGGGATCTAGGAAAAGATGTTACCAATAATTGTGACGAGGCGAAACCACAGTAATTATAATTAAATTCAATGAGAAAAGAGTTCTCAAAATGTCATATCAATCATAAATAATTTAATAATTTAATGTGATTGCAGGAAATATGGCAAAGTAGAAATAATAATTACATGAAACATCATGTAAAAGTTTATCTGATGTAATTACATAAGATCTTCAGGTCAAAATGAAGAATTTGTGAGCTAAAAATGTATGTTATTAGTATTAGAATTCCTAGCCAGAGCAATAAGGCAAGAAGCAAG